>NW_019737988.1:333409-393508 GCF_002891405.2 Cryptotermes secundus
TGAGCAGTTTAAGGCACAGATAAACCTTGCAGGATCCAAATTCCTCCCCGACCTAAGGGGGCATTGTATTGCTACCAAGAGGAGTAAGATGTTCAGCTGCAAGTCACAAGGGGGCACACCACCATTGTTTAAAATGATCTTGTCAGTGCAGAATGTGCCTATAGTTGTTGGGGGCTAGTTACTGTGTAACTTAGAAAAGTAATATCTTAAAACATGCATGTTTAAATAAGGACAAGGAGATTTTCCTGTGTTTTCTAAATTATAGGCATGATTGGGAGGATACATTTTATTTGGACCAACCTGTTCAGACAGCTACAAGCCGTCACTGATGATCATCATAACAGAAGCAGATTCTGTTGTAGAATATGTGACAGAAATGTACTCATTAAGATGGAGGTCACATTCTGTTAAAAGCTGTATATTAATTTCACCATTTGGTTTTATAAATACTAATCTCAGCAGTGGGTGTCAACTTAGGTTTTCGGCCAATCCGTGAGGATCCTATGGGACGATCATCCATGTTGGCACCTTCATCGCCTACTAGGGTAGATGGAGGCTCGCATCCAGCATGGAATGTAACTGGTCGTGGTGGTGGAAAAGCAGACTATCGTCGACGTACTGTTGAGTACGTGGACAGTAGTGCCAACAATCCTGCACATCGTAGCCACATTCCAATGGACTTCAACAAACATGGTAACTTCATATCACTGAAATTAGAATGTAAGAAATACAGGTGCCCAAAATTATAGATTTCAGACAGTATTCTGATTGGAGACTGTAGTGTAATTTACATAATGGATACAGCTTCAAAATGTATATAACTTTGATTCAAGTCATTTTTATGTGGACTGTAAGCTAACAATTTAAGAAGAGAAAGAACACTATATTTACTTTATCATTTGATATTGGTAACTCTTGAACCATAAACATAGTTAAAATTCTGGATGAAACATTATTTTGTGCCTGAAACATTTCAATGTAAAAGTTTGAGTTTATATTTTACAGCTTTGTAGCTACTAGAAATCTGTACCGGAAAATCAGGTCCACAGCTAAATTACAAAACTATGTAATTATTAGGTAATTTATAATGTTTGTTTCCTCTGTGTTTATTTAAAGAGAACTAGGCATCATAGGTTATTCCAGGAAGTACTTAAAAAAATATAGGTAAACATAATTTATAACTGAGTCCCTGTGCTTATTACAAAACAGACATTTTATTTAATTTTGTTGTTGTCATATCATTATATAATTAGAGTTTGTTTATTGCTTCACTCAAGAAATGAAATGGACCATTTTACATGTTGTACTAGAGGTACAAAAACTCTTACTGTGGTTGGGATTCAGATTCTGTCATGGGCATTAGGATTTTTCGCTTCCTTTTTCATCCAAATTTAAAATGATTCTGGGGTAAAATTAGCCTCTTATCATAAGGGTTATTAAGGACTTCCTCTGCAGGTAAAGCAACTGTGATGAGAAGTAGACTGTGATCTCAGTTTAAAGCTGAAATTAGTGTGTGTGGACCTTTACCTTCATTCATGCTGCTTAAGCACAGGAGAGAGTTTAACCTTACTTACTTATTCATGGAGCTAAGCCCTTCTGGAGGAGCCGCCAATTCTGCAGCTTCTCAAGAATTTCCCAGCATTTTATGGAACCCGAAGGTTCATT
Organism: Cryptotermes secundus; assembly: GCF_002891405.2. Taxonomy (NCBI): domain Eukaryota; kingdom Metazoa; phylum Arthropoda; class Insecta; order Blattodea; family Kalotermitidae; genus Cryptotermes; species Cryptotermes secundus. The sequence continues at coordinate 335,075 of NW_019737988.1, forward strand.
ACCGTGTTCACAAGAGCCCTCCACTGGTCCCTATCCTGAGCCAGATCAATCAAATCCATACCTTCCCATCCTGTCTCTCTAAGATCCATTTTAATATTGTCCGCCCACCTACAGAATTTAACCTTCCTCATATTATATCAATCTGCATATGTGCTAGATTGTACCAGCTTTCATATGAAAAGAGTTGGATAGTTCATGTGATGCAAATTATTTAGTAAGCTTGCTTCATGGTTGGATGAGAACACATATATTTCAGCCTTGTGCAAGAGCATTTTGTGTCTAAGGATTTAAATTTTGTTTCCATCTTCAAGTTATAAGTGGATCCTGAAGAGAGAAGCATCATGATTCTTTTAAACATTCATAAAAATCTTGTGTCATAACCCAAAAGATGACAGTCTACATGTTTTTCATAAAACTGAGCAAATTCTTTTGCAGTCTCTGACAAGAAGGTGCAGTTCTTCATTACATTTGAATGTAGGAAGTATGTTCGGACATATCAGTATAAACATTGGATTTGTAGCTCATATGCAATTATCATTTAGGTTCTCAAAGCACAGCAGAGGATACTCGACTGATTCACGTGATTGACAAAATAGACAAACCGCTGGACCTGAAACCAGCAGTAGTTGCTGCAAGTCAGGCAAGTGTGAGCATCGTCCACATCCCAGGTCCTTTGACACTGCCAGCACTGCATAATGGCTCCATAGCACCAACAGCACAGCTCCTTCAGAACAGGGGCCCAAATCCATTACCTCCGCCGCCACTGCTCTCTAATCATGTGTCTGCAAGCACTGTACCTATGGTACATATTCAGGCCAATCATGCTTCAGCACAGGGTGTTGCAGTTACCAGTCATATTCAGCCACATGTACCAGCAACTGCACGTCATGCAGGAGGTGGAAATACTGCAAACATGGATGCCGATCTGAAGTCAGAGGTATGATTGTAATTCCCATCTGTAATATATCCTTTCTTGTTTTGGCTTGTTTGGTGTTAATATGTGCTTTTACTGCTTTACTTCATGTAGAACCAACCATACAGAATTCAGTTTTCTGTTTTTATCTCACATTGGGCTATATTATAGTTTCCCTTTCTGTGTAAAATGGTACTGAAATTGATTCATAATTTACTGTGTTTATTTATCATTAATATTAATCATTCCACCAATGCTGCATACTAATCCATTACCACTATTGAGAAGTGTGATGGCCCTGAGCAGGCAGCACATGAAAGTATTTGATAAATTGCAACTTGAGTTAAGCTTCAGAAGGTACAGATATTTTGGGAATTTCACTTCGTACGGTGCCTCTGTGGTAAATAGTACAGGTAAATCATGTATTTCCATTTCATCACATTTCTTCTACCATCTCAGACTGTTGATAAGATTAGAGAGGCATGTTTCAAAATGTGGTATCATATTGGCCATGTTTGTAATTGTAATATAAGTCAAAGTGTGTTTGCACTTATTTTCCTTCAGCCACAATAATACATCTACAGGGAAATCAAAATACAGGCAGTGTTCTAAGTACCTTTGACATTTTTCCACATAGTCACCACCCCAGTTCAGGCATTTGCCCCATCACACCACTAGTTTGGAGATGCTGCTCTTGTAGAATTCGGCTTAGGCACCCACCGACGTGAAACCTTGCGATACCCCAGGGAATCGTGAACGATATCGTAAACTCTGCCATACAAAATACCAGGCTCCTTGGAAATGACCTTCAGGTGCACATGCCGATCCGCTTTCACCATTGCATCCACACAAGCAATGTTGTCTGGTGTGAGCGAGGTGTGAGGCTGCCCCGACCGCTCATTGTCATTAAGGTCTTCCCGACCATTAGTGAACTCACAACACCATGACCGCACACTTCTCAAAGTGAGACATTTGTCCCCATATGTCAGCTGCATTTCCCTATGGATCTCAATGGATGTTCGTCCCTTGCTCCATAGAAAATGAATAACACTTCGCTGCTCATATGACGTGCACGTGTTGAGCACACCAGCCATTTTCTCCGACTGACAGTGGCGCAGTGCCATGCATCAGCTGAGAGTTAATGCTGGGCTGGTCCAAGCATACCGTGTTATATTGAATGTATATTTTGGCTAAAAAAAATAAGGGTAAAGACTTTTCGATTTGCCTTCATATATCATGGCAGCTTGCATTAATCTGCTGTATGTTGCAGTTCTATTGTCGTAAAACTAATACTTTCTTTTAAGCATTGAATCAGCTGCAGGGGGGGGGGGGGAACTTAAGAAATTAATGATAGTTCTGTAGTAAAGCTATAGCCAGTAACAAGAAGCCCAGTTATGTGAACAATTAGTTTATGGTATACCAATTTATATAATTTCTTTTTTATTATTTTGTTATATTATTTAACAATGCTGTCAAAATTGAAACTATGAGGGTCGTACTGAAAGTCATGAGCAACAATTTTTTGTAAATTAACATGCTTTATTATTGACAAACCAAATACACCACCTCAATCTACAGAACTTTCTTTATTTGTCCACATAATCGCCACTTCTTTGTACACATTTCTCCCAGCGTTCTGGGAGTTTGAAAATTCCCCTTCTGTAATTCCATTCCAGCCATCTGAAGACATTGACGCGCTGCTTTCTGAATTGCCTCCCTTGTCTCAAAACGTTGTCCTTCACAAATCCGAAAAGATGGTAGTCGGAGGGTGGCAGATCAGGGCTATATGAGGGGTGTGGAACTTCCCACCCCATCTTTGCATTTGCTTCCACTGTGAGGCGAGCAGCGTGGGGGCGAGCATTTGTCATGCAGGATGATGATGTTTCATCCCGGACATGTATCGCGCAATGCATGACAGAGCTTGTGCAGCATATGGACATAACAAGCAGCATTGATGGTTTGCCCAGGTTCCAGGAATTCGGCCAGAATAAACCCCTTTGCACCCCAGAAGACTGTGCCCATCACCGTCGCAGCTGATAGCACTGTCTTTGCCTTCTTTTTTGATGGAGAATGCAAACGGTACCATTCCATACTCTGCCGTTTCATTTCAGGCTTGAAATGGTGAAACTAGCTTTTTTCACCTGTCACAATACAGAGCAAAAAATCATCGCCTTCATGTCGATATCTCTGCAGCAGTTCTGAGGTGATGGCTTTTCGCTGACCTTTGTGGTCTTTGGCCAATAATCGTGGGACCCAACGAGCACGACCTTTCCTATAGCCCAAGCTTTCAATCATCTCCTGTACTGCACTGTGCCCTATTCCAAGTTTTTGGGCTATTGTGTCCACAGTCACACGCCTGTCATCTTGAATGATCTCATCCACTCTTTCCTTGTTGCGTTCAGTTGAGGCTGTTCGAGGATGACTGCTCTGAGGCCCATCTTCGATGCTGGTGTTCCCATTTTTAAAATGTTTCACCCATCTTCGAACACTGCTCGCACCCATGCACACACACTTCCATAAGCATGCTGAAGTCTCTGGTGAATTTCTGCAGCAGGGATTTCCTCTTTCACAAGAAATTCGATGACAGCACACTGGTGAAAGGACATATGGTTGTCGGCCATTTTGTTAGGAGTGATACTGGTCACGTGATGCAAGCTATTGATGTCACAAGATACTCAAGGTTAACACAACAGCTGGTTCCACCTTCTACCATACTCTCTTTCGTCTGCCATTCCTAGATTGCATGCAAAAAAAGTTTCTCATGACTTTCGGTACGACCTACATATATAGGGTCAGTGATAGAATGGTTAATGAATATGGAGCAGTTGGTGGAATGAGAATTGGCAAGAGAAAGCAGAAGAATGAGAGAAAACCTGCCCCAGTGTCATTTTGTCTACCATAAATCCCACATGTTCAGACCTGGGGTCGAAGCCATTTCATAGAATGCCATAAATGAGTCAGTTCAAGTTAACCATATCATCTCATGGCATACGTATTAAAACTTACTCCTTGGCTCCTGAATGAGACGTAGGTTGCAAGGTCATATTACACAGCATAAGCATGTGATGGCTACATCATGTGGAAATAAACCTGCAAGCATATCAGTACTATTCTAAGGAACAAATGTGCCGTGTATTCATGTCTCACACTCTGACTGCCTCCTTCTTCCTCTCAGTTTGTTATTTTGAGAATCCCTATATAAGCATGTGGCATTTTAGTCCATGATTTATTTTATCCGTCTTCTAGTGCATACATTTATTTATCCCCTCCTTTCACTCTCACTACATGTTTCGGCANGCATTTTGTTTGTGTTGCTGCTACAGTATTTACGTTGTGGATAGTGCCTCTGCTTGTAGTTTTGTTGGTTGCCTTGGCCTTGCCATATCTGAGGTGGAGTAGCAGTGAAACTGACCTTGCTACTGTTGGAGGCCTTGCGTACCAGCCACCCTTTACCCCAAGGAAGATTCCTGGTACTCATTTCTGTTAGAGGCTGAGTCAACCCTAGGGCCATAGTGCAGCTGGAAGGATTAGGTCAATTGAAAAATTCAGTGACCTTAGCAGGAATCGAACCCACAAACTTCTGGCTTGTAGCATAGTGCCTCAATCAACTATGCTACTGCTTGCCTCCATTGAACTGTCTATTACTTCACATTATTACATAATTTGGTGATGAATATCTCTTTGAAGTTCAGATTTTAAAGTTGATATCAAATTCCATTAGTCATAGAACATCAGTCAAACCACAGAATGTATATTATTTTCAGTATGGTTTCATAATCCTATAATTCTTATATGCCATGTTCCCACTTTAATTTGGAATGTGGGTTTTGCTATGATATCCCTGTAACTGATGTGTAAAGGTGAGCTTATTGGAATTGGTTTTCTCAAAAATTTAATTTTGTGATCAACTGTGATTGCACATGTTTATGTTAGTTATATTTTTAAAGCCACATACTCTCAGAATGTGACATATATATCACAACCATGCAGAGTGTGAGCTGTTATACTTTATTTTGTCACGTAACATATACACATTATTACCCCAAATTTCATAATCACTAACTTGGATGCATGATTTCTAGGAGGATTTATGAAAATAGTTTGTCATCACTGTCTGACTTTCCCACAAAAGCAAAACATTTTCTGAGGAAGACAAGCCTTGTATGTCCTATACAGTATTAAATGATAACAGAAGAAGGCTTATAGAGCATTTTATTGTAACCCTTTTTGTAGTATTATTAAACTTTAACACATTCCAGAACATACACCATAAAATAATATGTCTTTAACAAAGTGCATCATATTCACAAGGACATTTTTAATTGTAAATGGTAACATTTTTGTGATGCTTGTTGAATATTTATTACACTATATTTAAGCTCTTTAATCTCAGTTTTTATGTCATGTCTGTCATGTTATTTTGCAGCAGCACAACACATTTTGTGTATCACAATCAAATGGTTGAAGAATCACAGCACAGGTCATGTTGCATGTAGCAGTCAGCAGAGAACAATAGTTGCTGAATTGTGCCAAATACTGTTGTCCTCTTGCTCTCTTCTGTTGTGCAGGTTTTATATCAGATAACTCTTTCGGTATTTGGTGACAAGATTTTTCATCAGTATTGTCTTTCATACTTAAGAATGGAATGTGATATTCAAAGGAAATTTTCCACTAATTTCACTGTCAAAAGTGAGGTGTGGAAAATCACTGTGGTACAAATTATGTAGTGAAATGTGATACGTAATTTACTGTCTTGAGCTGGGATAGCGTGGTCAGTATAGCAACTGGCTACGGGCTGGACAACTGAGGGTTTGGATTTTGAGTCCTGCTAGGGTCAATAATTTTCTCTTCTCCATGTTGTCCAGACCGGGTTTGGGGTCCACCCATCCTCCTATCCAGTGGGTACCAGCGGCTCTTTCCCTGGGGGGTAAAGTGGCCGGAGCGTGAAGTTGACCACTCACCTCCAGCTATTGTGAAGGTCAAGAAAATGTGGATCTATACATCCACTCCCCAATACTCCTTCATGGCATAATGCTTAATTAGTTAATCACAGGGACAACTTTACCATTTTAGTTACTGTCTTGAGGTGGTATAGTTAGTTTAGTTTAAGTTCTTTAATGTCAGTTATTTTTGTTATTGAACTCATATTCAAGTTCGCATCACTTCATTGCATGCACAAACTTAATGCATACGTACATTGTTGTAGCAAATGCATGGTGAAGAGGAAGCTGACAGAGACAGTGTGGGAGATGTAATTCCTAGTGTGGTAAGACTCAGTTCAACCAGCCTGGCTTCAACAAGCAGCAGTGGCAGTGGCTCTGATCCCAGACCAAAGACTGTGACGCCTACTCCAGGTATGTGTATGGAGTCACACATTCTGGAAGTCTGTTGACCATATGCAGTTTAAAGTGGTTGTAACAGAACATGGTGGGTGGCCATGTGCTATGCAAAAATAATTGCATTCGCAAAGTTACTGCATTATAGATTGCTTCCGCCTGAACCTATGATTACCATATGCATCAATCTTATGATTTAGCAACATACTGCATTGGCCTGTCTCCATTTACATGTCCGTAATTATTAAAAGACCTCATACCGTAAGTTTCTAACTTCCCTGTGAAAATTCTGATACTTGGGTTCAGTTTGAAAAGCATGAAAATGTTTTCCTTTGTACTTTCTTTGTTATTTACCCCTAAATATGCACTATTTAGGTATTTAGCAATGTAATATATTGACCACTCATGGTTCAGAAAGTTGCCTCATGCAGCTCAGATCTGGTCACAAGTGTGATGCATTTGAGAGGTCTGAGATGTCACATTATATATAAACTTACAATGGCTACAATAAACAGTAGGCAGTGACTAATAAAAGACTGAACTACCAAATGACATACATTTATGTAACTTTCATCATGGAACAGTGATTGCTATTACGCCACCATCAGTCACCCTCAGTCTTCTGTAACATCCACTTTAGTTCTTTGTTGTATCAGTTTATTCTGTTTTTCATAGATTTGCCACTTGCTCCTGCCACACTGGTTTTAAATGGTCATGCCATGATGGCAGATGAAGAGGTGATTGTAACAAAACAGCCTGCTGGTTCTTCCACAGGAGCAATTCCTAAGAGCATTAGCTTTGATAAGACTGCCGAGCGAGGAGACAAGGTAAAAGCCTTATTTTCATAACGTAAATGTAAGTGTCTGTTTGCCTCTCTGTCTGTCTATTTATGGCTCTGCAGTCCTTCTGTTGGACCTTGGCCGCTTTTTCAGTTTCTTAATCATATATGCAATCAGTAGGACTCCTTGGATGAGGGACCAGCCTGTTTCAAGGCTGCTACCTACACACAGAACAACACAAACAAATAATAAATGCACACAAACATTCATGTCTTGAGTGGGATTCGAATCCACGATCCCAGCATTCAAGGGAGCAAAGACATTTCATGCCTTAGACCGCACAGCCACTCTGATCGGCTGGTCACTGTAACTGGAAGAAGGTATTTATAAGAGGACTATTCAGAAAATAACCTCTGGTGAGCTGTTAACTGAACAAACAATGAGAAAAAAATTATTATATACAAAAAATATGTACATGGTTAAGCTACTTCTCAACGTAGTCACAGCCAGAATTGAGGTACTTGTTATATCAGGGAATAAGATTTTGTATGCTAGTGCGAAAGAAGTCTTCCACCTGTGAGCTCAGCCACGTTTTGACATCTTCCATTAACTCCTCATTACTGCTGAAGCACTGTAATCACAAACAGTTCTTCAGGTAGGTAAACAGGTGGTAGTCACTCGAAGCAAAATCAGGGCTGCAAGGAGAGTGATCAAACAACTCTCAGTTGAAATGCTTCAGCAGTGCTCAAGTGTGAGCAACTGTATGCTGACACACATTGTCATGGAAGAGCACTACACCAGGTGTTAGCATTCCCCACCTTTTGTTCTGAATGGTTGGCCCTATGCAGTTTTCTTAGTGTTTTGCAATACACTTCTGATATTATTGTGGTCCCTTGCTGCATGAATCCCACCATTAGCACTCCTTTCCTTCCCAGAAAACAGTTACCATCAGCTTTCTTGCAGACATTTGTTTAAACTTTTTAAGCATGTGTGTGTGTGCATGCGCGCGTGCGCGCATCCACTGCTTTGACTGCTCTTTGGTTTCAACATTCATAAATGAAACCCAGGTTTCATCACCTGTTACTTGTATGATGTCATTAAGAAATTCATTACCATCTTTGTGGTATTGCTTTAAAAGTGTCAAGCCTAAGCCATTCTGTGCATTTTGTATGCACCCCTGAGCATTTTCAGAACCAGTCATGCAAAGAACTTGGGATGATAACCTAATGTAACTGTTATAATCTTGTAGAGAGGAGTACATAAAATTTGAGGAAATTCACATGAAAGTTCTGAAACTGTGAAGTGCTTTCTTTCACTTTGAACAAGATGATCACTCACTACAGATGGCCAGCTGCTTCACTCTTCATCATGAACATTTGTTATCTGTCTTTGAACATTCTACACCATCTTCTTACAGTTCCTTCACTCATTACATTTTGGCCATAAACTGCACATAATTCACAATGGATTTCTGTAGCACTCCTGTTTATAGCGCGAAGAAAGTGGATAACATCACAAATTTCACAGCTGTCAGGATTATCAATCACAGGACACATCATAACTCTCTCTGTAGAGGCAAGAACAAAATCTATATGACCTGGTATGTGATGGTTTACAAGGCAATGAATCGTGTGACACTACTTCACATGTGTGAGCTCTCCCCCACCCTTACATTAGTTGCCTAAAGTAAACAGAGGTTTCTCCAGAATAGCCTTCATATAAACTGATTATATGCATGAAATATGTTTGTTGTTTAACCCTTTTGCGCGGTCATTTAAATTCTGCTGCCGTGTCTCTCTGGCGGTAATATATTCAACCGACCATTTAAATTTTGCTCGAAAATGATTTATTCATCATTGTTCTTAAATTATATGAGATAGGAACATGAAACTTTCACTAAAATGATCTTAAAAGGTGGTTTTATAACCTTACCTTAGAATATGAGCGCCCGGTATCTCGGCAATGGAAGCAGTTGGTTTAGAATTTGAGCAGTGTATCGTACGCCTTGAAGCATGAAACTTTCACTAAAATGATCTTAAAAGATGGTTTTATAACCTTGCCTTATAATATGAGCGCCCAGTATTTCGGCAATGGAAGCAGGTGGCTTAGAATTTGAGCAGAGTATGGTACGCATTGAAGCATTCTTCTATACTCAATACCGTCTCACATTCACCACACCAATACTGCATATCTCTCATTTGGCTCTTTTTTCCGTAAACCAAACATCTTCTGTGCGGCCTTGCCTTCTTCCCCGTGGGGGGAATACAAAAGGAAATGTCTCCGTGAGTCATATAGCTTGCCAGATTAGCTGCAGTAAATTCAACCTTTATGTTATCATAACAAGGGTTGGTGCTTCTGCGTTTCATTTTCCATCCATCTTGGCTGCATCAGATGTCGTAGGGGTGACCACAGAATTCATGAAGTTATTCTAAGAACTGCCTGGTATGTAGTGAACGAAAGCAGAGCTTAGCTGGCTCAAAAAAATATTTATGGTCATCCCTCGAAACGACCACCAAGGTCAGTACGATAAAATGGAGTCAACTGGAGCGATAATACATGAAGGAATGAGTTCTTTTCCCTCCCCCACACACACCCGTATCGTCACAGGGGGTGACCACAGTGTTCTGCCTTAATTTGTGGCGTTTTTGTAAGAACTGGCTGCTATGTACTGTGCGAAATCAATCGATCTTGCAAGAATAAAATTTGGACATCCCTCTTCTAAGAATTCCAATTGAGTGTGTTGGTGTGGCCAGCTCAGGGCAATATGATATTATAAACAAAGCACATATCACGTCTCTGCTGTTTATAACTTCATAGAAAAAAAAACACACCATTCATAACAGTTTGAATGAGGAAATCTCTCCCAAGAGCAACAGGATTTTGCTGCAAGACAGGCATATGTAGCGATGATTTAACGCAGCTAAAGTCGTGTCTTATTATATACTGTCCTTCTGACAACAGGCCAGCGAAAAATCTAACAATCTACAGCAAAACCATCAATTATTATGGGCGTTATAACATAGGTGTGCAGCTGGACGAAACATAGACGTCGAACCCCCGCAGACGATTTAAATACCTTGACGAAACATACACGTCAAACCACGCTGAACGGTTAATACAGTTTTACTCTTGCATAACATTGACATATATATTTATCATTGGTGAAATAACTTCCCACACATGCCAGTAGGTCATATCCGAAACATCTTACTGGGTACTACTTATTTTCTTGATATTTTACTTATAATCCTTTTAATTTATCTACAATTTCTCTGATGAAATTAAACGTCTTAAATATATGGGTAAACAAAGAATAGTACTGTGTACCGTATTTACGCCGCACATTTTTTGCCAAAAATTCAAGAGGAAAACTGGGGTGCGGCTTATATTCGAAATATTCGAAATCACACTTCATTTAAAAAAAATATATTCATAATTAGTAATACAGGGTGTTCTACTCCTGAAATAATATTCCAAGAAAATTATTTTTTCTATAATTTCTGTCTGAAAATTGTGCTGCGGCCTATACATGCGTAAATACGGTATTTATACAAAGTATGCATATATTTTGGAAAAGTGGTTCACTTTTCTACAAGATTTCAGTAGAACCACTTGCACTTGACACTTCTCTATGCCAGTAGATATTTATTTTTAAGGTTGTGCCATATGTCGGCCTACTCTTTACTACACAGGGTCAAAGTCAGTATGTTACTGATAGTTTATTTATTTGAAGTAGGTTTTACCCTGCTGATCTTGAGTTCATCAGCACTACATATTCCTCTACCCCCCCCCCAAAAAGAAATGTGCGTTAGGCTCATCCAGCTGGCTGGCCATCAGTTTTTTTGGCTTTACCTAACACTTGCACTGAGTTTAGCTTTCCTTGAGATGCTGATGGTGACTTATCTCATGCTCAAGAAATTTCCTGCCTTTTTGGAACACAGTGATTCATTGACTCAGGACAGATTCTAGGGCCAGAATGTAATGAACATGTTACGACCTCTAGGTTTTATCGATAAAAAAATACAACTTCCTGAGCAGCAGAACAATTCTCAGCTTCTCGCCAAGGATTCATGTATGTGGATGGAGTGAGTTAGTTATGTTGGCTATTTTAGGTTTAGTGATGTTTGGAGTCTGTCATGTGACTGCACATGTTTACGTGCATCAGAGGCTCATTTTCACATTCTGAAGCATCGTTTTAATGAGGATTACAGTGTACAGTTACAAACTAACAAGCAGTAAAGTAAGTAAGTAAAGGTATCCCAGTAACAAGCCATGGAGGCCCATAGGGTTGTGAGATGTTGAGGCTCCCACATTTTCTCTAGACAATCAGCTCCTAGATGGTGGCAAGGTTGGCAGCCCTATGCGCTGACCGCCCTTTACCCCCAAGAATATTCCTGGTACTCATTTCTGTTAGAGGCTGAGTCAAACCCAGGGCCATAGTGCGGCTAGAAGGATTAGGTCAATTGAAAAAATGCCATGACCTCATCGGGATTTGAACCCGCAACCTTCCAGCTTGTAGCATAGTGCCTCAACCAACTACGCTACCACATGCCCCCACTAACAAGCAGTTGACTTGCAAATGAAACATAATGTTTTCACTGTTTTTAAACACTTCTTTTATTTTGACCTTCACTGTTGCATTGTTTCACTGACCCATGTTGATACAGTATAGTGATGGACCTCAAGCAAGTATGCCCACATATACCTCATGTATACATATACATCAACTGCCTCTGTGGTCTAGTGGTCAGAGTTCCTGGCTACAGATCCAGAGGTCCAGGTTCGATTCTCGATACTACCAGATTTTCTGAGAAGTAGTGGTTCTGGAATGGGGTCCACTCAGCCTCGTGAGGATAACTGAGGAGCTGTTTAAATGAAATGGCGACTCCAGTCTAGAAAACCGAAATCAGCAACTGTGGGGATTCATTGTGCTGACCATGCGACACCCTCTGTCTGGTAAAGTTGGCAGTAACTTCGCCGACAAGTGACAGTCACTCAGTCAGTATAGTTCGCTTGCGAAGTAAAAGCACAGAGTTTGTTTGTTTGTTTTTTGTTTGTGTACATATACATATTCATTGCTGAATGTTATGGTTAAATGGGCAGCAGTTCCACTTCATTTTTAGGAGGTGTCACATTTGGATCTAGGAAATAGGCTATCCTTACTGGACCATGTGTCTACCTGTAAATACTGGCATAGTGGCATTATACTGGTCACAGCTATTCCCTTCCTGATCTTTACAGTTTGTCGTTTACCATGACCAACCATTCAACACTGCATGACCATTGCAATTGAAAAGCATTATTAAACCAACCAGTTGAAACCTGTGACTAAGTAAGAGCAATTCATAAATCTTATGCTTACATAGTGATAAAATTGTGTTTGCTGTGTCTTCATTCCAGGATCTCCTTGATGATGATCAAAAGCATAAGAGAGGTTTCTTCAGAAACTTCAAACTTTCTTTCAAGAGTCGCAGAGTCAAGTCACTGCGAGGATCTGATGATTTCAGTAGCCGATGGTAGGTAGCCTTGTCGCCTGCTTACTAAAAGTGCACCTACACCTTCAGACAGTGGTCATGGTTTGTTTTATTAGGGTTTTTGTCTCCCCCATTTTTAATGCCCTGTCTGCATTGTGCTCACTAGGAGGCCATGTATGGTGTAATGTGTAAGTGAACTGCTTAATGTTTGCAGTTCTTGTGATATGTGGCACCATTGAAAAAAATAATAGAAATGATTTGTGCTCTCACAGGCTTTGTTTTTTATAATCTGAATTTTTATTAATTATGATTATTAATTAATCATCTTTATACATGTAGAAGCTTAAAATAATATGCACATAGACATAGTAATTAAGATTATGAAAGCTGTGTGTAAGCAATTATTGATAATTTTTTGCTTACAGTTTCATGATTTTGGAACACATTCTTATTATGGTGTGTTAAAATTAACTCACTGTCTGTGATTGCATATTACACAGTGATTTTCAGGAACACGTTACTCACGAATGACATTTAGTGTTTTTAGAAGACATGTATTTGATTTTCCTAGTTATGAATCTTCTTTAACTGCTGGTGAAGGGGATGTTTCCCACCTAAGACTCAGGAGAGGAATGTCAGAGGAGGTGCGACCAACACATACCTGTAACGGTGAGTAGTTATGCTCTGCATCATATGGCTTAATTTTCGTTAAACAATAGTGCATGCACTTTGTATTAAACAAATTCTTTTTTTACAGCCTTGTTCCTGCATGCATGTTTTATTACAAATGTTTTGATTATAAAATATAAAATTGCTGTATAAATATTCTGGAGAAAATTATTTTTTTATGATCTCAGAATTTAATATTCTGCTGCTTTAAGAAAATATTTTAAACGGTGTAAAGTAAAGCTATCCCTGTAACAGGCTATGCAGGCCCATATGGTTGAGAGACGTTGAGGGTCCCACATTACTAGACAATCGGCTCAAAGATGGTAGTAAGGTTGTCAGTTTTTTTTTCTTGGTCCGTCACACTAACAATTACAAATATAAATCACTCCGTCCAATGTGATAGCAGGGATAGCTTTATCTTTTACCTGTATTTATCAATGAAGAAGCAGGAGTAAGAATACTAATATGAGTCAGTTTCTTGGACATAGGCATCTATCCATTACGGTATATACATACAGTATCACACCTATATGAAGACAGGTCACATTGGACAGAGTGATTTATATTTGTAAGGTTGTCAGCCTTACCTCAACTTTACTCAACTATAAGGTGAGGATTTATTCTTTTCCTTTTGTTCAAAAATAGGGTGAAGTTCTGCATTTATCAGGGGCACATGGTAGCATAGTTGGTTGAGGCACTGTGCTACAAGCCAGAAACTCATGGGTTTGATTCCTGATGACGTTAATGGATTTTTCACTTTACTTAATTCTTCCAGCTGCACTATGGCCCTGGGGTTGACCCAGCCTCTAACAGAAATGAGTACCAGGAACCTTCCTGGGGTAAAGGGTGGCTGGTGTGTAAGGCTGACAACCTCACCACCATCTGTGAGCCGATTGTCTAGAAAATGTGGCAGCCTTGATGTCTCAACCCTATGGGCCTCCACAGCCTGTTGCAGGGATAGCTTTATCTTTTACCTTGTATTTATCAATGAAGAAACAGGAGTAAGAATACCAATATGAGTCAAACATTTTAAGAGTGTTGTTAGATTTTTCAGAATGGTTACAGTCGAATTCACATGCAGCTTTCCCATTTGTGTGCTTTTGAGCTGTTGATATGCTTTGAGGTTCGTTTTGTAACAAAGCACCATCCATTGGGCATGTATCTTCATGTCCATTGTGTTTTCTGCTGTCCATCCAAAGAGAATGATATTTTAAGGGTGTTGTCATATATCTTAATTTATCCCCTAGTCAGTCCAAGTCAGTATGTTTATCATTTGTCTAACAGGAATTGCGGTTAGTGTGGTATTAGTGTGTCTGTTACTGATAGATATTAGCATAATTATTGTAGTTTAACCATAAATAGCAAGGGCATGAATTAAGTTAAATTCACATTAATAAAATTTTGATATCTGATAGGAATGAGGCTTTTTATTTGCAAAGGTGGAGGTATATTTCATTTTCATGTGCCTTGGTAAAATGAACGTACGTGTGCAGATTTTCAAAATGGCAAGCATCTTACCGCATAGGAAACCTGCAATGAATCAGAGTGATCTGTCAAATTATTATTAGGACTTTTATTGCTACCATTGTCACCATTACACATTGCACTTCAGAATATGTATAGCGCTTAAGTTGACAATGGAAACTGGTTTATTTGGAATGCTGGAAAACAAATAGCACACGGTTGCTTTCCCACTGGACACGTGTTGCTATTCTGAAAGCATTTTGAGTTCCTTCCAGCCGCATGAAAGCGGTATTAAACACACTAATGTTTATGTCAATAGAAGGGGAAAAAATATGCTCCAAATTCTTAATTAAATGGACTCTATATTGATCAGTAGTGGGTAAACAAGTTCTTACAGAAAATCAAGTATTGTGTCTGTTTCAGTTACTGAATTACCATTTTGAATAACATGAAACAGATGCTTTTAATATATGGTCAAACTGGAGAAATATAACAATTGGAACCAAGTTTGGAATGTTATTCTGTACAGGAAATAATGAGAGCTTTCCCTTCACACCTGTGCATCATGGAATAGTCATTTTATATTAGATCCTTTTTCATTGTAGATACAACTGAGGACATTCTTGCAAAGTATCGACGTAAGCCTAGTGCAAGTGGAGACTCGACAGCATCTGAGGCTGGCACAGAATTGAAAGCACCACAACTAGTGGGTGAGGTGGAGGATGAAAGATTAAGTATGGACCCAGCCAATATTGAAGCTTCATATGCGTTCATTGATGCCAAACGCAAGCTACGTATGGTGTTGAGCACAGCAGACCTGCAGCATGTTCCCTGGGCTGCAGATTCTGCCACCCATATAGTAAGAGACTATCCTTCTTTCTTGTGTTTTATAGAAGACTGCTTCATGCAGAAGGACAGTAGGTAATGTGCTGATGGATACTGTGTTCATTTCTTACCTGTGTAAAAAGAAACCTGAAACTGCTTCTTGGTATGTGATGCTGTCTCTCTGAGAATGGGGGTATAATTGGTCAGCTTCACGCCCCGGCCGCTTTACCCCAGGGGAAAGAGCCCCCAGTACCCATTGGACAGAAGGTTGGATGGACCCCAGAGCTTGTCTGGATGACATAGAAAAGTGAAAATTCTTACCCTCACCAGGACTTGAACTCCGACCCCTCGGTTGTCCAGCTTGTAGCCACTCACTATACTGACTATGCTCTCCCAGCTCCTAAATGTCTCCAGTACGATTAAAAATTTGTGACATGTAATTGTGATATAGTTAAAGTTTGTGCTGGGCTTGTGCCACTATTGCTATTGAATTAAACATATGTGGTTTGACAGTAAAGTTTGTGAACTCATCACAGTAAAAGTGCTACATACCCCATTGCTGAATATCAGTGTGGTCGCCTTTAAAGTACTTCCCATGGGAAGCTATGCACCAATGCCAGTGCCTACTCCACCCTTGAAATAATTTTGGAACTGGTTTTGTGGAATGTTCAGTGCTCTAATTCAAGCTCTGACATTCTCATGGTAGCACACCAAAACACACAGACAATAATAGATGCTACTCAGAAAGAGACTGCCATAGATCAACAACAACAACAACATAGCTGTGAAATACTGATATGCCATTGTCATCAAACTGTACTGAGGTTTCTGTCCACTGCTGCCATGGCAAGCAAACGGTGGCGAATTCGTGAACTTTAGTCAGACCTGGTATGCAACTTTTTTCTTAAGAGTAGTTGTCTTAAATCTTTAGTATATTTTAAAGAAAATACATTTAGCTGTACTAGTTTATCAGTGTCTTATTTATTTTGCTGTCCTATCATTTTAAGTTTTCAGGTTATTGTGTTTCTCCCTTAAACTGGAGTACTAACTTTTTATTGTAATTAAAAATTGTTTATTTTGTTGTTTGTGAATGGTTAACAATGTATTTGAGTGTGGCATTTCTGTGTATATTTTTTAATGATTAAAATGAATTAATAGGATTCAGAAATGGTCTCTTATGAACATGGTAAAGAATGTTCATGTTCCATGGTGATGGAAATTCTTGCCATCTGATCAACTATCAGCTTCTTAAAAGGGGCTGTTTTCCATATAGTTAATATACAGTTAACAGTACCTTAATAGGTCAAGGTCGTGGTATGTTTATTTTCCTTTGATTTACACTTACCCAAATTTGTTATTCCCCACCTATATCCTGTCCCAAGAAGAATGTGTTGTAACATACGAGTGAAAGGTAGGTTTAGCATCTGTCGGTTCATTGGCCTTGAAGATCTGTTGCTATTCCTAATGCACTGTTTCAGAGGGAATCTCAGGCACAGAAGGAGAATGAGCTGGTCTCATTTCTCAAATTGCAGTTAGCAGAAGCTATCAATCTCCAAGACCGTTCACTTATTGCACATTTGCATGAAACCCTTCGATGCATCCAGCTCTTCGATGATAGTGGGTGAGTATATGTAATTGGGATATTGAGTTGTTATAGATTATGTCTAATTGTCCACATAATGAAATTTGGATGGCCCCCAACTTTTGGACATAATTTTATTATATTAGAATATATTTATTTCAACTTAAAACCTTGTAAAAATACTTCTTCCATATTCACTCCCATGAATTTGAAGCTGAAGTGTTGTTCGGCATTTGGTAGTCAGAAATGCTCTTCCAGCAAATGCAGCAGATGAAAGATCACGTGTAATGTGTTTTTATATACTGTATTATTTGTATCCCATTTCAGTCATGTCCTCAAGAGTGTGCAATTGTTTAACATTTGTTCTTCCAGCTGCCGGAAGCTCTTCAAATCCCTTAAAGAAGATTACCAGAAAAGGTCTCCATACATTGCCTACTTAGTGAGATGTCGTCAAGGCCTGCTATCAACTTTGGCACATTTAGAAA
Source organism: Cryptotermes secundus (assembly GCF_002891405.2). NCBI lineage: Eukaryota > Metazoa > Arthropoda > Insecta > Blattodea > Kalotermitidae > Cryptotermes > Cryptotermes secundus. Next base: position 352,602 of record NW_019737988.1, read on the forward strand.
GGTACATTGTGGCATGACTGTATTCTCTTCTTCTGTAAAATCTTATTAATGTGATAAATTTTTGTGTATGGAGTTATTACAACAAACAGTTGTTCCACATTTTAATATTGATTTTAAAAAGGCAAAAGTTTTGGAACGTGCATGTACTTGAGCACCCCACTAGGCATTCTGTAGTCACAGTAGCAAAAGCGGTAAATCTGGTGGAGAAAGCCGCTCGTGTTCTATCTCCGAGTACTTCGGTTTCCCCTGCCAATATTCATTCCACCAAATTCTCCATCATCATAATCAGCTGGGGCAGGCTACAATAGGACAGTTAGTGGCCACCATGCCGATTGGACCCAGTTAGACTCCACCCCCCACTAAGCGAATTAATTGTGAGGGACCATCAATCAGTATGTGTGGTAGAAGCAGCTTGTAGAATTCAGTTGTCTGTATGAAGACAGAAAATCAGGAGATAGCAGACAGTCTGGTAAGTGTCCGTGCAAACAAGACAACTGGGAACATCAACTTCGTTGTCTGATGGTATGTGAGATGGCAAGGAAGTATTTGCAAGAGAAGATCTCCAAGTTTAGAATTTTACAAGAACTTAAGGCATGAGATCTTTGGCAGAGCTGGAGCTAAAGAGTCTTCACCCCACATCCATACACTTAATTTCACTTTTGGGATGGAGATGTGGCTCAGTGACAGACTCAATATTATGAGTCATTTAATGTTTACATTTTTTATGCAATTTTTGGATTAAGTTTGATTATCATTTAGATTAGTGCAGGGTAAAATATAATTTCAGATTCCTAATTGGACTTGAAAGCTGCACTGACATCCTCACCAGTGCTTCTAAGCCAGATTATTTGTAAGCAGAATGCACAAACCCTCCTTGGCAGTTTTCCTGTTCTACTCGCCATTGCTTGTCTTGAGTCTTCACGAACTTAATCAACATTCTTATATCCTAATTATGACCCTTTTACTGAAGGTTTGCACCATGGACCACATAATGAAAGTAAAAGGTCTGTTTTCATCCACATATGAACCATTTCACCACTAGTTCATAGACATCTCTTTGGTATCTGAAACCTTAATGAGAGATAATTTCTATAAACCAGTCTGTTTTGGTGCACAGTGACATGAATTGTTACATTTCCCCAGCTAAATAGATTTTAAATCAGTAAAGTGTGAAGTGAGTGAGCTGTTTATGATGTTACATATGAGGAATTATAAAGGGCATGTTATATTGTTAGGTTTGTGAAGTCTAGGAGGCTATAATGTGCTGGATGTGTTTGCCAAGGGTGAATACATTTTAGGTTTGTGAAGTCTAGGAGGCTATAATGTGCTGGATGTGTTTGCCAAGGGTGAATACATTTTAGGTTTGTGAAGTCTAGGAGGCTATAATGTGCTGGATGTGTTTGCCAAGGGTGAATACATTTTAGGTTTGTGAAGTCTAGGAGGCTATAATGTGCTGGATGTGTTTGCCAAGGGTGAATACATTTTAGGTTTGTGAAGTCTAGGAGGCTATAATGTGCTGGATGTGTTTGCCAAGGGTGAATACATTTTAGGTTTGTGAAGTCTAGGAGGCTATAATGTGCTGGATGTGTTTGCCAAGGGTGAATACATTTTAGGTTTGTGAAGTCTAGGAGGCTATAATGTGCTGGATGTGTTTGCCAAGGGTGAATACATTTTAGGTTTGTGAAGTCTAGGAGGCTATAATGTGCTGGATGTGTTTGCCAAGGGTGAATACATTTTAGGTTTGTGAAGTCTAGGAGGCTATAATGTGCTGGATGTGTTTGCCAAGGGTGAATACATTTTAGGTTTGTGAAGTCTAGGAGGCTATAATGTGCTGGATGTGTTTGCCAAGGGTGAATACATTTTAGGTTTGTGAAGTCTAGGAGGCTATAATGTGCTGGATGTGTTTGCCAAGGGTGAATACATTTTAGGTTTGTGAAGTCTAGGAGGCTATAATGTGCTGGATGTGTTTGCCAAGGGTGAATACATTTTAGGTTTGTGAAGTCTAGGAGGCTATAATGTGCTGGATGTGTTTGCCAAGGGTGAATACATTTTAGGTTTGTGAAGTCTAGGAGGCTATAATGTGCTGGATGTGTTTGCCAAGGGTGAATACATTTTAGGTTTGTGAAGTCTAGGAGGCTATAATGTGCTGGATGTGTTTGCCAAGGGTGAATACATTTTAGGTTTGTGAAGTCTAGGAGGCTATAATGTGCTGGATGTGTTTGCCAAGGGTGAATACATATTAGGTTTGTGAAGTCTAGGAGGCTATAATGTGCTGGATGTGTTTGCCAAGGGTGAATACATATTAGGTTTGTGAAGTCTAGGAGGCTATAATGTGCTGGATGTGTTTGCCAAGGGTGAATACATATTAGGTTTGTGAAGTCTAGGAGGCTATAATGTGCTGGATGTGTTTGCCAAGGGTGAATACATTTTAGGTTTGTGAAGTCTAGGAGGCTATAATGTGCTGGATGTGTTTGCCAAGGGTGAATACATTTTAGGTTTGTGAAGTCTAGGAGGCTATAATGTGCTGGATGTGTTTGCCAAGGGTGAATACATTTTAGGTTTGTGAAGTCTAGGAGGCTATAATGTGCTGGATGTGTTTGCCAAGGGTGAATACATTTTAGGTTTGTGAAGTCTAGGAGGCTATAATGTGCTGGATGTGTTTGCCAAGGGTGAATACATTTTAGGTTTGTGAAGTCTAGGAGGCTATAATGTGCTGGATGTGTTTGCCAAGGGTGAATACATTTTAGGTTTGTGAAGTCTAGGAGGCTATAATGTGCTGGATGTGTTTGCCAAGGGTGAATACATTTTAGGTTTGTGAAGTCTAGGAGGCTATAATGTGCTGGATGTGTTTGCCAAGGGTGAATACATTTTAGGTTTGTGAAGTCTAGGAGGCTATAATGTGCTGGATGTGTTTGCCAAGGGTGAATACATTTTAGGTTTGTGAAGTCTAGGAGGCTATAATGTGCTGGATGTGTTTGCCAAGGGTGAATACATTTTTAATTTGCATTTATATATTCCCATATGAAATAGTATAAATAACTGTAAGTCATAGTAATTGTATACAATTTATTTGCTTTCATCCCTTAACCCCTTAATGCCCAGTAGTTACTATATGTACCACTTGTTTTAACGTACTAAAACTCTACATTTGTCCACAGTGTGTATCTGTGTGTTTCATATGGTTCTCACAATACACAGTGGCTGTTTCCCTAAACAGCATTAATGGATTGTTCTTTATAATGGAGATGTAATGTGGCTCCTGTGGGGTACAAACTGTGTATGTTATTTAGAGGGAATTCTTAAATAAAAATGTATGAGTGTTATTTTGCACCCAGTTCTGTGTGTTATCCTAATAAGCAAGTCACCCCACTCAGGTGATCAATTGATCATGTCCTACCTTATGTAGAATTTGAAAGTTCATTAACATATTCACAGGAGTCTGCTTTTCATTGTTAAAAAGTCTTGAAGTTAAAGGAACTACTGTATCTAAACACCACACCACAACCCAATGACCTACCCAGCAAAGTACAATACAAAACTTATATATATTCAACTTCTGTATAATCTAAGAAAGTTCTAATTTTATGGCCTGTATTAAAGAGATGAATTACAGCTGATCTTAATGATTTATGTTCATGTGCTTGAACTCATTATTCTGACTTTTTCCATTATGACATCAGATGCTATTCAAACCAAAATGTTTTTGTGAACACAAGAAAAGCCATAACATTTCTGCCTTACTCTGTATTTAGCTGTAGACATGAAACAAGTAAGATCTAGAAAATGTAATGAAGTAATACGAAAAGATAGAACCATAATTTTTCAAGAAGAAAATATAATTTTGAGCAGAAGAAACATGGTTGTTGGTTTTAGGCTGACTGAGAGACTGAAATGCGACTGTCAAGTGTGCAGCCGGTTCTTGGTAGCTGTGTGTGTAACGATGTTTCTCGAGAAGAGAGAACAGATACTTGGCAGTTTTACTGCAGAGTTTCAGCAGTTGACTCTTGCTGATGAGAAAACAGATTTGTTGGATAATTTTCTGCACACACTTTCAGTTGAAATGGACAAAGATCCTACATGGCAAGGTATGTGAACTTTGATCACAACATGTCAAGGTTTGTTGGGTTATAATAGGCTTTTCATGTTGTACCAGAATATTTTGACTTTGATATTAATGTTAAAACATTGTATATTGAAAAAATTAAATGCTGTGTTGTTTGGAAGATTTTGGTTTCACAAAACTTCAGGATTTTTACATTTTAATATTTTTAGATTGGAATATAAATGTCTATTACAGATTAAATCTTGTAACTTACACATATAGCTACATTTTCAGTGATCTCCATGCTTAAAATTATGACTATATATTTATACTATCTTATTTGAAACAGTTGTCATTGTAGCAAAGCATGTCCTCAGTTTGCAGATGGAGATCACCTCCGTATATGGTGGTTATCTGCAAGTGTATTGAATAAGCAGTTACATTCAGCAAAGGGAGGTCCTCCAGCTGGTGGTTTTGGCAGAGGCTAAGAACTCCTCACTGTGAAAAATTGGTTTATTAAAAATGTTACACAGAGCCTCAGACTTGGATAAATTTTTGGGGGGTCAGAAAGCCTGAAGCAAAGACGATTTGGGAGACCTAGCCATATATGGAAGGATAATATTAAAGTGAATCCTAAGGAGGTAGGATGTGATGGTGTAGGCAGGAGTAATCTGATTCAGAATAGGGTACAGTGGTGGGCTCTTGTGGGCATGATAACAAACCTTTGGGTTCTGTGAAAGATGGATAATTTCTTGGTCAGCTGAGCTATCATCTGCTTCGCAAGGAGTCAGTTAATTATATACATTCAGAATAACCCAGTAATTCTTAGTGTTATACACCATCATCAGAACCCTTTAGAATCTAATTATATACACGTTCATATAGATGACAACAGCATTTTTGTCTGTTTAACTTTGGAATTGGTGTAGTCCTAAAGCCTTCATTTCTGTGTTGTGTGTTATTTAGCTGCCAGCAGTGCACAGTTAGAACAGGCTCACACTGCAGTTGAGCGAGCAGTAATCAGCCGTGTGTATACTCATGCCCTCTATCCAAATGGTGATGGAGATGTCTCCAGGGATCAGTGAGTATGACAACCTAGAAAGACAAAAAGTATTGGAAGATATTTAGTTGTAAGTAGAGGTAGATCAAGTTAATTATAGTTCCTCTTCACACTGTACATCACATACAATGCAAGGGCAGACAGACACCCACCTTATATTCTGTTCTGCATTTCACAGTTCCAATGGAATTGTTAATTTCATGAAGTCAGTTTGGTGAATTATGATTTATGTTTGGAATAATTGTATCCAGGATAGTTTTTGTAAATAACATTAACAATAAGTGAAGTTATTGTTGCCTTTCTAGTAGTGAATGTGTCTTTTTCTGTGCCAGTTAGGCAATGGAAAGTCTGAACTAAACTTTCAAAGAATCTCAGTTTCTAGCTGAAGTACCTTTTCAAGTTTAACACTTTGTAGTTGGTACCATTTAAATACTCCTTTTTCCTGTGATGGAGAGTTGAAAGTGGAACAGAAAGAAATTTGTAATTGCATCGATTCTGGCATATCAGTTATGAAACGTTTGCACTTGCGAGGAAAATATTGCACTGACATGCAGAAAAATATATTAAAGGCTTCCCTGTTCAAATGTAGAGTGATATCAATGATGTAAATAAACAAACTCTGTATATTATTGAAGTGTATAGCAAACTGTTCTTAGGACAGTACATGACCTCTCCTTGACCTATGACTCACGTTTCAGCATGAGAACTATTTGAATGGGGTTGCGGGGGGATTCATTGACAAAGAGAGTAAATGTAGTGCCTGACCATAGATGGCACTACTTCACATTGCTACCATGGAGAGACATCTACTACTGAACCATAAAAACTACAAGCTTTGATCTCTCAACAGTGGTACTACATAGGTCGTACCGAAAGTCATGAGCAACTTCTTTTTGCATGCAACCTGGGAACAGCAGACAAAAAAGAGTATGGTGGTAGGTGGAACCAGCTGTTGTGTTAACCTTGAGTGTCTTGTGACGTCAATAGCTTGTATCACATGACCAGTATCACTCCTAACAAAATGGCTGACAACCCTATGTCGTTTCATCAAAATGCTATCATCGAATTTCTTGTGAAAGAGGAAATCCTTGCTGCAGAAATTCACCAGAGACTTCAGTATGCGTATGGAAGTGTGTGCATGGGTGCAAGCAGTGTTCAAAGATGGGCGAAACATTTTAAAGATGGGAAGATCAGCATCGAAGATGGGCCTCGGAGCAGTCATCCTCGAACAGCCTCAACTGAACGCAACAAGGAAAGAGTGGATGAGATCATTCAAGATGACAGGTGTGTGACTGTGGACACAATAGCCCGAAAACTTGGAATAGGGCACAGTGCAGTACAGGAGATGATTGAAAGCTTGGGCTATAGGAAAGGTTGTGCTCGTTGGGTCCCACGATTATTGGCTGACGACCACAAAGGTCAGCAAAAAGCCATCACCTCAGAACTGCTGCAGAGATATCGACACGAAGGTGATGATTTTTTGCACTGTATTGTGACAGGTGATGAAAGCTAGTTTCACCAGTTCAAGCCTGAAATGAAACAGCAGAGTATGGAATGGCACCGTTTGCATTCTCCATCAAAAAAGAAGGCAAAGACAGTGCCATCAGCTGTGACGGTGATGGGCACAGTCTTCTGGGATGCAGAGGAGTTTATTCTGGCCGAATTCCTGGAACCTGGGCAAACCATCAATGCTGCTTGTTATGTCCAGACGCTGCACAAGCTCCGTCATGCATTGCACGATAAATGTCCGGGACGGAACATCATCATCCTGCATGACAACCCTCGCCTCACATTGGAAACAATTGCATAGATGGGGTGGGAAGTTCTTCCACATCCCTCCTATACCCCTGATCTGGCACCCTCCAGCTACCATCTTTTTGGATTTGTGAAGGATCAGCTGCATGGACAACGTTTTGAGACAAGGGAGGGAATTCAGAAAGCAGTGCGTCGGTGTCTTCAGATGGCTGGAACGGAATTTTACAGAAGGGGAATTTTCAAACTCCCAAAATGCTGGAGAAATGTGTACAAAGAAGTGGCGATTATGTGGAAAAATAAAGGAAGATCTGACAATTGAGGTGGTGTATTTGTTTTGTCAATAATAAATGATGTTACTTTACAAAAAATTGTTGCTCATGACTTTCAGTACGACCCTTGCACTATATTGTTATTATAGGAAGTTTTTTTTTTACTGTTGAGTTTTAAAGTGACAGTGGTACATGTACCAGGTTTGGTTTCCTGGTGAGGGATGCATTGTAGTATGTGTACAGCTGGTGAATTTAAAGGGTTAGTATTAAACTTTCACATGTTCAAGTTCCATGAGGCATTAGATTTTCTTGTATAAGAATTATAATTCTCAAAAATGAAATATAATATGAAATGAAATTCAATTTTGTTTTAGGGTTCTTCATGAACACATGAAGAAGCTGTCTACCATAATCACACCCAATCACAAAGACTTACGCATCCCCAAGGTAAATTACTTATTACTATTCTGCACGTATGTATTCAAGTTATTTTGCTGTAATATAGAAGGTTATCATATGATCTGTTATGTCTTGCTGTCTTCCAAACACAGAATTGAATGCACAGAATGATGTTTTTCGTTCAATAGATGTTTCATTATGAATGCCCCTGGCCATCAGCACAGGCAGAAATATCTGCAATGGCAGCATATAAGACACCACGTGATAAGCTTCAATGTGTTTCCCGCTGTGCCACAACTATAATGAATCTGCTATCCATGGCTTGTGAACGAGGGGTGCCAGCTGCAGATGATTTTGTGCCTGTACTAGTATATGTTCTTATTAAGGTATGTACTGAAACTCCCACTGATTTATTTTGTGAGGAACTGCATGGTATGATATGTATTTTAGTTTAAGGGGATGCTCTTCACAGTGTAAAACTGTAAAGAAAAATGATTTTGTTACTGATCATAAAGTTCTTGGATATATTGCTCCGTTATAAATATAATGTTTACACCATCTCATAATGGCCATTTTTTGGGGGGGTAAAACTTGCTCCTAGTAATTGTTCTTTCTTTATCCTCTTATTGCCATACATTAGCCATACACATGTTGTATTTCCTGACGCTACACAGTTATTTGTCTCAGGTGTACCTGATAACCATTAATTTATAATAGACATCATGCATTTCATGTGAAGGAAGTAATCTGCTTCAGTGTACCCTTGCCTGATTTTGTCTCATGATATGTTTGTATTTTATTTAGTATGTATGATTATGATTATGATTAGGTGGGCAGGGCATGTAGCACGAATGGGGGGAGGAGGAACACATGTAGGATATTGGTGGGAAAGTCAGAAGGAAAGAGACCACAGGGAAGACCAAGGCATAGGAGGGTGGACAATGTTATAATGGATCTTAGAGAGAGAGGATGGGATGGTATGGATTGGATTGATCTGGCTCATGATAGGGACCAGTGGAGGCTTGTGTGAACATGGTAATGAACCTTCAGGTTCCATAAAATGGTGGGAAATTCTTGAGTAGCTGCAGAATTGGCAGCTCCTCAAGAAGGACTCAGCTCTGTTAGTATGTATGTATGAATGATTATTGTAAATGCTTAAAAAATAAATTATTGAAACATCATAGTTACATATGAATATTCAGCATTGGCAATAATGCTATTAATGACTGGACTATGGGCTGAGCAACCAAGAAATCTGGAGCATGGGCATGAGATTTTTCTCTTCTACATAGCACCCAGCCCAGCTTTGGGGCCCTCCGAGCCTCCCATGCAGTAAATACTAGGGACGTTTCACCAGCAGTAAAATGTCAGGGATGGGAAGCTGATCACTGTCCTCCATCTAGGTTAAGAATAATGGCGCTATACCTCCACTCCCACATATATCTTCATGACTTGCTGCTTAATTAAACACAGAGCCAACTTTACTTTGATTTGCCTTTACAGCTTCTGCTTCATGACAATCTTTATTTTTTTAACTGCATGAACTTCATATATTAGGGGAGTGGTGGAATGTAAGCCATTCATTTAACCATTAGTCAAATATAGTCTTTTTGAAATTTTACAAAAGTAAACAGGTATCCAAATCTGATGGTGTGTCACCAGGTAAAGTGAAAATAACAGCACTGAAGAATTAACTATGTGTTCCTAAATACCTACTGTAACATATAGGAATACTAAATAAGCATTCTTGTCACAGGCAAATCCACCCTCACTACTGTCAACTGTTCAGTATGTAAACAGTTTCTATGGAAATCGCTTGGAAGGAGAAGAACAGTATTGGTGGATTCAGTTTTGCTCAGCCATTGAATTTATCAAAACAATGGACTATAGTGATTGAATCATGTTACCTTTTTTGCAATTAGCAAAAAGGAGTAGCCAGCTGTTGAAAGCATGTCATATTGAGCTCCAGGTAAGAAGCAACTAACTACTGAATGTAGACGAAAGAAATATGTGGTAATCTATAGAGAGTTCAAATATTAGTTTTTAAATTTCATGTTCTCAAATGAAGTCATGTGCTAATAGGAAAGTGATGCTGTGTTGAAGGTGGTACATGGTACAGGCCACTACGTACTATGAAGCAGCATTAATATGCGACATGTCTGTTGGCAGCACATTCAGGCCATTTTGAAATTTTACTATTACACTGTAAGAAACTTAAACTTCATTCTAAGTTATATCTCAATATGAAGCCTGGCCATGTACCACCAAAAAGTCTGAATTGTGTTCTGAAGCAAAAGTGTTTTTTTTTCTCCCCCAGTAGTAAGAAGTCTTTTTCAAAATCTCTTTTATGTTGTCCATACATTTTACTAGTAAATGGTGCTCTGATAGTTTGTTTCCAGAGATTTTGTGAAGCTGTATTGCTTGAAATGAATGAATGAAAAGGAACCAGCTAGGAAAGCTAATTAAGATTAACTTGAGTGAATAAAAGAAACCAGGTATTTACCAGTGCTGAGGACTCTGAAGACATATTTCTTTAACAGAAATAGGACAGCAGGACTGAGTTCTTCACCAACTACAGGCTTTCTTCCTCTTGCATATGTTTTGGGAACTATTATACCAATTAATGCCCAGTTTCTTTTTTGTGTCTTTTTAATAACAAATATAAATAACTATTAATTCTGTTGCAGTCTTTTCAACAATTCCAATGAACTCGGCCTGCATTTGGAGTGGAAATTGGGGCCTTAGTTTATCGAACAAATATATTGCTTTATTATAATTATTGTTTAGTTATTTATATTATTGTTACATGGTTTCATAGTTCTTCAGTTACCAATATTATTATTATTTTTGTTATTTTTTAATGGTATCTATCAATCAACTAATAAGATATTTACCTCCATTTGAATTAGAAATATGTATCCGATAAAATAATGAGAGACATGCTTGCTGGTTTTGTCTCTTCTTATAGATGTTTTATTATGGATTGAGGCTTCTCCTGATTTCATCCGAAAGCCGTCCGTAGCACACGCTGTATATAAAGCGTTTTAAAGCATCTCTAAAACAGTTATATGTGGATTGAAATACTCATTGTGTACAAGACTTCGGTTAAGAGATTATATTTTGTACAAAGATTGTATGTACATTAGTTACATGAATGTGTAATTGCTAAATCAAAATTTATGGTACTCCTGATGATGTGTATCTCACATGTTTGATACTGATAGCTCAATAATGATGACTTTTAGAGAACATTCCTGCCAGTATTGGGGAAAAATGTCTGTGATGGCAATTTGCAAGATATGTTGCACAAACACCACATTTTCTTGTACATAATAGAATCTAGGATTGGCTGCTTGAGTTTAAGTGATAAATATAGGAGAAAGGAAGCATAAATATGTATATGAAATGATGCAGTATTTGATAAAGGGTCTCAGTTCAGTCTGCTTTAGAAGAAAGTATGAAGATATATGAAATTTTAGTACTTTGTCTCTTGGTTTTGAGGAATCATGATACTTCGTCACCTGGTTTTGTATATGACTCAGTTGTGAACTCTTTCTGCATAAGATTAACAACACATGGAACTGAGGTGACTAGCATTTTTATAAATATACATCTATAATGTTGAATGTTATCTGTACATTGTGTTATACACAGAGAGTGAAGTGTTTCATTAGATTTCCTGCTACTAACATTCAGTATTCCACTGGATGTCTATTTTCTTCAAGAAGTTGTTCGTTATATTAGCTTTTGTAGTTCATATTCTTTTGTGGGTTATTTTTTGACACTGTCAGTATCAACATTATATAACATTACATTGTACTTTATATAAAATTTGTATTTTACTGAAGTAATTACCATATATGACACACTCCTGTATTTATAAGGCATGTAATAAGTTCCATGGGACCCTTAATGTTCTGTGGATTGTTTTCCTCAGGGGTGTATGGGTGATGCATGATACCAGATCTTGCACAGTTTTTAATTTCAAGTAGAAGCTATGATGGAACTGAGATAGTTAAGGGAGATAAATTTCCAGTGGATAAGACAGGTGTAGCACACTTGAAGAGACGAGAATACACAGAAACTTTATTCAGAACATCTTAAGGTGAAGACTGCTTTGGAGACTTTCCATCAATCTTCTCCATCTTCTCCATCATGCAGTTTGCAGTGAACATTGTCCAAGAAGTTTCCCTGCTAAAATTCTGAGCTTATTGAAGAGTACTGAGTTCTGGGATGTGACACCATGTAGTCCAATAAAAGTTCACTGACATTTTGGAGGAACATACTGCCTCCATCTTTAGGGTGGAAGAGTAAGCCAAGCAAGTAATCAGTAGGAAGCAGGCAGGTGTTCTGCTCGCTGCCTACTTCTTTCTGGTTACTCTTTAATTCACTTAGTGGGGGTGGAGTCCAACTGGGTCCACTCAGCATGGTGGCCACTGATTGGCCTATTGTAGCCTTCCCCAGGTGATTATGATGGAGAATTTGGTAGAATGAAGATTGGCAGGGCAAACCGAAGTGCTCAGAGAAAACCCACCCCAGCGCCACTTTATCCACCACAAATCCAACTTGACCAGACCCAGGATCAAACCTGGGCCGCTTCTGGTTACAAGATGCAAATTCTGGAATTTTTTTTCGAGTGCAGAAGATTTGGGAACATAGATATATTTTGAAAATTTGGTAGGAAATTGATATTCATATAGTATGGAATTATCAGTGAAATGAAGATATTAGATTATGAGCTTGAATTTTTCAAGGGGTAGCATTTCAGAAAAGGAAGGTATAAAAGTCAGGAGGTTCTTGCTGTGCATTGGTTTTTCTAAAATTTTCAGCAGCATGAAGAGAACCAAAACAATGTACGTCTCATTCACCATAATAACCTGCTATTCTGTGATGTAAAAGTAGTAACACTTTTTGCAGTTTGCTTCCTTGCATCTTTCTCATATCAGTGGTTATGAAGGATTCTATCTCCTGCTAAATGTTTCTTAAGAACTGTACCAAAAGTTGGTGCAGTCATTGCCCATGCTTTCCTCATATAATTGACCTTGGCTGCATTACCTTGCAAATGAAATTGTTGCTGATCAGATCATTACTGGTATATGAGTACCAAACAACAGTGAAATCTACCTGATCAGTAGAGCCAATTTCAAGAAAACTGACATTTTATGTTTGGGCTTGTAGTGTATGCACAATTATTTTCCTGAAGATACCACATACACATTTTTATTTAGTCTCCATTGACTAATGAAATTGGATCAGAATCGTTAGAGCTTCTAAACTGCTATTTAGAAAATCACCCATTCCTGTGTGGTACCAAATATTCTGATATTCCGCAAATAAATTTTTTTAACACCGCTCGCATTCCCTTCTTGTCATCAATATGTTTCAGAAATATATTCAGGAGATTCTCAGTTCAGATCTCAGCTGGATTACCAAATACCCTTGCTGAAGGTTTTTATGGTTTTCCTGACTAATTTCAACTGGACGCAAGTAACGTCCCTTGAAATAGACAGTGACCACTTACTTCAAAATTCTTTCATGTTCACTAAATAGCATTAAACTCTAAACAGCAGCTGCAGTTGATACAGTGTCATTAAATAACCTACAGTCCAGTTCACACTTCTTAACTGATTTCAACAGCTCAGTTCATTTGAACTATACAATCTACAGACTTTTTCCCTGCTAAAGTTTTTGTCTCATTGAATTAGGGAACTGGCCAGTTGCACAGCCCCCACAGTGAACAAATGATTGTGATATGGATTAAAGGAACGTAACACAAAACATGCATGGCATCTCAAATCTATGACCAAGGAAGTTCCATACTCTTACAAATGCTTTATGATTATAGGGACAGGCAACAAAAAAAAAGCAACATGGTAGGTGAGATTTGAATTCATAACCAACGAAGCTGAGACTTAAAACTTAATTTTTTTGCAGAATGTTTATTTTCACTTAATTTTGATGTTGAAACATCTGTGAATCTTGAACAATTCCAAACTGGTCTCTTGCTCCTAAATAACGGGGTTATCATCTGTGATCCACATGTGTAATTGGTAATGAAGCAAGGGGGAGCATTATAGTTGCCTTTATTTAAAGTGTGTGTGTCTCTTGCTCTCTCTCTCTCTCTCTCACACACACACACACAGGAGGGACTCTTCCTCCTGCCTTCCACAGATTTATCTGTATGAGGAGAAATTTTTGCAAATATGTTTCATTTACTGAACTGTGTATGTGTGAGTGCATGCATATTTATATGTTTTTTAGTTTTATCTAATTTAGAACAATCCTTGAGAGCTGGTAATTTATACAGTGCTATGTCTTGTTTAAAATATAGCATCATATCATATACTTTTTGGAGGAAAATTATCCACTTCATTTGAAATTTAAATTGTATACTTGAGTGTGCTATTTTTAAGTGGATCTTGTTAATTTAACCCTTTGAACCCATTATGCATGGTATATACTGGACTAGTTCATCCAGAATATTAAGGTCTGTAACATATGCTATTTTTTCTTTCCTGAAATCTATACTGACATGTGCCATCTTTTGACTACAGTTTGGAAGAATTTGTATGTTTCTTCCCATCCTGATGAATCAGTAAGCTAAGAAATACTCAGCAGTCGATTGGTTAAGGATTGTCAATAAACTGAATGTTGATGAATCAAAAGAAATAAAACAGTTTATTAATAAGTATGTATGAATTCCATGCAGCTATTGAAGAATTTGTTACTTATTCTCTTGTTTTTAAGTTTTATACTTCATTTTGAAAACACTTTACTTCACCTTACACATTGTTAATTTGAATCAGTATTATTAACATTATGACTTGCCAAATTATAAACTTTCAGAGTGAATGAATGCACTGAAATCTTCTCATCCAACTGGGCATGCTGAAGTTGAATTAAATACCACAGTTTCAGAGATATAATTTTGTCTCCGTCATTATGGTCAGTGTGGAGAATGACCACATTTCATTTATATATATGTGTGTGTGTCATAGAAATACCTATTCCTTATTGGCAAACTGGGAGGGTGGAGTGAAAGTAAGGAATAATCTGTCCCATTTTATATCTGGCAAGAGAACAACATAAAAGGAAAGGTGGATTGGGGTGTCCATTTTACTGTTTAGACAGACTACATCATACAAGAATAGTAAGTTTCTAGCATAATTTAAGATAAAGACAGTCCACATCCCAAATAAGAAAAATTCAGACATGTTAAGACCAGTAAAGGATGACTTTGTGTTGAAGGCCTTAGGAGTCTGTAGCATACCATGCGATGTGGAAGAATATATCTTCAACAGAGAGGTTGAGCCATTTACACAAAATGTAAGGAACACATCCGGCATCAAGTTTTGTATCAGCTGGACAAATTCACAGTGACAGAACATAACACCCAATCACGCTCCAGGATATAGCAGTATAGAGGTACCAACAAAAACATCAACTTACATAGACTGACTTGTGAAAGAGGTGATATAAATATGGCTACAGCCAGATAACATTAACAAGGAAGAAATTTTCAACCCTAGCCAAGCATGGAACCTGGAATCTGATTTTTACAGCTCTCAGACAGATAGGTTAAATAACATTAAAAGGGATAAGCTCTGTGATGATTAGGTTAAGTGCTATGATTGTTCTTCTTCCACGTTAACAAAGCCTTGTGTAGGGCGACACTTATGACGGTTCTTCTTCACATTCTCTGCTCAGTCATAGTTGTTGAGTGCCACATGGTCTTGGAACCACATCAAAGTACCAGGAGTGACGTGAGGGTAGGAAAAGGCAGCATTGTTCAGGGTGTGAGCATGAGATTCTCTTCAGGGTTTAACAGGCCATGCTTCAACGAGAGGTTCCTCCCAAAGAAGTCCCTGGACCACACCCTAGTCATGAAGATAACTGACATGATTTATTTCACTGACAGTACACAATATTACACAGATTTACTATACAATACAGTGTACTACACTACACTGTAATTCAGTACAATATAATGCCATCTACTCTCTTCTCTCTGTGTGTGTCATTTTACTATCTGTCTGTGTTGCGCAGTCCTAAATCAGGCTTTATATACTCATGGATGAAGTAATGCTTCCAGACCTTCCACATCAAGATTTTTCTTGACACTTCCAGGCTGTTCTACAGATTGAGAATGTTCTGGAAGTTTATTTAGTTTGGCTGGGGGGGGGGGGAGGAANTAGTTATAGCAAAACTGAGTATAAGTCACATTTAGTACAAAAATGGTGCTAAGCCCTAAAGTATTAATAAGATAAAAATTTATATTATAGTGGTAATATTTAAGAATGATGCCAGTAGGTAATGACTGGTTACAGTGCAGACAGAAAGTAGTTTATACATGGGATCACATTTGAGATTGAACAGCAGGGTACATGATGTTGATGTGAGAGTGAAAACCACTCAGTGTGATCCAACCCTGCTGTCACACAGCATACCAATGAAAAGGGAACATCACGCTCGCTAAGATACGTGTATCATGATGTGCAGTCATTCTCCACATCAATCCTGATGGAAACAGAGCAGATCTCTGAAATTCTGATTTGTAACTCAGCTTTGTTGTGGATGATCATCTAAAAGATTTTAGAGCATTACAACTTGCCATTTTTTTTTACCTACACTTAAGAAGATTTGGTAGGCCTTGGATACATGCCACCAATTTGTGCAGTGTGTATGTCTTCCTGTAACTGCAAAACAGTACAATATATTGCAACAGAACAGAGGAACATCCTTAGACTACAGCATAATGGTTATTTGTTTATAGTGAAAGGAAATACAAATTAAAATGTGTAATTTTGTGTTTGTAATATTGTTAACAAAAATATGCATGTTATAGTATGTTGTTGCCTTTTCCCACCGCCCCCAGCTGATCTGACTTTACTCATACACTGTGGCAGGTATTGTCAGCATCTCCCCTTTTCTAGCCTATATCACAGCTAGCAACAGCATGTCATCTTTCTCCAGGTACTGACTAATGAAGTTGCTCATTTAGTATGACAATCTTATGAATACATTTTCCCATTGACCACGATTCTGTTATTTATCAATATGGTACTGTATAAGTGATCACTTTATGAATTGAATGGTTGCCAGGCAGTGGAACAGCTGTAGATATAGATACTTTTGCTCTATAAAATTGGTTATGCTCGCCTAGCTACCAGTGTAGAGATGACAAAAACAGAGAGAGGAATGGATAATATTGTATGAAAGCAAAAGATATATAAAGATAACTAAATAAATGTTATGGATTTGTTACATACTACAACAGTTACTTTCATTTTATATTCCATCTCGGCAATATACCTTTAGAATACTTGTTATTAGCTATTAAGATTACAGACTTAAAATCATCCCATGAACAAGAAACAAAATACAGATGTTAATTTCTAAAGTCTACACAGATGTGAATATTATGTCTGTATACAGTGTGTCCTGAAAGTCACTTTACCAAGATTATACCCACATTTCAGGAAAAAACTACTTCCATTATATCCAAATGCAAATTAACACACCAACAGCACAACAACTGATACAAAAAAGTGTAAGCACAGTGTTATCACCTGTTGCAAATAAAAATCTGAACTCAAGTGAAAATAATCGCACTTAAACACGCCACTGTCTTGATAAAGTGACTTCTAGGACACCCAGTATGTGTTGGCTTACAGTGACTTCGTCATCAAAAGTTGCCTTGCAGATAAGGATTAAAGATGCTGTGATCCAAGGAAATATGGGATTCTTGTGTTTTTGACCCCCTACACACACATACAAATTTCGAAGGATAATTAAGAAATAATTGTTTGCTGTATAATACATTTTATAACATTTCTTGTCTTCGTTGTCTTGATTGAGTGGTTAGCACTCCTGCTTTGTATTTTGGTGGTTTGGGTATGAGTCTTATCCTGACTCAGGTATTTATGACTTTCCTCATTCCATCCAGGAAAACTGTAGGATTGTTTCTTAAAACAGACTATAACCACATCATTTCCGAATTATAATTTCCAGAAATCCTCCCATTAAAGACAGTTGAAAAAACATAACCATTCATTGATGGCCACAGCATTGTGATTAGGCATACCTCTGTAACCTTTATATTGTTTCCCTGATATAATCCAGTTTGTTAAATGATCACTGATTATTTTCAGTGCACTATATGCATATGTATGATTTATATGTCTCTCTCTCATGCATTACTGTCCCCAAAATCTAAGCAGGAATCTGGAAATTCACAGCACCTTTAAATATGTAGGTAGGTAAACCTCTGGGACTCACTGTGTGGTCACTTGAAGTATTCTCAGAACAATTTATGTACTCTCCAAAAGACCATCAAAGCTGAACAAATTTTATATATATCAGTGTGATGAACCTTTTGCTCTAGCACATAAGGATGCCTCTGTGTGTAAGGAGAGCATTCACATGACAGACACAACATCCTAAAGCAGCAAATTACAAACAGCTTTGTGAACATGTGAAGTTATTTTTCATGCAGATGTATTTATATGTTTAATTGAGAACTTGACATTGGAAAGGATTTTTAGTAGCATCACGAACATACACATAAATGCTCCCATTCACTGTATAGTGTAATAACTTAAGACTTACTCTGTAAATTAAAATAAAGGTTGTTTGGATAATTACAGAGATGCAAACCAAACTAGCCTATTTAATTATGATAAAATCAAGATTTTGGAGCTATACTTCGATGTAAAGATCTGTGTATTGTAATGTGATAATTGGCAAATTAAGTGCCTACTTGTCTGTCTGAAGCTGTTATATATATGTATATTGTTGTAGTTTTAATTTAGATGCTTTCAGTGACATTTTACAGACATAAAAGTACACAAACATATGTAATGTACATTTTTAAATGACTGGTACATGAAGTTGTGTAAAATATCCTGTGGGGACACAAAATGTAATGAATCTATTACATTGCAAGATAAATGTTTACCTCTAGAAGACTAGTGCTTCCTTCAGTAACAGTTTAAAGTATATGTATTATCATTTTTACTTGTTCAATTTTGGATAATGATCTCAAGAATTAAGGAAATATTTTAAAGTGTATGTAGATATTCTGATGATAGAATTAATCATAATCTTCAAACATGATGGTTTAGTTTGAATTGTATTATACCTATTGTATTCTAAGAAGTAGGATAAATTGCATTTCCTATAGAGGCTAATTTTTTAAAGTTTATGAGCACTCTGGTTGCAGATGCAAACACTTCTGGAGGAACAATTTAACATGATAAAATGAGAACAAAGTATTTTTTTAAATCTAAGAAGTGCTGTTATAGATTATATTTAGAGTACAGTAATGACAGGAATATGTACAGATACATAACTAACTATATGTTTTAAAATGCTACATTAATTTAGAGTTATTTCAAAGAAACTTTTTGTTGACTTTACATATTTTAGGAGTTCCTTATTTGCTGTGGAATAAATATGCACAGATCTTAAGTCGCTAACTCTGTGAATTTATATTTGAGCATAATATATGAACCAGCTACTCAGTAATTAGGAGTGTATTGTCTGTAATTGTACTGCATCATCTACAGCTCCTAATACATTTGCATTGCTAGTTTCATGTTTAACCCAATTTCTGTACAACTTTTTATAAATGAAAAGAGGGTATCCTGCTCATTAGTCCACAGAACAAGTTGAAGTGATCTTATGAAATAGATTTAAATTCCTGTAGTAATGCCTATGAATCTGAGTACAGTGCATGAAACACACAACAGGAAGATGATTTAAATAATACAAGGCTATTATAGCTATATACAGAAAGAAATAGTATGCTTATTCTACTCTATTATGAATTGTTGAAGATATCCAGAATTCAGTACAGAATCGTGCGCACTAATCAGAAAGTAGCTCAAAACCAGCTACAAAAAAAACTCTTAACAGCAGACATATTATTCTGGAAGGAGTGAAAATTATATTAAATCCAGTGAAATCAAAGGTAACAGTAAACAGTCACCTGTGTGCATAGAGACCACACTGGAATTAAGTAACTAGCCTTAAATTTATGAACAATACCCAAAATACTGTGGAGTCATACTAGATCCTACATTATCCCTTAAGAAATGCATAAGTAACATTTTCATAGAGCAAGAAAAGTAGATTAACTTACATTACAGTGAATAGGCACACCTTGAAATATGCATTGCCAATATGGATGCAGTGTTTTAGAACAAATGAAAGAAAACTTCCTAACATTCATCAGTCTGCTAGGAGAATAATATGTGAACTTAGAAGTACTGCTACGTGAAATTCGAATACAAAGCAAAAGCGAACCCACATACACTTGCAGTGGACACAAATTCCAAAAAAAACTTTATGGAAAAGAGAACATACACGTATATTTGACATCTTTTTTCTTTTCTTTATGGCTGTACAGCCCTTTGGACCTTGGACTCCTTGGATGGAGGATCAGCCTGTTGCAGGGCCACTGTCTACACACAGAACAACACAGACAACCATGCCTCGATTGGGATTCTAACCCACAGTCCCAGTATTTGAGCGGGCAAAGACGGTTCAGGCCTTAGACCGCACGGCCACTGTGATCAGCATCTTGATGTCATAGGACTCTAAATTTGTATAAAATTTGAAGCCAACAACTAGAATAAAGACAAATAACTATGTATAGATTAAATGAGGAAATATAACAAAATAATCCAGAGAACCTTTAAAATATTCCATTTCTACCTCCAAATGACATACAGAAACATATTAATATAAATCTCAGTGTAGAACCGATGAGGTCATTGGATTTTTTTCAATTGACCTAATCCTTCCGGCCACACTAGGCCCTGGGGTTTTACTCAGCCTCTAACAGAAATGAGTACCAGGAATTAATTAAATGATTTTCCTGGGGAGTGAAGCGCGGCCGGCGCGTAAGGCTGACAACCTTACTGCCATCTTTGAGCCAATTGTCAAGGTAATGTGGGACCCTTAACATCTCACAACCCTATGGGCCTTCACGGCCTGTTACAGGGATAGCTTTACTTTTTACTTACTTTATAGGTGAAAAGAATGTAAATCTTATAGAGGATCTAAACCTACTAAAAACTCTTGGATTTGAAACAATAAATGAGTATGATAAAAAAAATTAAAAATCTACACCATTGTTTCCAGATTCCTAAATGGAGATTCTGGTGGTGGGGTCTACATTAATGTGTGAGAGTTTCTATATGATTTGTCAGCAGTTATCAGTTTCATTAGCCATTTGTTCTCAGTTACATACAGTGAGCAGTGTGGTATGTTATGGTGCCATTTACTTTAGAGCAGGCATGTACAACTTCAAACAGGTTGTGATCGACTTTTTAGTGTCAAAACTGCCAGTGATCTACCACCCCCTCCTATCATCGTACCTTGCTTTAAGCAAAAATATTGGTAAAAATAACAAGACACATGATGTTTGTTGTAAAAGTAACATACATTGAAAGTACAGACTTACCTTCTTCGTTAAGAACAGAAAACTAGGAATGACTAATACGTATTTTCCCTCCAAAATCTGAATATAATCATATTATATTACAAGTGAATTTACATGCTTTTCACGTATAATTTCCTTATAGGCGTATGAGATTGACCAAAAATCGTCCCACGATCGACACGTTGGACATGCCTGCTTTAGAGCAACATGTATTTCTGTATGACATCTGTGCAAAACACAATTTTGTGATGGAAGATTTCCCAGCAGACAAACAGTTCACAATTTAGTGAATAAACTTAGAACAATGGAACTTGTATTATACAAGAAACAAAAAGCATAAATGCCAAGTGCTTACTGAGGAGAAGTTAGATGACATAGAAATATACACCTAGAAAATCACTGAAACGTCTGCCTCAAGTTACTGGAGTGTCAAATTCTAGTGCAAGAACGGCAACAAAATTGCTGAATTATAGACCCTATAAAAGAACAGTAATCCACACCTTGCAACCGCGTGATCCATCTAGCAGGGTTCATCTTTCAGTTGGTTTCTACAGTTTGTCGTCAAAGGTGGGACTGATCTACAATTGACATTATTTCTGATGAAGCATGGTTTCATTTTTAGGGATACATAAATACACAAAATAATCGCTATTGGAGTTTGTAGAATCCACATTGAACCCACAAAGTCCTGCTCCATTCAGTGAAAGTTGGTGTTTGGTGTGCTGTAAGCGCAAGGATTGCTGTACCTGTGTTTTTTAACGAAACAGTTAATTGTAAAAGATATCAACGTAGAGAGATAGCATTTTCAGAACCTGTGATCTGTGAATTGTAACTACTTCATTCCGAACATTATTGGCTGTCAGGCATGCTAATTCATCGGCAGAATTTGTATACAGCAAGTGGCGCCCCTGCCACCATGAAGTACAGAGGCATGGAACTGATCAACAAAGTGAAAATCCTCATACAAGAGAACAATAGACAGTTGTCTTCATGCTGAATACTATGCTCTGGATGTAAGTTGAAACTGCATTTGAATTATGGTTGCCGACATGTTTTATAGTTCCAAGAGAGTAATTTGGGTGATTCAGTGACTCAGAAAGGTTAAAAAGGCTATTGGAGTCAAATAGTTGATTCATTGACTGAAGATAGAATATGGGAGAATTAGCAGTGAAGAGGGTCACTGAGGTAATATGGGGAATATGGTGGCACTGCAACAGACCCAGTGGTGTAAAACTGAAAACTGGGTGGTTCAGAAGAGGGTTGTTGGTGTAGGGCCATTGGCTGCATTGTACCTTATGTGGTTCGATGTTGTCTCCACAGTAATGGACAGATGCTTGGAAATGTTTTAGTTGGGTGGTAATCTACTGCTGAATTAATCAAAGCGATGTGCCCAAAGCCAAGAATTGCAGGGATTCAAGGCTGGCAAATATGGTTGCCATCTTCATAACCATTTTGCCTCCTGTTATAAAGCAATGGATGCTTTTACTGTCACCAACTCTCATCTTCATGGTCACCCATCATACGTCATCAGTTCCACTTGGTGTAACAGGTAACTATTTCCCACCCGGTGTTTCTAGAGATATTGCAACTGCCATGGTAAATGTACTTCCACGTGGGGTCATCGTGCCCGATCATGCCTTTGACCCTGCCTCTGCACGCTGCACCTCCCCCCCCCCCGCAAGGCCCTTCGTGTAAAAATGAATTCTCGGACATGCCCAAAGTTCAAAATTTGAAATTTATATTTTGTAAAACCCATTCACATTACTTGGTAGCGAATACACTGGAAGTTAGAAAAGTCAAAATATATGGAAAAAGATTGATGGTACCTCCTGTCAGTGAATGGTTGTTCGACTGTTTCCGACTTATTTCGGCCTTCCACCTTGACGACCTTGACCGCGGGGCAAAATACGCTGAAGAGAACAATGTGGTAGAACGTTAGTGGCTCAGTGTGATGGTTTGTATCATCTGTCTTAATTTTGGCTATTTACTTTTCCCGTCCGAGTTGCGGGGATTAAATGCGACTTCACGTAATTGCGCGCGCGTGTGTGTCGTTATGTTGGTACAAGCAGTTTTAAATCACGGTACTCCACCGACAGAGCCGAGAAATATAATGCTTCCCTTATACTGTACTTGGATATTTGTTTTTCTCGGTTTGCATGTAGATGGCAGGAGTTCAGGAACTTCAGGAAGATTTCTAATGGGGTGTTCGCGCGTTCGCGTTCGTGTATGTTGATATTTCTTAATGAGACGTATAAGTAATAGATGTATGTTCATAATCTATTTGCAATTTATTAACAGCTAATGGGTTAGCTTGCCGGGCTGGAAATGGGTGGAGAGTTGGAGCAACATAGCATATCGTAGTTGAGTACTAAGTTATTCCTAAAGAGAAATCTGTATATAACATTTACTATTGCAGACAGTACCAATGGTGCCGATAGATACACCCCCAAAAGTTCATGCACTTAATTTAATTTTAGGAGTATTTCATGCATTGTTTGTAAGAATGCCTATGATGTAGCGCCATTTCCTATTTTATAACGGAAACCTAAATGAATTTTTTTCCCTGTCCATCATGTTGATGTTTTACAGTCAATAAAAATGTTAACAAAAATCTCACAAGGCTACAGTGTGGTTATTGCCGTTCGGAAGAATTAAAAAGTACCATATAAACTTGCCTCCAGTGGCATAACATTTATGCCAAATTTGTTGAAAATATGTTGTTTGGTTCAGATGTTGAAAGGGGGGCAAACAAATAAATAGGGGTTGGTGATATCATCGCCATCATCATCCCGTCTTGTTCTCAAGGAAGGAAATATAATAAGAAAATGGATGACAATGGAGAAAGTCAGGCTCTCCTTATGAAAGAGTTTGTGTCAGAAAATGAACCATATAGAATTGATGGTGGATCTAGTTCAGAAGAAGAATCCTGCAGCCAGTCAGATGGATGGTGGGGTGGAACTGGCTCGAGTTGCAGTTCCTCATCATGTGCTGCCTCAGACTCTGGCAGTGGGTAAGTTACACATATGCCACAAGGCACTGACATTTTGATTCTAATAATCCTATTTTTGTAACATTTGACATTCTCAGGATGGTGACTATGAAGATTTACTGTCATATGAGGTATGACACAATGTGAATGTCTGCCCCCCCCCCATTGTTGACTGCTGTTTGAAATTCAGTTACAGCTTCTTTTTTATGATTATCTCTGTGGTTGCTCCTTTTTCATTGGATAGATATGTCAGAATATTTGAAAACAAACACAGGCTAGAACCCTGACACACTACTGAAAGTTTAATTATTTTCTGTTGGAAATTATGCTTCAAGAAAATGTGGTTAATCACTTTTTGTGCAACCATGGTACTAATTAGACCTCCAGTTGTTAAATTTAGTAAGGTAAAAAAGTAAAGCTGTCTATGCTTAACTAATTAAGCACTATACCATGAAGGCATCTGGGAAAGTGGGTGTATAGATCCACATTTTCTTGACCTCAGCTCTAGTTGGAGGTGAGAAGTCAGCTTCACTCCCTGGCCGCTTTAGCCCCTGGTACCCATTAGATAGGAGGCTGCGTGGGCCCCAGAGCCAGTCTAGAAGACGTGAAGAACAGAAAATTCTTGACTCTACTGGGAATCAAACTCCGACCCCTTGGCCGTTCTGTCCATAGCCAGTCGCTCTACTGACTATGTTGTCCCAGCTTCCTGTTAAACTTAATAGTATGGCATTTAAATGTCAGTTGCAAGAAAGTATCCTACATGACAGACAACTAATGTTTAGCATGTACGTGCAATTTTCTAGTTGGAAAACACCTATTGGTGGCAGTGCTGTTGCCAGACTTGACATGAACTGACTTCTATACTTAATGTATCAGATGGGGTTTTTCCAGAGATCTGCAATCAGAATCTGCCATTCCTTCCCCTCCAAGTGAGAATTTTGTTTACTTTGGATATTAGTATACATTTTGTAATAGCACTTTTTTTTAATTCACTTAGTGGGGGGTGGAGTCCAACTGGGTCTGCTCGCACGGCAGCCACTGATTGGCCTATTGTAGTCTGCCCCAGGTAATTATGATGATGGAGAATTTGGTGGAATGAATATTGGCAGGGGAAACTGAAGTACTTGGAGAAAACCTGCCCCAGCGCCACTTTTTCCCACCACAAATCCCACTTGACCAGAGCCAGGATCAAACCCGGGCTGCCGCTGTGGGAAGCCAGTGACTAACCGCTTGAGCTATGGTGCAGCCTTCTATAATATCATAGATGAGTCACTTTTTCAGAAGTTTCAGACTGCTTCAACTTACAATGCTAGCAGAGATAAGATTACAATACAGACATTAAGCTTGGCTTCTCTCTCTTAGAGAATCTGGTGAATTACTTGCAAAGTACAAATAAGGTAAATTGATGTATAATATGGGCCTGTGATAGATGTGGAAGGCTGACGTAGATTTATAAAAAAGGAATATAGGATTACTTATATTTCTGCTTTGCAAGAGCTAGCATTAAAATTTTATTCTTCCTGGTGTCATGTTAGGCTTTTTTCTTTTTAGGCCAATATAAGC
Organism: Cryptotermes secundus; assembly: GCF_002891405.2. Lineage (NCBI taxonomy): Eukaryota > Metazoa > Arthropoda > Insecta > Blattodea > Kalotermitidae > Cryptotermes > Cryptotermes secundus. The sequence continues at coordinate 378,126 of NW_019737988.1, forward strand.
AAGACATGAAACCAAATTATACTTTATCTTTTTGTTTTATTAATACATCCAAGGTTGTTTTACGGGTATATCCATTTTTTATGATGTACATGTCAGTGTTCTGCATGAGTTGTTTTGAATATCTTTATATATTATTTAGTGTGGCTCTTTAATAATTTTCTTCTTTGTCTTTAAAGATCAGAGTTAGACTGGGAATTGGCAGTAGATCCTCGAGGAGAGCTGTTTTACATAGAGTCCACTCCACTTGAGAAACCAGAACATGGTTCTGCAGAGCCAACAGAAAAGGCAGATACTGCGAAGTACCTAGGGTCACTTCATCAGAATAGGCATACTGCAAAAGGTTTGTCATGTCAAGTAGGTCTAAATCTGACAGTTTTTATAATTAGAAATTTTTTGATACTGGATTATGTGTAACCTGTTTTGTTCTGCATACCAAGTTAGTTTATGATCAGAACTGAAACTTAAATTTTAAAACTGTAGTTGCCATTAATTAGGATAAACAAGAGTGGAAACACTTTTGTTTCTGTTTTTGCATATGTTCATTTATTGTCGATACAAATCTACTGGTGAGAACTGTAGCATCTTGCAAACTGCCCACTTCTGTATAGACTCCCCCACATGCCCTCAACTCTCAAGTATCCTCTTCCTCAGCATTCCATCAGGACATACAAGTGAAACTACAATGATTCATACTCATGTAATAGTATAGGATTGGAAAGTTTGAAGATGCACTTGTGGCAGCAGCATTGTACTGTATAGTGGAATAATGTAGGCCAGTGTGTCGTAACTGCTGGTCTGCAGACTGGCACTTGTCTGATGCACATGTTTACCAGTCCAGAAATTTTTACTACCTAAGATATTTGCTTTCCTAAAACTGTTAAGGAAAGATGATCCTGTAAGTTTTGAGGTTTTCACGGCGATGACAATGAAGAAAGTTTTCTTCTGGGTTTAGGCACCGTGTATTCTTCGTTTTGGCCGACATTTCGGAGGAACGTAGCGCCTCCACCACAGCTACTGCTCTCCGCAGCTATTCAACTGCTCTGAAGATGGAGGCGCTACGTTCCTCCGAAACGTCGGCCAAAACGAAGAATACACGGTGCCTAAACCCAGAAGACAACTTTCTTCGAAAGATGATCCTGTTTACATGCAGTGCCTTTCAACACTCTTTCTGTATAGTGTACATAGCATGAACACTGTGTTTATTTAAGAATTGAATATATATCTATAACTATAATTTCAATGGTCAGCAGTAGAGAATTTAGATGTTTTACCAATCTGGAATGCAGTTTGGATTAAGAGACACTGATCTAGGTCACTGAAGAATAGTACAAACTTCAAATGAAGTGTATTGTCCATATCTGATCACATTTTGAAACAGACCTTTATAATGTTATTGTCATCCTGAAGTGGTTAGTTTGCCCTCATGTGAAGAAATGGAAATATGTAACATACCTGTACAATTTACTGCACAGACATTATCTCTCCTATGCAAACTACAGTACATAAGAATAAATAAAAAGATGAGTGTATGGTGGTGTTATTGGAGCAAAATTTAAAACTTCTCTGCAAACACGTAAACTGCAAGTTGCTTACCAGCATACACATGAGGTATAACTATGTTTCAGTTCTTTATGGGGAAGCCTGTGAAACATTTCGCTTTTTACATGTGGTGGTGCTGGAATTAAAAGTCCATAAGACAAGATACGAATGCTCTATTCTTAATGCTCTGTGTGTAATGGTAGGAAATGACATTTGTACCATTTATGATAGAAATGTTGCATGCTTTCCTGTGATAGGCAAGCTTGTACGTCTTATACAGAGAAGAAGAAACAGCAAACGGAGGTTCAATAAGGCTATTCCAACAGGAATAGAAGGTCAGCCAGTGCAGGCTCCATGTGAGATGTCTAATATCCGAACAGCTACCATCAATAAAGTTACATTCCAGGATTGGCAGGTGAATATGACAGTGTACAGTTTCATGTGCTGTGATTAATTATTAATTACATGTAATAGTCTATTTAGAACATTTAAATATGTTGCATATGAATTACAGGGTATCTACAATGAAACGCCTTGATTTTGTCATATTCTTACGAAGTAAGGAATGTAGATATGGTCTGATTATTGACAAATATCAGTCACACAGCACCCAAAGTTTAATTTAAAAAATCGATACACTTCTACGTGAGCACCATTGGTGACATGTAGGATATCTAGTCTGTCATCGAATTCAGCCCAGGTAGGCTGCAACATGTCTGGAGTGATGGTACCAACAGCTTCCACAATCTGGGCCAGGTGATGTCAAAGGTCTCACACTTTAGTAGCATAAGTTCTGTCCTTCACATAGCCCCACAAAAAGAAATTCAACAGCATGATGTCAAGGGAATGTGGAGGCCAAGCCTTTGGGCCATCTCATCCTACCCAACGGAGTGGAAATGTTGCATTCAGAGCTCGCCACATGTGTAGCCACCAGTGAGGAGGAGCTCTATCTTGTTGAAAAAAGACATTTGGCTGCAGGTGTTCCAGTTGAAAGGCATAGAGCTGCAGCATGTCCAGGTATGAACTACCCGTGACAGTCTTCTCCACAAAGAAAAACGGTCTGATGACCATTTTGCACATGATGCCACACCAAACGTGCACTTTCGGGCTGTCTCACACATGTTCCATGATGCTGTATGGTTCCTGTGATCCCCATATCCAAATGTTTTGCCTGTTTACAGCACCAAAGACATGAAAAGTGGCCTCGTCAGAAAACATGATGTTTTACAGAAATTTGGGGTGTCCGCCGATTCAGTCAAGCATGTCACAGGCAAAACTGTGTTGCCATGGGTTGTCCTTTGGTTTCAGCTCCTGCAGAATCTGCACCTTGTACACATAGAGACACAACTGCTTTCAGGGAATCTTGTGCACAGTTGCTCATGGCAACTGCAGTGCCTGTGAAGCCCAACAAATTGACTGCCTTGGACTTCAGATGAATGCTGTATGGACATTTTCTGCGTTCTCATCAGAGACACATCAGCCTCCCCCATGCCCTTTCAAGATGCTCCCTGTTTTTAGGAACTTGTGCCATGCTTTGATCCCCTTTGTGTGTTAGCATCTGGTGCTGCTTTCTCATAAATACAATGAAGCTCCCTTTGCACCCTCACACTGGAATTAAACTCAGAAAACTACACAACTTGCACCTTCTCGTAAGCTAGCAGCATCTTTGCCTGAAATGACAAGAGCACCCCAACAGTGGCCCATGAGGTAGCCTAAAAATTTAGGTGGGAATTGAACTCCTATCATATGCAGGAGACACTAAACACTTGAAAAAACATTTACCTGTTTTCAAAACATCTTCAAAATAAGGAAATTTCATTGTAGACGCTCTTGTATATTCCTTACACTCTGATTTGTTTCCTTGTGTCATGTTGGTATGCCTCTTCTCTGTGATCAGATTGTACAGCTTTGCCACAGAAGCCTGATTACAAAATGGATGTCACCTGAAGAGAATGTTGTCAGTTAATATGTATTGATTTTAAACAGTACTACTCATTGTTAAATAGAGGATAAAGCATCATTGCCAAATGCAGTTATCAGCTTGTTATGCTTGTATTTTTATGTGTGTGTTTTAAATTAAATATATTTCTTATGCTTGTAGGAGGGTGAGGCTCGTGAAGTGAGCGTTTCAGTTGATCCACAAGATTGTCACAATCTTGGCCGCCGTGCAACCTTGTGTGAGACTCTCCTTGGACTAGTTATCAGTACATTTGCCGATGAGACACGTATTATGGTTGCTGGATTCATTCCCAATGGTCAAGCCATTAAACATCGCAGTATAAAAGTTGGTATGTACACAAGAACCATTTGAAGTAGATGGTTTTAGCTATGAATAAATTTCCGTATCTGATGTTAGCATTTTGTATCATGGAGACCCGTTTCTTCTAAGTGGTGACTCTGTAAATAGTGGTCATTGCTAGATGATGGCTGCAACATACTGAAATAGTTGTGAGCCATTGTTGTTAAGAAGCTGGTATTTCAGCAACCCAGAGTAAAGGGAACATCCACCACTGGAATCTGCTACCGAGCGACGACAGGTGAAGAGACAACAGACTGAAAAACTTATTGCATGTTATAGTGAATTGTAAAGTGTGTGAATCAGTGATAGTGCTGTAGTTACTTGTAGTTACAAGTTGTGTATAAGTGTTTAATAAATCCAGTTACCCATCCAAATCCAATATATAGTCACTCATACACGTGGCAATATATTTCTTTATGTATGGTTATGTATTGTCATGAAGGTAGCTTTCGTGAAATGTAGAATGAGCATCCAGTTTAAACATTTTGATTGTAAAAAATGTTTTTGTTTCTCATCTGCTTTTCTTTATAAACACATTATAATTATTCACTTTTTTACAAAATCATGTAGCTGAGATAGCTGTGTAACTGGCTGTGGGCTGAACAGAAAGTGCACAGTCCATGATAGGGGCCCAGATTTTTCTCATTGTTGCCATGCCCATACAAGCTCTGGGCTCCATTAGCACTATATCAGATTGGTATCAGTGGTTCTTTCTCCAGGAGTAAAGCAGCTGAACAAGAAACTGGTCACACACGTGCTCTTAGTGCCAGTGTTAATGTATGGAGCTTTGTCTCCACTCCCCCATATGTATTCATGACATGGTGTGTAAGCACACAGGACAACTTTATCATGAAGTTCAGTATAACTAGTGCACATCTGGTTCTCTCATCTTTGATCTCTTCCTTCATGTCTTTCTCTGTCTTACTTTTCGTGTGTATATACATTTTATTTACATTGCTAGTTACTTTGTTCAGTATTGTACTGTCATTCATACTCTAAACGGATGATTAATGCCTCATGTCTGTATATGTCACTGTTTTTCTTCCTGTCTTCAGCAAGTATGTTGAAATTGTTTTATCTCGGGTTCTTGCAGTCAGTTTTTGTCTCTTATTTTCATACTCCATGGCTCAGATTCAAGCCTTTAACTTTGCTTCACATTCAGTTCCATATAACTAATTCACTTGACACTGCCACAATTGTATAAAACTTAATATTGTAACTGATTCTGTTTCCTTTGCAGCATTTATTTATTTCATTGAGTATTAGGCAGTCTTAGAAGTAGCAGGATTGCAAAAATTGGAATATTCAGTTGCAAGGAAAGTACTTTGACAGGGTTAAATTGCAATAGTATGTCCAAATTTATATTATGTGTATTGGAACATATATTCCATGTGTTTTTGGATGAGTCTCTGAACTCTGATCAATCAGTCAATCAATCAATCAATCAATCAGTGTATTTGTTCCAAGAATCCATATTTGTAGATACAACCTCCAGATATAGAACAAGTAAATTACTACATATTAAAATAACATACATATCATACATGAGTCAGCAATACTATGAAACTTAATTACCTACAGATTTCATACAAATCTATCATACAATACATCGTCCCACTTTCAACAGTTCAATACCAAAAGAAACCCAACATTCAATATTTTCTTTTATAGATTAAGTGAGGACAAGATACTTGTCATAACTTAAAACCATAACACACTCACTTCAGAATTTTAGGGACATAAATTCATCAACGGAATAAATGGAATGTTTCAACAGCAAAGATTTTAACTTCCTCTTAAAAGAGTTATTTTTTTTTATCTGCTCAGGGACCTTATTATACAAGGTGATACCCATATTTATAACGCTTTTCTTAGAAAGAACTGTATTGCAATGATTTACATGTAAATTTAGTTTTCTTCTCGTGTTGTAATTATGGATGTCCACATTTTTTGCCATAGAGTCTTTATATTTTTTAATAAAACATATCACTTCAGAAATGTATAGTGCTGCCAATGTTAAAATATTATCTTTAAAAATTTATCGGCATGATGTTCAATTATGAACCCCACTGATAATTTGAAGGACCTTTTTTTGCAGTTTAAAGAGTTTGTCACATTCATTGTCCCCGCCCCATAATATGTTTTTATCATATAAACTACTTTGCATAGCTTAGCTCTTAAAAATCAAGCATGGGTGCCCCATTTTAGGTTTTCTGTGATGTAAATACCTAAAAATCTTAGTTCTGATTTATATGTAATTTCTAAAGTTGTAAGATTTATTTGTGGTCTTAACAGAACTGTCATTTGTTTTGGATGAAATGACATAGCAAACTTTTTTTTTTTTTTAAAATTTATTATTAAGATTATTTTTCGCGAACCATATTTTTAACTCTTTCATCACGTTTTTTATTTTATGTTGAAGGTCATCTTCATCTAATCCAGTAATTAACAAATTAGTATCATTTGCAACAGAACCAACTTTGCCCCTCAAACATTTTCAGTGAGATCATTTATATACAGCAAAAATAAAAGCAGCCCCAACACTGATCCACTTTCGTACAAAGAAGTGTACCTTTGTCTAAGGGGATTTCTACAATCTGTGTCCCCAAGCTCAACAAACTGGGATCGATTTGACAAATAAGATTTAAACAGATCTGACTCACCTCTATGCCATATGAATATAATTTAATAATATATCATGATTTATCACATCATATGCCCTTGTTAAATCAAAGAATAATCCTATGACATGAATTCCTTTATCTAGTGCCTCCTGTATACTTTCAATAAAAGTCTGACTTGCTGTGTCTGTTGATTTCTTTTTCCTAAAGCCATTCTGGGCTTCTGTTATTACATTATTTTCCACTAAAAAAGGTATTAACCTAATACATTATTTTTTCTAGTATTTTGGAAAATACTGATAGAATGGAAATAGGTCTATAATTTTTGACATCATGAATGTCCCCGTTTTTATACATAGGTATTACTTTTGCTATTTTCAGTCTGTCTAGGAAAGTGCCTGAACTTAATGAGGCATTGTAAATATGAACAAGTGGTTTTTTAATATATTTTATACATTGTTTCACTAGATATTCTGGAATTTCATCATAACCTGCTGATAGTTTGCCTATTAAACTTTTTGTTACACGTTCTATTTCATCTTCAGTAACTGGACAAAGAAACATTGTTTTTGGACCGAAATTTATCCTTTGTTTCGGCACCTGTGCAAAATTACCATTTTTACTACTATTTCAATTCAAGAGATCATCAATTATTTCGACAAAGTATTTGTTTAACATATCTGCCCCGTCTTCGGGATCTTATATTATATTAGTTCCAACATGTAATTCAGATTTTTTATCATGTTTCAAAGATTTTCCAGCTTCTTTATTTATTACATGCCACATAGCTTTTGGTTTATTTTTAGCCTTTAAAACATATTTGTCATTATCCTTTTAGCATCTTTGATGACTCTCTTATAAATGAAATGATATCTATTTATGTAGTCCTGCATATCCCTCAAAAGATTATTATGTTTTTTAAAACCATTTAGCAATCTCATTCTTTTACATGAGATTCGTATTTCTTGGGTAATCAATTTTTTTCTTAAGTTACTATTATAAACAATTTTTATTGGAAATGCTGTATTAAAATGATAAAGGATCATGTCCATAAAAGTGTTAAAGCATGAGTTAACATGTGAGATAGAACGACTCTCTTGCCATATTTCTTTTTGCAATAAAGAGTTAAAATCTTCAGTATTTCCTTTGGTAAGGCCCTTGTAGAGTGTGCTCAGATGTTAAGATAGACAAGATCTAAATTTCGAAGCTGGTTATGTAATTCTAAAGTGATAGTTAAATATAATTTGTATGTAAAGTAATTTTAATTTTTTATCATAGGTGATTGGTTACGAAGTGTGGATGGACATGAAGTTACATTTCAAAACATTGACTCAGTTCTTACAAACATCACCACTCCCTGTAAGGTAAGCTATTATTTTTATATACCACATGGTGCTGCTAAAAATTTGATCCCAATTTTATGTTCTCAGTTGATCCTTCTCTCTGCAGGTACAGTTGAAATTGCAGCGAATTGCAGGTTGTGATATTACAGAGCAGTTGTCACTTGGAAGCCCATCTAAGGTTTGTACCTTATACACTAAAAAATTGTAATAATTTCCAACATGTAGTGGCATATAAGATGAACCTTTAAGCTTAAAAATGAGTCCACTAAAACTAGGGATTGTTTTATGCATGAAACATAAGATATGATCCTTTAACCATAAATGCTACTTGATGATTAACAACACTATCAGTGGTCTATTGTATGTCCCCCTGTGATATTCTACCAGTCTCTATACCCTACTGATACTGGTGCTTGCCATCAGTCCCGACTCAGCCAGCAAGTTCAGCCTCTACTGGCTCAGCGGTATTTAGATGCTTCCCCCATCTACCAGAGGCGTTTGAGACTATTGTTGGGCGGGAAACGTCCTTGTAATTTGGCTCAGAGACCTCCTTGAGGCATGAGATTCTTTTGCATGCCGTAAAGCTACAACATGGGACCCATGGCTTAAAGTCCCTCCCAGAGGACTTGTTCCCTGAATTTTTCTGCCCTTAAAAGTTCCACAACCTCCGCCGGGTTTGAACCCGCGTATCTTGAGTCATGAGGTGGGAACATTACCCCTAGACTACAGAGGCCGCTAAAGTGGATATTAAGAAAATAGAGACAATTTTGACTGAATTCATGCAACTTAGTATAGTGTCTGGTGGGAGGCTATTGTAAACACAGTACTGAACCTTTAGGTTCCATAGAAGGCAGGAAATTTTTGTGCCAATTATATGAACCATTAATGGATTCCTCTAATTAGAGAATGTAACTAATTGTTTTAACTTCTCTGCAGTATTCACAATAATGTTCCTAAATCGTGAATACTAAATGCATTTATTATTTCTCTTTTGTATAACTTTAGTGGTATTTTAAATACAAAAGATTGATTCCCATAAATCAGATCAGTTATATAAAATATATTTTCAACTGTATCTTCAAAGGTAAGGCATTGTAGGCCTGGTAGAGACCAACATACAGCTAAGTAGATATTGTGCCGTCTCTCTTTTTAATAATCCCACTGAGTGATGACTGAGAATGCATTAGAATATTATTTAAACATTCTGATAGTGGTCACAGGATGGGCTTTAAATGTGCAAAGTAGCACATACAAGAAGTCAGACCCAGTGGGCACAATGTCCAAGCCTGGTCATGGACCAGTCAAACACTGGGATCACAGATTTGAATTAAGAGTTGAGTATGGATGTTTGTCTACATTCTGCTGTATCACCCCTTCCTAGTAGAAGCCTTTCAGTAATTCATTATCCATGCAAGAGGAGTGTTTTCCAAAATGCAGAAACAGAGCAGCTCTTCAATAAGTAAAAAAAGTAAAGATATCCCTGTAACAGGCCATGGAGGCCCATAGGGTTGTGAGATGTTGAGGTTCCCACATTTTCTATACAGTCAGCTCATAGATGGCAGTAAGGTTGTCAGCCTAACGCTCCAGCCTCCCTTTACCCCCAAGAACATTCCAGGAATATTCCTGGTACTTATTTCTGTTGGCCCTGAGTCGACCTCAGGGCCATAGTGCTGCTGGAAGGATTAGGTAAATTGAAAACAAATCCAATGAACTCACGCTCTACAATACCTTATATAAAGGATCCCTTTATGATCAGTTGCTCCATGCATGTGCAGAACTGTACTTTATACACTGTTTCATTCTTTACCAAGAAGTAAAAGCCTGTTTAATTTTATCACACATCCCATTCTGATAGGGAGCCAGATATCTGAGTCGGTATAGCGACAGAGTACTGGATGAGGAATTGGGGTTTCATTCCTGGCAGGCACAAGAGATTTTTCTGTGCTCCACAGCATCCAAACCAGCTGTGAGTCCCACCGAGCCTCCTGCTCAGTGGGTACTGTGGATTCTTTCCCTGAGGTAAAGTGGCAGGGACTTCATGAAGCTCACCACCCTCCTCCATCTGGTGCCAATATTAAGAATTCTGCTCTACCTCAACTCCCTTATACATCTCCAGGGTGTGGTGCCTAGTTATTCAAGCACAGGGTAAACTGTATCTCTTTTGTCACATTCTCATGAATCATTTTGGCTGTACAGAAGTAATTATTATAAATATCTTTTAGCATGATGGAAATAAAAAAAAATAATTTTATAACATCATACTTACAAATAATATGTGTACCATATTTATTTAATTTCCATTCTAATTCTCAGAGGTGGCACATCATTTTAATCATAAAATCAAACAGTTTTCTTGTATGCAGGGAGTTCAGCAGTCAGATTTGGTGAAACAGTTGTTAGGAACCACAGGCGAAGATGAACTTAGCTGTGTACTGAGGGAGCTCCCAGTTGGAGTGTTGTACCTCAACCAGGAAGGCCTCACTGAAGGAGGTCCTGAGAACCAGGGCGTTGTGTATTGCTATCCACCTCCTCTTCAGAAGAACACACTAGGTTCTGTACGAGGAGCCTTCCTCACTTTACAGCATCTGCTTCCTGATTTGGCACCATCTCCACCAGTGAGGTAAATTTCTATACTGTACTGTCATCTCTGGTAAAGAGCAATTCTTGATAGAATTCTTTCCCCCTTTCCTCCCTGACCTCTCTGGCTTCTTTCCACTCCCTCCCCACTGACTTAGATGAAGGAATCCACTTCTGATGTGTGAAGCATTCACAAGGAAGAAATGAGCATGTTAAGTAGTTGTAATGCTCTAGACTTGTGATTTACCGTTGTCAAGTTTGGGTCTTACCCAAAATACCAACCATCCTGAGTCACATTCTGTGTGGTCTTCCTGTCTCCAGGCTTATGACAATACCTGTAAATAGATCAAGATGATCTTGTTCTAGATCTATATCTGTTCACTACTTATGGACATCTTCCTATCTCATTCAACATTAATTGTGCATTCCCACCAGTTTTGTGTTTTATTAATGTCATATGCTGTGTTTTCCCAAGACTCAGGATAATTCATTAAAGTAACTGGCTACGGGCTAGTTGATTGACATTTGATTCCAAACAGAGGCTGGGTTTTTATTTCTCTCTTTGTCACTATATTCCACTGGCTCTGGGGCTGACTCAGCCTCTTACCCACTGGGTACTGGGGCTCTTCCCTATAGATAAATTAGCCAGAGCATGAAGCTGATCACCAAGTTCCACTGACCAAAGTGTAGTAGAATTACATATTTTGTAATATCTTCTTGCTTGAATGTCACATTAGAAGACTGAGAAAGCAGATACATTTGGACAGGTGTACTTTCTGTAGGTGGGTGAACAATATTAGGATGGGATGGTATGGATTGGATTGATCTGGCTTAGGATAGGGACCAGTGGAGGACTCTTGTGAACACGGTAATGAACCTTCGGGTTACAAAAATGATAGGAAATTCTTGAGTAGCTGTAAGCTTTTAGCATATTTTTTTTAAGAGATAGTAAGTGCTTACACTTATGCTGTATCATGCTGTTAAGCATAGCAGGTGAGAGAGAAACAAATGTGTTCTAAGATCAGAAGCTGTGAAGTAACACTGAAACTGATATGAGAAATATGTTTTAAGGTCAGAAGCTGTGAGCTATCATAAGTTTGTCTGAAGTTACACTGAAGCTGTAAATTCAAAGCAGTGATCCCTCACAAAGGGAACTACAGTGAAGGTGCTGAAGTGGGGAATGGTGAAGGCAGTGAATGTGGGAAATAAGAAAATGAGTTAGGAAATGTAACATATAGTGTGTTCTGAAACATTTATTGCTTTCATATGTGTGCTTGTAGTAAGTAACTGTGTGAGATTAATACATAAAATCACGTTATATGCGCAGACACTGTTATCAGAAAGGGATCGTCTTAGATTCCAACTTGTCTTCCATTTGGGTAAGTATTGTAACTACATAAAAATAATAAACAACAGTGATTAAATGAGAATGGTAGCTGAAAGTGGTTGTTCATTACTGTATTCCAGTTCAACTGTTCTGCTGCATGGTCAGTTAACCCATGTGGTGTACACAGCTCAAGGAAAGGAACTTATGCTGCTTGCAGTGCCAGATAACAGGTTGGTCACATTATATACTTCACATAAAGCAAAACTACTCTTTTGCTTCTTTTGTATTTGTGTAACGTTTGTTTGTTCACCCCACAAGAAGAACGTAGGTTGAAGGTTTATGAAAAGAAATTGGAGGAGAAAATTTAGATCTAAAAGAGAGGAAATTAGTGGATGGTGAAAAAAGGATTACATTTTGAAGAGCTTCATGGTGTAGTCTTTGATAAATACAAAGGGGATAAAATTAAGGAGGAGACATGCAGGGAATGTAGCATGCATGAGATTAGTGAAAACTGGAACACTCAAAAGAAGAGACCACATGGGAATCCAGCCATATGGAAGAGAACAGTATTAAGAAGAATCATAAGGTAGTGGGTCAGGATAGAGTCCATGACAGACTTTTGTGAAGACAATACTGAACCTTCAGGTTCCATAAGAGGCTGTACATTTGACTAGCTGAGCCACTGTAGGCTTCTCAAGAAGGACTCTGCTGTTTGGGGCTGTTAGTTGCACATTGTTTTTAACTAAAGATTTTAATTAAAATTATATAATAGATTTATCAGCTTAACAGCTACATGCTTCATTTTCTTGTCATGAAATCCAGCCATTAGAACATCTACTTCAGCTTTATGTTTCATCACATTGTTAAAAATATGGAAATCGTTTGGAATGAGGCAGATGATGAGAAATATTGAATGACATAATTGGAGGCTCGTCATACAAACATGTATTCAGAGAGTATCCAGTTAGAATCCCAGCCAAGGTACCCACTATCCTGACTAAGGTTTATGTGATCTTCTTGGTCACTCCAATTAATTGCTAGTGTAGAAACTTTGAGTAGGATGTGACAACCTCTTGGCAAATTCCTGCTTACCATTTGTGATCATCCCATATTCTGTGATTCCTGCAGTTGAAACTTTGACAATAAATAACTTAAGAGTCAGTCAGTCAGTAACATAGTCTACAAACAAGAGGGCACAGATAATGTGAACTTTCAGTATATAAACATTAAAAAACATTAAACTTGAGAAATGTCATATAAAGCATTTGTTATAATTTCAGAATACTTTTTTTGAGTTTGATTTGTTAAGGGTGTTAAGTTTTCATGTAGTAAAAAACTTACAGGTCACATTGGACGGAGTGATTTATATTTGTGATTCAGAATACTGTTCACTGTTCTGTACTCCTTTGAACAGAGGTCATGAAATAATAATATATTTTTCAATTAATAGATTTTTTGTCACCCTAAGAATAAATTTCTTGTTTCAAGAAGATAAAAAGCATTATGTCACTGGAACAATGCATTTCTTCATTATACAAAGATTCCTTAAGTATTACTCTATTTCACTCACTCCAGTCCATGGAGCAAAGCCCTCCTTGAAAAGCTGATAGTTACACTGTTGTTGTTTTAACAAAACCAGTTGATTAATTATCATATACACCTAGGTCTTTCCTTTAGATATGAGGCAGTAACAGTAAATCATTTGCCAGTAAAATGTTTAATATCATATTTGTCTTCATGCTTCTGTGTCCATACCATAGCTAAAGTGGCTGGACACTGGCTTCTTACTCTAGAGGCCCAGGATTTAGTGCATAGTTTAAGTATGTAGGAATTGTGATGATCACAGTGTTGTTGATTTAGGTTTATCTCTACATAATTTTTTCCTCTCAGACCATCATTCCACCAGTGTTCCAGCAGGCCCAGCCAGTGGACACATTGTCACATTATTGGACCTCATTTGGGATTTCACCTGTGGTCTAGTGTTTGGATACAGAAATGAAAAGCTGACTTTTTACATGCCTGAATATTTCTTGTAGGTGTTCCTTGTATGAAGCTGTGCAGGTAACAGCTGATTTGGTGTGTTGTTTACAATTCAACTACCAGACCCTGTCACAGTAAGTATAATAAACAGTGGTACCCTAATTTCTTTAAAATATATATTAAATAAAATACTGTGTTTTTAAGGTATTGTACTACTGTTTAACAGTATTTTTTATATTGTGCTGTCCTTTCTCCTTACAAGTTCCTTCTTCTTCTCTACCAGGCTGCCTGCATCCTGGCCCCCTCCCAATACTAGAAAATTAAAGAAACCTTAATCAGCTCCGATCAGTATGGGTCCTTCACATTCAGAGCATGCTTACTGAATCAATGAATTGTATTAGTAATTTTGCAATTAATCATATAGCTATGAAGTGTGATTATTTTGAACTAAATATTGGTTATACGAAATGTTTTTAAGAATGATTAGAGTGGATGAGATGGGCGGGGTATGTAAATTGCATGGTAGATGTAAGAAATGCATAGACACTGTTGGTTTCAAAATCTTCTGGGAAGAGACCTGCTGCTAAACCTAGATGAGAGAGCAGTATAATACTAAAATAGGAACTTACAAAAATGGGTTTCTATGATGTACACTTGATTGATCAGGCACAGTCCAAGTTCAATTGATGTGGTTTTGTAATGTCTTTAGTGAACCCTTCAGTTCCATAAGAACCTAGAATTTTCAGTAAGCAGAATAACTGCCCAGTGACTGGTGAGTTGGTTAATATAGTAGTTTTTTAAACAGGCTGCAAATTAAATTTCTTTGTACTGTTGTCGCTAGTAATTACAGATTTTTCTCTTTTTGGCTAGTGCTTTCACAAACCAAGACTATCGCCCTGCACTGGATCATTTCTTTTCACTGTTCTTCGCTCGGCTGCTGAGTAGTGGTTTGTGGCCGAGTGCCCAGCAGTCCGTGTTTTTACAAGATATTTCCACTAAGGCATCTCATCCAGCTCCAGCTCAGTTTGAAGATCTCCTGCCTGCTGCCCATTGGGTTCCTTTGCCACATGAAGCACAGGTGAGCAACCATGCAGTACTGAATCTGGGATGGCATCGGTTGGCACTGCTTTACTTTTACTGTTCTTAGCTCTTCTTTTGTAAGAAGTCTTTCTTCTGTCACAATTGTTTGGCATTTCATTAACTCACTTGGATTAGATACATTGGGATAAATTAATGTAGCACATTGTGTTTTGTAGTCCCAGTTGTGCTCATTTTGCATAAGATTAATAAAGATTTTAAAAAATGTATGTATATTCATGGGAAACCTTGTGTAAAAGAATTAGCATCATATCATAAAAGGACTTTCTTCTCAACTTTTTATTATTTTTATTATTTATAAAGAAAGATAAGCTTATGTTACAAGTATTATGACTTTGTGGTTGGCTCTCTTAATAAGTTTTTAGTCATTGTACATATTTTAATGAAATCTGGTTTGAACATAATACAACTAAATACCAATGTAACAGCAGTGCAGATTTGTGGAGTTACATTTAGCACTGGATAATGCAGGGTCTTTAAATAGTTTGTGATAGTAGGTCTTCAGCAAATATTCAGATTTTGTTAGTTTTTTCTTGGGGGGGGGGGAATATGAAACCAGAACACTGTGAAGCCTGCATTTAGCTTTTGCTTTTATAGTG
>NW_019737988.1:393635-421133 GCF_002891405.2 Cryptotermes secundus
CCCCCAGGAAGATTCCTGGTGCTCATTTTTGTTAGAGGCTGAGTCAACCCCAGGGTCATAGTGTGGCTGGAAGGATTAGGTAAATTGAAAAAAGTCCACCTCATCAGGACTCAAACCCACAACCTTCTGGCTTGTATCATAGTGCCTTAACCAACTACACTACTGTGTACCCCAGTAGTTGAAATTTGTGTGAATGAAAATTATGTGCAGAAGCAGATCACTAAGTATGTAACTATTAATTTGTAATGTTTGCTACTCTGACTGTACAGATTTGAACATTTGAAGGAAAGTAGATATCATAATTTCTTCCAAGAAATAATGTGTTATTTTACTCTATTTTGTTACTTCAGTTCCCCCCTACATTTTATTTGGTAGGTCTTGGTTGTGAAACTTACTCTGTAAGTCTTTTGAAGTTAAAGGTAAAAGTAAAGTTGCCCAAAGACAATGCAGTTTTCTCCTTCCCCCCCCNCCCCCCCCAATCCAAATTTTCCTTCACACTGCATATTTGTAATGATAATGTCCATTCAAGAGACCATCAATAAAATGGTTATACATTTTTACATTTATGACTATTCTGGGATAATACAAGCATGGATCCGCTTTGTTGTCCTAAAATGAAAACAGAAAAGGAAGTAGTAAGATACATTTTATTTTACTTCTTTTGTTTCCATTAGGTGCAACTTGATGAAGTACTGAGTGAACTGGAATCAAATGATTTTGGTGATATGGTAAGTAAATATGAGACAATCCAAAATTGCCTATTTTGGAAAACTTGCTAAACTTCCTTTAGAGTTTTGTTCTTAAGATAGTATATAATTGTAATAAGACAGCATCAGATGTAAGATGACCCCTCTTCATAGCGAAGAATTTTGTAGGAAATAAATGTTACCACTTGTCCATATTTAATTCTTAGACACATTTCCCTGGCACATAGTTTTTCCCCCCATCTCTTCATTAGGACCCATTTTAGGTCCACAGAATTCCCTTCTGCTTCACCAGTTGTGCTTCATCTTTCCTTTATAATGACACATTGTTCACAGAGAATCATTAACCTCTTCTGTGTACCATGTCTGATAATCAGGGCCCGGATTTTGGTGACCTGAAAATATTTAAAAAACGACCGAAAAGTCCAGAAAAATGACCTAAAATATGACCCAAAAATGTAATATGGAGAGCCCAGATTTTTATGACCTGAAAATATTCAAAAAATTACCTATAAAATGACCTAAAGGAGAAAAGAAAGAACGCTTCGCTTCCATGTTATTCACATTTCAGAAAACATATGAAGAAAAATTCCCTAAAATGGCCAAAAATGACAAGAAATACCCTTAAAAGTCCAAAAATTTACCAAAAAATTACCTATAAAGTTTACATTTCTGTAACCAGCAGCCCGTATCCGAGATTTATATATTTAGGAGCATCGCATAGGATACAAGGGAAAAAAGATGACATGCCATCAATATCCGGGCCCTGCTGATAACTATTACTCGAGTTTGGCATGGTATGCAGTTCATGAGAATGAAGGAATAAGCATATCAAGAGAGTTTGTTGTGTTAAGTGGTCTCTCATATCACATGCTTTATAAATTTTTTGTTTAAACATATGCATTTGTCATAAAGGAAGACCCTGAGATACTAACTGCTATAGTTGTTCAGTATTAGACTTTTGTCTCCACATTCTCCAGACTGATTCTGGGGCCCACCCTGCTTCCTATCTAATGGGTGCCAGAGGCTCTTTCCCCAGGAATAAAGCAGCTGGAGTGTGTAACTAACCACTCATCTCCAACTACTGCCGAGGTCAAAAAAACATGGATCTATATATCCACTCCCCAATACGCCTTCATGGCTAGTGCTTAATTAGTTAAGCACAGGGACAATTTTACTTCTTATGTTTCAGTGTTCTGTATCTGTCTTGAGAACTGCTGAATTTTTTTTGGTGGGAAGTATACTTTTGTTGTCAGGTCCAGTTCTGGTTAAAACTAAACAGTAGTGGCTGATACTTTGTATGGAGTCCAGTGGTGAAGTTTTGTGAATATGAAGATAATCCTTTGGATGCCACAAAAGCCATAATCAGCTGAATAACTATCAGCATTTCAAGATAGAGCTTGTTCTGTGGACTTAGTTAGACTTGAGATTTAAATGTGCCATAAAAATTACTTGTACTGTTGGTTTCTGTTTCAGAGTGAAGATAACACCAGTTGTCAAAGACTGTACACTGTCATTGGCACATGTATATACCATAAGGTATTACTGATTTCTATTCTAATATTATGGTTGAATCATATACATAAAATATTATAATATTTCCAGTTTTCACAATTTTTCTATGTCTGATCTAGTTGCTAGATGATGATGATGATGACGATGACAACGACGACGATGATATCCAGTCTTTTTATGGTGCAAAAAGTTATCTAGTTCAACTCCTTTGCTTGCTTAGCAGATATTTAATGCATAAAGCGATCATGTGCAGCACCATGGTGATAAATAATATAAAGCATGTGATGTCACTTCCTTCTCTGCTTTCAGTAACCTTTTTTCTTAACGGGAATATGTATCATAAGATTTTCATAATAAATAATTCCATTATTTCAGGTCAGCTTATATTAAGACACTTATGACCACTTATGTAGCCTTATATGTTCTCATGCACACTTCACCTTTTCCATTTCAGGGATATCTACTGGCTTCTCATTTAGCCAGGGCAGACCTTGTGGATGTACACACATTCTGTCGTCAGCAGGGTCTCTTGCATTTGGGACGTTCCGAACCTGTACGTTCTTTGGTTTTATGGCGAGAGGTGTTTCCTGCCTCATGTAATAGAGGGTTAGCTGAACCAGTGGTGTCCTACACACCCACTTCCACCTCACCATACCAACCACCACAGGGAAGATGGTTCCTTTTGATTGTTGGGAAGGTAAATAACACATTGTTATGTTGCCTTATGTAAAGGTTTGTTAAAGTGAAGCACCATCTCAATACAGAAACATTAGACTTGTTGGCAAGACAGCTAATTCATCAAACAACTTGAATTTATTTTGTGAGCAAAGTATTGTGGTGAGCTGCCAAAAGGAACAGAAGACATGTCAATTGATAGGCAGTGGCTGCGATAAGAATATATACTTCCATGGAAATGCAGTACCAGTGGACCGTTGCCTAGGAATACCTTAAGCAACAAACGCATTTCCCCGCAAATGAAGGGACAACAAAAGGTTCATTGCATAACAGCGGCCAAGACCAGAGGCTCCTACATGGTGCACTCTATTCCGTCCGAGACCAGGTTATAGAAATCCAGCTTCTACGAGACCAGTCAATTCTTATTGTAGCTCCGACTAGAGCAGAAGCAAGCTCGCATCCGACAAAGGGAACAGAAGACTTCACCAAGATTAATGGTGCAAGAAGTAATTATAATAGTCTTGTAAGAAATGCCTGACGACGTTATAAGTTGATGATAATTGTACTTGTAAGTGTAGAAGAGATTGGCCAATAAATATTCATTCAAATCCAAAACCCACACAATTTCTTGTTGCATTGCCTAGCAAACACACAACAGTATCAAATTGAAGACAAATACAATGCCAGCTTGGTATAGACCAAATGCTGCATGTGCTGTGAATCGATACTAGACTCAGTACTATTATGAGACACTGCATGAAACTGATTTGTTGTAACACTCTTTGTCCTAAATATGTAAAAGAAATACTATAAGTGAATATTATGATTCTAAGTGAAATGTTAACAGTCAACATTTGTGCTGCCTGTTGAATGCTCTGTTCATTTGGCCAGTTGAAAAACTGTCCTCAGTTTAGTACCTTCATCAGGTAACGAAGAGCAAACGGATCTGTTAACACGTTTTCTCTATGCTTTCAGTTTCGTGCTGGATACATTCGTAGTGTATAAACTGTGTATTCTGATATGTGCATTATCTCTAGTTAAGAGGCCTCTAGAGACATGTTGGCATATGATATATCTTATTCCCCCCTCTTTGAGCTTCGAATTTTTTTAAATTTTCTCAACTTTTATTAAAGGGACAAGAAATGTTGGTGGTTCTCTTGGAGTCAGGAGGATGCACAGTTAGGTATGTATAACATAATTTATCTCTCTCTGTTTCCCTTGTGTGTGTGCATGTGCACACACACACACACAGACTGATATAATGGGTCTGATGAAAGCCAGGAGCCAACTCAGAACCCTATAAGTTTTAGTAGTTGTACTATTTAATACTTTGTATGCATCATGTCCAAAACTGTATTGTTGTTACTTATTTTTGATATCCTGATAATATTTTCAGAAGATTATCTTAAAGTCTTATTTGGTCAGAAAGCATTTTAAAAATGAAGGCCCAAAGGGCCTTAAGAAGAAATGACATATTTATGGGCAAATTGTATTAAGAGAGAGACATACACACACACAGACACACAAGGTCACAGTGTGATATAATACTTTAGCATATATCACTGTGCAGTGATTGCTGTGTAGATGGAAATTCAGGCAGGCCAGTGAACAGGTCATGTGGGCAGTAATTTGTAATACAAATAAAAAATCATCATATCACAGCCTATCACATTGCTGTGCTATTGTCGTTCATTTAAAACTGTTACTCAGTGCTTGTATGTGCATGGTCTGTGGTGGAGGACAGAGAAAAGTATAAGCAGTTTTCTACAGATTCCCATGAGGAAAACTGAATATGTTAGAAATGGACAGAGAAGTAAAGAACTTGGAGGAAACAGGAAGTCTGTGCAACAGTGTTCATGAAGGACAGGCAGAAGTTTGAGAAGAACATTGTGTCAGATACAGCTGGACCATGGAGGAAAGAAATCATCCAGATTACAAGCAATATGCATATGGTTTGTAGGAATGATAGTTTTAAAAAAGGCCACTGTTAATAGAATTATTTTGCAAGTGAATAGAGGCCTTTTTTCATTCATTTGTTGAAGCTAAGTGTAAGGACAATACAGAACAGTTCCATTGAACACAGATTAGTTAAGAAAGCAAGGGGATAGCTATTACAGGTCATAGTGGAATGTGAAATGTACTGATCAGCAGACCTGACAATACTACCCATGAAGAAACAGAAGTCTTAATAGAACAGTGAGGTGGTTGGATGAGATTCAGGGCCACAAACAGACCAGTAGGATACAAAGTGTGTTGCTCTCAAGGACAATGATCTGCTGATGAAATGACAGCATATTATGATTTCAGTATTTTAGCAGGTAGACTCAACTCGTTACTGGGTAATTACTTCAAACAATGAAACAACATTTGCTGCTAGGGAACAGATTCTTAATAAGCAAGTATATGCAGATGTTGCTGGGTAATGACTTCACAAACAAGCAAGTTCCCATGGAAACAATTGCAATACAATGGTGAATGGGCTTTTCTACACGATCTGTGCTGAGATGTTATAATGAAAACAAGTTCAGAAGTCAGTTGGCAGAGAGTTGTAGCGGTGTCATTTGTAAGGGAGTCTGTTAAGAGAAGACTTTGTTGCTGCAGTTGAAGAATCCCCACTATTAGAAGCAGTTAACAGACTAGTGAAGACAAACTTAAAAGCCTTAGCATGTGCTGTAGTGATTTTTAAAGTTTGGAAATTAGCAATAGTGTTTTAGTAATTTGTAGTTACAAGTGGTCAGTAAATCCAATCATCATTCCAAAACCCCGTCTGTCGTCACACATACATGTGAAACTGTGTTAAAGAAATGGAAGTAGAAATATACTAGACAGTAGATTAAGACAGTTTGAAATAAATTATATTTTGCAACAGCTGTGCTCATGATTAAAGAAATTATACTGAATTTCCAGTATGATGCCTATGTTGGCAATCCTGTACAGTGATTATTGTGACTATGTTACAGGTTGGAGGGACCCATTGGACCAGATGTATGTTATGTTGAACAGGCTCAAGATACATTGGTATATATTCAGAAGTTGGGTATTCCAGCTATAGCTGCCAAATGGTATGCACTAATACCTATTGACCCTGTACTTTATCGAGCTTACAAGATAAAAAGACCGATTCGAACTGTATATTCCAAAGATATTCGAAAGCGAATAACGAAACAGCAAGGACTATCTTTAATCATGGTATTTGCTTCATATCATCTTTGAGATTTTGGAGAACTTGTGACTTACTGCCTCCTGAGATCAGTCCTTCTTGACAAGCTAATGGTCACTCTGCTGGTCAAAATCTTTGTCTTTTATATGGAACTCAAAGGTTCATTCCTATGTTCACACGACGCCCTCACCAAGTCCTATTACAAGGCAGATGAGTTCTTCATACTGTCTTTTCTGTCATAATATTACCCTCTGATCTATACCTGTCCCTTCCAAGCGGTCTCATTCCTTCACATTTTACAAACAAACTTTTGTATTCATTTTTCACTTTTCTGTTCATGCAGGATATCCCACCAAGCTGACTTAGTAATGAACCTTCAGATTCCATAGGAAGTAACTGAGTTATTATAATTTTCTCAAAAAGGACTGGCCCATGGAGTTACTTTGTTGCTTCAAAGCATGGTATAATATTGAAATTTTTGGCATAGGTTTAGAAATATCCAATTTTAAATTAGAAACATTTAATTAAATTTTGTATGACACTTTGTATTTTAATTATTTTTATTTAACAGTGGCTCCTATCCATTGGAATTCACTATACTTCGATTTTGTATTTGATTATCTTTATATTCAAATGGAGATTAAGAAAATGACATCTCTCATGCTTGCTTCATTTCTTATCTGCCACCATGATGTGGTTTAGCAGAGTTTTGTAGAATGTAACAATATTGTTTGAGTTTTTTTCTTTTCAGACTTGCATGGTAGAGAAAAATACAGGTAGCAATAAACAGTCTGTGAGCATATACTGACAGTGCCACAACATAATTCTTACAGGTTAGCATCGGGTCCACGTCCACAGGTGATATCTCCTGAGTTGGTTCCCGTGCGCAGAACTTCGCCCAGACGAACTGACAATCTTCTTGGATTTGTTCGGTCTGCTGATACATCAACTCCATCTAAACATACATCACTAGCGAGTATGTGTTAGTTATTTATTTCATAAATTTAATTCTGCTTCCAGTCTTTTTGGCAAGATTTGGTTTTATCATGAAGTACATTATATTATTCTGCGACTCTTTCTCACTTAATCTGTTTTGTTGTTTTATTTATCACTGGTCCCAACTTCTTCCCCCAATATAATTTCCTTCATATACAAACAGATGAAGAATAGGTTCCTACTGTTGTCTTTTCCTCCACAAACCTTCCTTTTCTGTTTGTTTGCTAGCTAAGTCTAGCTCCTCCAGATTACCGAATTGTGTAGTTCACCTTTACTACAGTGGAACCTGTTTTATGTTTTCTTACCACTCGTCTTCTCACCCCTATGTTGGGCTCCATTATAACCGTCCATCCTCTTTGCCCACCATTGGTTTCCAATCATGACTGCCTTTTGCCGACTTTACGTCACTTAGTAGTTCCTTTACCTGTATCCCTTCCTCTCCCTGTTCTGCGGCTCACCTGCACCTTGTGCCTGGACACCTCCACACTGCCCTCCTTCCTCTTTGTCGTGGATGTCGAGAAGTTAGGTGGGAAGGGAGGAGAATTGTGGTTGCTGGTGCTAGTAGGCAAGGGTTCGGTTCCTGTACACTTATTAAGGTGTCTTGCAAGTAAGGAAAGTCGGGAGTAGCTGGGTTCTGCTCTGTAATGGGTAGAGATGAGTTCTTATCCCGGGTCATATGAGCCTGGCTCAGGCAGGGCAGGAAGATCCTAATGCTACAATCACCTACACCACTTCAAGACTTTTGCACTTCAGTAATTATTTAATTAATTTCAGCTCACTGAACACAACGGAAGCCCTAATAGTTACGCTTATTTGGATTGAACTTGTAATACTCCTAGTGAAGTGACCTAGTTTTTGAGTCTGACTTGGTGGAAAGTTAAATGAAGACTGTCTGAGGTAGAATGCACTCTCTCTGAATCCTGAGGTCCACGAACCACAGACTCCAAGAGAAATACACTCCTCCAACATGTGCCATTGGTTTAGTTTAAAAATTAGGAGGTTCCCTAAATTTATATTTCCAGTCATGTTGCTTTGCTATGTGATTCTGGCAGTTATTGACCTAATGCTAAGGTTGACAGTGACTTGATGTATTAAGATCAGGGGATGAAGCCCAGGCACTCCCACTTCTAAGTTATAGCTGTTCCAAGCTGTCAGCTCTCAGATTCTCAAAGACTTTCCAACTCTGCTGAAACTGCCAGAATTCCAGGAAATGTACCAGATGTTACTTCCTGTCCACATAGCAAAACTTGAACTATGTCACTTCTGAGTGTAAAAAGTTGGCTATCTGCCGGATCTCTGTTTGTACATTACGTGATCTTAACTTAATATAAATTGAATTAATACAAAAGGGTCCAGCAAATTATGATGAACGGTTACAGTTTCCTTCACTTTGTCTTCCTTCTTGTAGGAATTCTAACTAAACTGTCTCAGTTTTGAATTTCATCTAAAGGCTTTTCTTAGTTTAGACCTCAGAATTCACCATTGTGGTCCAAGAATCTCATTTGTGAATGTGTTCACAATATATTTTTACCTGACTTCAAGAATGACATTTGTATGGTAGTAACAGAAATTGATAATTTGAACACACATTGGGTAAGACGGATGTTCATCTACATATTCTTTGTTGTAGATAATTCTTGGCAGTAAAAGTGTTGTCAAGATCCACCTGTACAGTAGTAGTAGATTGAGGAAGTATTGTCTTATTGTATATTGTAAATTCACTCTCTTTTTTTCCCCCTCCTTCCACAGCTTGTAACTGTTATTATAGTCCCCATTCATGATATTGATTGATTTGTAATTTCTTTAAAGATATTTCTTCAGCTGCTTAAGCTGTGTGTCAAGTGATAGGATGATTTGTGAACAATGCCTTGAGAAGAATGTGAAAAGAAGTGGACATGAAGATGAAATTGAGCAAAATTTAAGTGGGTGGTGTTAGAAGGTTCCATTGTTCCCCTTCCCTGTAGATACTGTAGGATCATGATTTGGTTCTTGAAGCAGTCATCTCTCTGTTGTATTAAATAATGTAGTTTTCCTTTGTAGGTGGTAGTGCCTTATCTCTCACTTCTCCATATAGCAAGAAACCAGTGGAAGTTACTTCAATACTTAAACGTCGGAATAGTCCTGACAGAGGAACTGTTTACACAGCTTCAGGTAATACACATATTGATTTTCTTTATGAATTTGAGATCTAAGGTAAAATGAGTAATCCTTAGTTGTAATGAAAATAGAACTGTGGTATTAAAATTCTAATATGGACTATATTTAATGACATTTACAGGTTTCTCAGTACAAGGCTCAACTTCAGAGGATTCAGCCAGTCAAGCAGCCAGTGTAGTGAGTGAAGTGAGTGATGAGGCTGCTCCTATACTAGGTCGACGAGCAGAGAGAGAACGGGGCAGTCACCGTGGTAGTGATACAAGTGCTACACCCAGCCGCCTTACTGACTCACATTCAGAACACTCTGATGATTCAGATTCTGACTGGGAGCTGCAGAGGGTGTGTAATACTTCCATGAAAATTCTGTGGTTTCCCCTCTCTTCATATCCCCACCCCCCAAGTTTGAAACTTATTTAGGTTGACTGCATGTCATAATTTTCTCAGTCTCTCCAGCCCAGTGTTAGCTAGGTGAGCACTTTAAAATAAGCAACAAAGGCTTTCTTCCAAATTCTTAACCAGTCACCATTCATGATGATTGTCTCTTCTCATTCAGTATTATATAACCTCCACAGTTTTGAATAGTTTTAGTCATTGCTTTTATATATATATATATAATATGATATATTTTAATTATTTTAATTCTAGTCACATGATTATGTACCACATTCCTTTGCATAATTATCCCACTTCTTTTACACAGTATTTCAGAATTAAAACAACGTGGGCCAGTTATGTAGTTCAGAACAATTTAATCATACTGTTTTGGGACATAAGGGGATTTCACTTGTGACTTGTTGGGATATGGGAGACTGCAGTGTAAACAGTATTGTGTTCGGTAAATGTATCAGTGACTTCAGTAACCTTAAAAAAACTGAACAGAATTTAGGTAAAGGTTATGTGAAGCATGAAATCAGAATGATAACAGGAAAATGCCTAGGGTAACAATAATAGCCAGGGCTTATCAAGCCAGCTCATCTGCTTGCCTGTGTTAAGTGAAAAATGAAGGCCAACAAATAAAAAAAAATCATAATTTATTCATTAATAATCTTCTCTGCCCTCCTTTTTTATTTCTCCAGAAATATTGAACAGTAAAGTTATTACTGGCACAGGTATGAGGGCCTTTGTTCACTTTGCACTGATATGTTTGAATGTCAAGATGTACATAAAAGATCAGAGTGTTATGTAATTATAGTAGCATTTTTAAGCATGGTTCTCTTGTCAGCACATGTTTTATGATTAGAGGTTTTGTCTGACTGGTGAACTGAGCCAGTATTTATTGACACCTCAGAAGCATGTAAGTAAAAGAGGGGCATTTATATGGTGCAGATATAATATTTTTATAAATTGGATGGGGCAGTTACAGGAGAAAATAAAGTAATGGTGAGCATATTGCATCAGTGAAATAATGAAAGTTATATTTTAAATATATGACAGACAGTAAAGTGGATTGAGTGAAGTAATACAGCAACCACAAAGAAAAGTCTTTGTATGAAAGCGTGTGCTGTTTATGTTTCTGCTGATTAGTGGTGTAAATCACAGTTGTAGATGCACAGAGAGACACTTGATGATATGAAAGTGAAACACATTGTGCTAAATGTGCACGGTTGTAAAGTGTAAAATACAATATGTACTCTATACCTGTGACTGAGCACAGGAGAGCAATTGTATATTTTAAAAATTACTCTTATAAGCCACATGTACTGTCTAATCTAAAAACAAAATCTTGTTTTGCTGTTCACATTGCCAGTGCTGCATTAAATTTTCAATAACCTCACATCTGGATTGATGCACTTCAGTTTGAATTTTATGGATAGGTCATGTCTAGCCTCCCCCTTTAATTAAAGGAACCTGGATATCAAGTGCCATAGACTGATATGTTCAGTGTGTTAGTCCTTAAATCAGATTAAATTCAATTAATATTCGGTCCTGGTCTTCTTAAAATATTTTTTCATAAGTTTATCTTCCTTTGCAGAGTCAGAATCACCAGTGGAACCAGAATAGTCAGTTTGACTTGTCTGACATGTCACAATCTTTGCTTAGTGATGTCAGTGATATATTACCTTCAAAGTAAGTACGGCAATGTGAGGGGATAGTGTAGCTCAGCATGACATTATCATTATTTATTCAGAGAATTGGTGGTGTTATAAAAGAGTAGCTTAGGTATTCATACTTCACCTGGTTTTTCATAAAATGAACTGTACTGAAATAATGAAATTGCATGTTATATCACAAGCTTTTAACAAACTTCACAAACACTTTAAAGTGTTACAGGACACATTGACCTCTTAACTGACATAATGAAGCTTGTATAGTGCAAGAAACAAACACTGAGTTTTCCCTACCTGTAATTTAATTTAGGTTCTAAGAATGAAAGAATATGACATACATTATTTCTGTTGTGTACTGCCCTGATTCTGCATGGTGCTAAGGTTTTGTAAATACTAAATACATTTTTTATGCATTTAGATGATGTACATTAAACTGAATATGGTTTACTAATGGGGAGACAGAGAGGAAGGATAACAAGTATAGTTAGTGCCTCGTAACTTTAGCCGCGCGGAAAGGTAAACACTGTTGTGGAGGACACAAAGCTGTACATTTGCTGTGGTGACATTCAGAGCTACTCCCCGAGCAGAAAAGTTTGCCTTCGGAGACCACGAGTAGTACTGTACACCTGACCACACTCCAAACTACATTCCAAACTGGTAGTACCCATGCTGACGTAAGCTGATAAGACTGCTCTGTGAGAGATGTTATGACCCCTCTACCATGGCTAGAGTTCCAAGAAACTAACAGTATCAGGAAGACAGAAGTATTTTATATTACAGAAGGAATATGCATAAAGAAAATTATGTGTATGTAAGATATACCATCTATCAGTATGATGGACTTTTTATGTTGTTTGAAAAATGGAAATGTTGAATTGGTATGCGTTGTTTGAATTCCAGATTAACTGCTGGTGATAGTAATACCCTGTTTCATTATGTGCATCTGGACTTCACTGAAGGAATTTTGCTATGTCCACCTATTAACAGAGAACAGGTGCAGTCGGAGAGGTTGCAAGAGATTCTCCATCACTTCAGGCGCAGCTGTCAAGTAATACATGTTGTATTGCGTAATGCTGTTCGCTTCAAGGTATGTCTGCAATGAAATCTGGCTGCTCTTTCAATTGTGTTATCAATAATATATTCACTACTAGGCTTTTACATTCCAGTTGAAACCTCTAAGAGTGAAGTGATCATAGTTAAGTATACCAGCATTAACATTTTTGTTTATATAAACAAATGTTTCTATACAATATGTGTTAAGAATCAATACATATTTCACTTCTCAAAATTTATACTGTTACATTTGTAGGTTTGGTGACAGTGCAATGATCATTGCTGGAGGAGATGCAGAAAATTTCAAATATTGGTGATTGTTCTCATTTTTTAGAAGTTGCAACAGAATTGTGTGAGCTTGTCGGTAGTTTGTAAGAAATAATTTCTGCTCATCCTCAAGAATGGTCACAGAAAAATTCTTTGGTGAGGATAGTGGTTTGTGAATTATTCCAGTTGTAACAATGCCCAATGCTGTAATATTTTCTTGTATAAAGAACTTCAGATATTGTTCTAAATAACAAATTTAATTATATAATATTGCTCATTTCATGATGTTTCAGAAACTTATGGGCCAAGAAATATCAAAGTCTTTAATTAACAAGTCCTTAATTGCAATTAAGGAGCATGGAGTCCTTTTTGAGTGTACACCAAATGATGGAGAGTGTACCAAAAAGTCTGGACCATTTACATACTGGGTAGTTGGGTGAGTTTAAAGTTTTATTAACCTGCAGAAAGCAAATATTATGGAATGAATGACAGTTACTGTCTAGATCAGCAGTAAGAAATCTAGCATATGGTCTGTATGCTGCAAAGGGCTAACACACAAACATGGAACTAAAATTATTAGTTCTTATAAACAGTTAAAATGAAATACTATATATTTACTTTAGACAATTAAAAGTAATTTTTAGAAGTTCAATTTGTGAAAGCATTGGCAGCAATTCATTCTGGCTTACGTGTCCATTAACGTATTACATGGTGCAGTATTACATTTGATAACTTGTAACACTCTACTTTTGTATAGACATGTGAAATGTAAAATTCTGAAAATAAAAATGTAAGCATTATGTATACCCTAACTAATTAACTGATTCCCATAGCAAAGTCCTGATTGTCCTTTATTTGGTCAAGAAATTCCACACCTTTTATGGAACTGAGTGATACATTGCCATGTTCATAAGAGCCCATCACTGGACCCTGTCCTGAGGCAGTTGAATCCATTCTTTGTCCTCACATCCTGTTTCTTTATCTGAATTCAGGTATAGCCTTAGAGAACAGAACCATTGATAACTTGATAAAAGAATTATACAATTAAATAAGTAAGAGTGATTTTCTTTTTCCAGACGACTCTTCTTTACCCCTCACCCAAGGGAGGTTTATGTGTGCTACCATGACTCTGCTCCACAAAATATGGTTGAAATTGCTTTTAGACTTGGTCTCAGTGCTTCAGGTTAACTGAGAACCAAATGAGAAGTGGAATCTTAGACGGTAACGCTGTAAGGTATGTGAGAGGAAATGTGTTTGAGGAAACTCATAATCCAGTCACTCTATGGACACTTGTGTGTCATTATTGCTTTAGTGTATTATTGGACTTTTGAGACATATCACTGATGTATAAGTAGTATGGATTACTGGTGATATAAACTTGTAATCAGAAATGACGATGTCTGTGGCACAGACATGTATGTGATAATTAAGTAGAAAATGTTAGCTTCTTCAATGTGACAAGTTTTGATGGGGAAATTGCAGATCTTTCAGAATAGTTCTTTGCTTCCCTCTTCCCCTCCTCCAACACACATTAGTGTTATCCTCCATATAACTGAATATTTAATCATAAAATATCTTAAGTTTCACTATGGACTTGCCATCCTCAGTAATGTCAATATGTAGATTTATTCTCACCATGCTAGAAATGTGGTTTCTTGTACAGATCAGTTTTTCACTCTGCCCTGATTTTGAATCAGCACTTTGAATATTTAGGTCTGGCGTTGAGTGTTCTTTTAACACCATTGTCCATTTCCATATGAGGCTTCCTGTTCACTTTTGTTCCTCTTAATGCTGAAAGCGCAAAATATTTTTCAGAAGTCTCTGTCAGTAATTGTATTTCCTGAAATATAATTTGGCTATGTATAATAATCATAACTATGTTACTGGGCTCTGAATTATCTGTTCTGCTTAGACCACACAAAGAACTATGTAGATTCACATGAGATTATCTTGGGTCTGAATTTGTACACATCTGTTTTTGGATCAGCAAATAGGTCATTGTTTTTGTGTTTTTAGGTTGTTATAAGCATTGTGTGACATGATACTTGTAGCCAACATTAAACCTATGTTATAATGGTACTTGTGTATTTCAGGAACGCCATTTTGTGCAACCAGCAGCAGAATATATATTAATTACAAGGGGACAGGAACATCACGGATTAACTGCATATAATCAAAACTGGGTGAAACAAATTAGGTGGAGACTTGACCCATAATGTCATAATGTGCAATTTGGAATACAATGACCAGAATGTCTCCTGGAAGAAGCTGCTAGAAACTTACTGCTTTGAGGATAAAATAAATAATTAAATATCCTGATTTGTAGCCATGGTCAAGAAGAGTATGTCTGTGGTGAAGAGAACGCAGTAACTAATAATACTCAAGGTTCTCACTGCCCTGAAAATTCAGATTATGGATTATGATTGGATTATGACACCATGTAGGTGGTTACAAACATTTTGGATGAATCTGCTGCTTCTATCATCAGGGTAAGAAATTACTCTGAAATGTTGGTAAGAACCTACCAGACTGCAGGATGTCATTTCCCATAAGGCCACACTCTAAATAATGACTAATGATTATATAGTATATGAGAGAAAGTTAAAAATTAAAGGTAATTTGCATTCACTTAAATAATTGTGTAGGCAACACTAAAAAAGGTGGCAGATGTAAACCTTCACTGATTTGCACCTGATTAGTTTTCAGTGTCTCTTGACTGATGGCTGTTCCATTGATAGAACACACCAGAGAAGGACAGTCATCAGCGATCCAATGTTTGTGATCGGAGGGTTTAAAAACTACAGTAATGTATGGAAGTATGACAATTTATGTGAGCCAGAGAAAAGTTTACAAATAGCTCAGAAGATTGGATAGAGAGCAGACAAGAGTTGATAATGTGTGTTCCAAGAGCTATAGACTGTGATAGTTCTGTTGAAATTAATAAGTGAACAAGTTAGCATATCTGGAAAAAAAGTGAGGAATCCCCACTGATGAAACTGTATCCGAAATGAGTTTCAGCCATGGAGAAAAGTGGTGCAAGAATAGCTTAAGTTTAAACTACAAAAGTTTTATTCTGATGGAACCAAGAAAGTTGTGGATCGCTGGACCAGATGCATTGAATACTATGACCATTACTTGGAAACAAGCCATGTCTGAGACTAGTGTGTTGTTATGTTGTCACAATTGTAATGAAATTCCCCCCTCCCACCTTTATACTTACCTTACTGGAAATGCTTCTGTGGTGGAGGAATATAAATCTTGATCAGTGCTCTCCCTGCTTAATGTACACAATAATTGAAAGTAAGCAGTGCCATTTAATACATGAATTAGTTTGCCTTACGTCATACCTTTTCATTTACAGGAGGCTTGATAAATTAAAGCTGAAGGAAAATGAAGCAAAATGCTTGTGCTCCGAATTCCTTAAATAATAAAATTAACCAGACTGAACAAACTATGGCACCTTTCACATTTTCTTTACTCTGGATGCTAATAGTGGTACAGATCTCTGCTCACATCTTCTCTGTATGGCCATACATTCTAAGACAGCTATCCAGTGGCATTGAGCATTTGCTGAAATTCAGAACCTTTTTGACTGTATTGCTTCATATATTTGCAAGATAGTTGGAATGGTTGCTGGTGATAGTATTTATGGATATCTGGTAGACAAGGCTGACCTGCTGACCAGTGACTTTCTCTTTGGAGGTTACCTGCCAGATGCTTGAAGTTTTCTGCGCAAACTGTAACTACTTTTAATGGACCCACAGACTTTGGATTTGTCTTGAGGGGTCCTAGTGTACAGTCACACTGCTTTTGTAATTATCCATACTTAAGTCAATGGAGGACAGCCATTGTTCAAAAGCTCATCATGAGGGCCCGGATTTTGATGACCTAAAAATATTTTTTAAAATTACAGAGAAATGACCAACAATCCAGAAAAATTATCTGAAAGTTAAGAAACGCCCTAAACTGTATCATGTCATGGAAAATCTACTAATTGTTTTAAAATGTATTTTTAATCTTTATTAACACTGTTGCTTTGCTTTAGGCATTGTGATAAAATGAATCGCTGTAGTGCAACACAGAACTGAACTTTTCACACTGAGAACCTTTAATCAACTGTATCTTTGTACGGTGAAGGGCAAGAAACTGAAGACAGACAGAGATTTATTGAGCAACAATATGTCATAAAACGCGAGGGATTCCGACTAGACATATTTGTAACTAAGCAAATTCCTTTGCACAGAACTTGGAAAGGGCCGCAGTGTGAGGGACCGCTGCCATACCCTGCTGCCAGCTTAAAATGTTTTCTGATATGTAATGTCAGCACTTTCCACAAAACGAACGGAAAGGACGGGACAGGATTACAACTTATTATTCCATACTGTGCTAGCAGGTATTTGGGGTTCAGCTGCAGGCTGCCTTTGTAGAGGCAGGAGAAAGAGAAAGAACACTTCACTTGTATATTATTCACATTTCTGAAAACATATGAAGAAAAATTCCCTAAAATGGCTAAAATGACAAAAAAGACCTTAAAAGTCCAAAAAAGTTATCTAAAAGCTTAAAAATGACCTGTAAAAGTTACATTTTTGTAACCAGCAGCTCATCTCCAGGATTTATATATGTACGGATATCGAATAGGATAGAAGGAAAAAAAGATGACATGCCATCAAAATCTGGGCCCTGTTCATCATAGTTCTAAGGTGGACAAGAAATTCTGTGTCCTCTATGTAACATAATTCTTTTCCATGTTCACAGAATGCTAACCTGAACCTGACGAATTGAGTCCACACCTTCCCACTCTACTTATTCAACTTTATTGCCCATACGTCACACAACTGTTTTGGCATGTGTATGCGTCTAGGAGCACACTGCTTACAGCATAAATCTGGCTGCCAGGACCGTAGTAGCAGAGATTTGAAATCCCCCATTCCTACATAAGAGAGGTTAAGATCTGTTTGATATTATTGGCCCATATATGCCTAGTGATTCCAGTGGCCACTTCCATTCATATACTTCTCATCTGCCCCACATGTGATACACATCCTTGATTTGACAGCCATAAAAATATTCAGTAAAGTTGCTCAGTATGCCCTTTTCTCCATCATCCTACTTTTGACCATCTCTAAGGTCCATATATTCTTCTGAATATATTCTCAAATTCTTATACAAATGCAGATTTGACAGCTTTGTGATTGTTTTAATTTCACTTTTTGCTCCTATTACATTAGGAGATTGTAAATGTAACCAGTATTTGCCTTGCATACAGTATGCACTGAAATGCCATAGCTCAAGCGGTTAGTCGTTGGCTTTCCACCACGGTGACCCAGGTTTGATCCCAGGTCTGGTCAAGTGGGATTTGTGGTGGACAAAGTGGAGCTGAGGCAGGTTTTCTCCGAGTACTTGCGTTTCCCCTGCCAATCTTCATTCCACCAATTGCTCCACAATCACCCTCACCTATCATCTGGGGCTGTTAGAGTAGGCCAGAAGTGGCCGCAGTACAAGGGACTTAGTCCCACCCCACTGGCAATAAAAAATATAGGCTGTATGTGAGGTACTTCACTCTCCCCCTGCCTGGTTAATATGGCATCATCCAGTGGAATAGTCTGATGTGGGCTCCTGCAAGAATATCAATGCGAGGTGACACTCTTTGCAGCCTGTTACTTGTTTCTTGTATAGTGTTGTTCAGATGTACAGTATAATGAGAGTTCTTAGTATTTTTAAAATAGGATGGTATAACAACCATTCATTATGTTTTTAAGAGTTAGTACCCACGAACAAGTGTGAAATTTCTCATCTTACAATATGACTTGAGCATTTCTTTTCCTCCACTTATCATAATAGTATTTAACAAACAGCTGGAAATTGTAAAGGACCAAATTATGTAATTTTCTTTTTTCTCCTCTTCCTCTCTCTTAGGTCCAGATATGCTCCTTAGCATTCTGTTCTCCATTTCCCCAGTCATGTTCATCCCATATGGCAAGAGACCGAGTTGTATGCCCATGCAAAACAACAGGTAATATATTTTTAGTTCCTCATTAATGCTGTCCTTTGTACAGTCACTTTTAATCTCAGTGTTGGCATTTGCATTCAGAACAATAATACTGCTCCAGTTACCCCCTCTACCCCCCTAAGTATAATGTAAGTCTCATCCATACCACTATCATAGAACAATGATTGTTGAATGAAGTCAGGAATCCCTAGAAGATGCATGGCTTGGCCATGGACATGTTGACCCCTCACCTAGGGTGTGCTGAATTCAATGCAAAGTCTATAACTCACCAGTTCCCTTCAGAGTTGTTCTTATTACTTAGCAGGTGTCTCCTCCCTAATTGCCTTTGTCCTTAAAATAATCCACATTGCTATAGTCTCATCAGCGTATAATACAGATAAATCAGGCTGTATAAGGTTAATGTAAAAATATACTCCATGCAGACCAGTACATAGGTAACTAGGAAAGTTTCTCTTTTAGTAGTTACTTTTTGTATTCATCCCCTCATTTGTTACTAAGTTTTGTCTTCACAAGAACTCCAGAGATACTGTCACCAGTCATTGTGTGATATTGCCCCAAACTCCTGTCTTATGCACCTAGGGCATCTTTGGGTTTCAAAATTGATGGCTGAAATTTATCCTTAATTTTTAAAAACAAACATATAATGCCAGGTTCAGGCTGTAAGCTCGATGGGTTAGCAAGTATAGTAGAGTAGTCTTACAGGAAGTTGATTATGGTGTTTGCTCTTACATCAGCAATCACTTTTTCTGGAACAGCAGGAGTGTTTTAAGCTTCTCATCAGTTACCTAGAGCAGGCCAATTCTGTACCTTTGTGTATTAACAGTACATTTATTATCATATGTAAAGTTAATAGTATGAGCACCTCTAAGGAGAAGAGTCCCCATCATCTTTCCAGCAGTTCTTGGCCTTATCACTTTCTCTGCATAGGTGTCATAAACTACAGTATTCTGAAAGTACAGTGTAAATCACAATTGTGTAACTTGTTTATCTTACTGTTTGACACAACACTGAATTCACTCTGTTCCTGAATATAGAAAGCCTACCACCTAGTATGTTTTGAAAAGTCTAAATTTGTCCTTGTACTTAATTAAACACCATGCCATTATGATGTCTAGAGAAGCCCATTCTTAACCTTGGCAGTAGAAGGTGATGAATAGTCAGCTTCACTCTCAAGCTGCTTTACCCCAGGACAGGAGTCCCCAGTACTTATTGAATAGAAGTCTGGTTGGATCCAAGAGCTGATCTGAATAACTCAGAGAAGAGATAAATATCTATCCCTTGCCAGGAATCAAACCTTGATTCCTTGGTTGTCCAGCTAGCCTAGTAGCTATACCAGCTGAGCCATCCTAGCTTCCAGCATGTTTTAGTTGCATTTATTACTATAGGGAATTTTAATAATGAAAATT
Source organism: Cryptotermes secundus (assembly GCF_002891405.2). Taxonomy (NCBI): domain Eukaryota; kingdom Metazoa; phylum Arthropoda; class Insecta; order Blattodea; family Kalotermitidae; genus Cryptotermes; species Cryptotermes secundus. Next base: position 413,627 of record NW_019737988.1, read on the forward strand.
AAAAATATTTATTTTATTTTTAGTGGATGTAGTAGTATATTAGCAGTGGTAGATCAGTTGGTTAGCCATCTCTTTCTCTAGACCTTACATCTATGTTTTCTTTGTATGGTGATTTGTAAAAGATTCCATTTACAAAAAAAAAATAGCACTTGCAGTAAATTTATCAGACTTAGAAATCGTAATCAAAAGGGCTATTTCCAACAAATGGACAGAGACTGTAGATAGGATGACCGAGCAGGCTGGTGTAGCAGTGACACTCTATACTTTAATTTAGTGGGTGCTCAGTTTAGATCTTGGCCAGGATACCAGCTATCCTATCTGAGGTGTTTTCTGGGCAAGCACCGGATTAGTAACAGGACATGACTGCTATCATCCAAATCATTATTCACCAGTCCCACCATTTGACACTGTAGTCCAAGATACAGCATCATAAAATAAACCACACGCATATTGTGGCTGGGAGTCACAGAGAAATGCAGTAATCGTATCAAAGGAACTTCAAAATGTGCAGGTACAAGGCAGCACTTTGAATTTTGTGTTGTGTTTAACATAAATTATAAAATTATAATTTCTCTGTATGTGATAGTTCATGATGAATGAATAGCCTGCCATTTTTTAACCTCTGTAAATGATCAGAGATTCTGTCATAAAATAACTTACACCATGTGAACGTGATTGCTGATGAAGTGCCTTGTTCAGGGTATTAATTTTATACTGGGTTTTGTAGAATTTTTACAAATATAGCTTTTTATGAATTTGTATTTAGTTCGTTTTTATATTAAAAATGTATGTCCGGAAAATAATTTGGTTTGACTTTCAGTTCCATTTTGTCATTCTGTTTTATACCTTATTAATCCATGTGTTTTACACAAATATGTGATGATTTTTTAAGAGGGGGGCCTCTAGTCCTAGGCATACAGACAATTCTGACGAGGTTAGTGACCTTGAATCACAGGCCTCTGATGATATAGTGAATGCTTTATTCTTTTGTTGCCAGAATATGTAACTTAGATGCTTCCAAAGTGAAGCCATTTCAGCACAATCTTAAGACATGAATAGAAGGTTAATGAGGTCAGAATGGGCTGAGAAACCCACACGCATTACTGAAATGGTAATAGGTATTTTACAATGGACACAGTGAAGATACTGCAGGCCTTGGAGTATCACTAAAAGAAAGCATTTGTCAGTCGGTTGCTCTGTACTGGGGCTACAGAAAGAAACAAATGCTGTGGATAGTGAGGGTGGCAGCACTCAGTGCTACCTGCTGTGTTCACCCTCAACCCCCTCTGGTCAGTGTCAACCAGTGCAAAGAACTCCACTAGTGAATGTTGTCGCTACATCTACAGTGGGAACGTTTGTGTGACAATGTTGATGGCTTAGTCCATTATGTCATCATTAGAAAGTTACTACTGGCTTCTGTTATCAGTGAACTTCCAGTATACAATCACTGGTAACAAATACCATATTTACGCATGTATAGGCCGCACATTGTTTGCCAAAAATTCAAGAGGAAAACTGGGGTGCGGCTTATATTCGAAATCACACTTCATTTAAAAAAAATTATATTCATAATTAGTAATACAGGGTGTTCTACTCCTGAAATAATATTCCAAGAAAATTATTTTTTCTATAATTTATGTCTGAAAATTGTGCTGCGGCCTATACATGCGTAAATACGGTACTTAAACAGGATTTTTTCCCTTAAGGTTTCCTATATGGAACATGACATACCCTTGTTACTAGAGTAAATAGACTTCACTGACATTAATATCAATAAATGTCTAGATAATTGGAGGGGAATATAAGGAAATACAGTGTCAAAATGAAAGGTATCCCAAATAAAAAATATACATCTTGGAAACTATTTGTCATACAGTTTATGTCATCAGAAACAAAAACCCTGAAATATTTTTTTCATGCCCAGCTCACATGCACATGCCACATTTCTGCCATCATGTTAGGAATCACCTGGACAGAGAGATGACTGGGAGATCAATCGGCAGAGGTGGACCAATTACTTGGCCCCCTAGGTCGCCAAATTTAATCCCATTTGATTTTTTCTTGTGGAGTTATGTGAAGAACATTGTCTACCAGGTTAAAAAAAAAAAGACCTTCAACACCTGAAAGCCTGCATAAGGGACACTGTGGCTACGGTAACATCAAACATGCTTCAAGAATATCCGACGGGTTACTGGAAGTTCGATAGGTTTTCCATGATTTGCCTTGGTTCCTCCATGAAAATTCTGTGATATGACCTTGAAACAATGCATGATCACTTTTATTTCCTATCCCACCTCATTCGACACTATAACCTACAGTCTCTGCTTTTGAAACAGTATCATTAAATAACTTAAGGTTTGGTTGTCTGATATCCAGTCAGTAAATTGTAAACTGTAGCTTCAGCGTGCCAATAATTTGAATTCAGTTCTTACTCGCGCCAAGCGAGCAGTTTCGTCCGGATGCTAAGGCGGTCACATTATTCGACCCAAATCACTTGTAGTTTCCCACTGAAACAAGTTTTAAAATTAATTTAATTTGAGAGTAAACAAGATTATCAGCAATAAGTAATAGGAAGTACTAACATTTTCCACTTCGGAAGTCCCTGACCCCATTATTTCCCCCCGTTGACCTCGCGCATTGTGTTTTAGCCACTGTATCATACTCCGCCTCTGTTAGCTGTCAGCCATGCTAAGGACAGACACAGCCACTGTTCTGCAGCATACGTCATGTGACACATTGCTGCAGTAACCTTTCAATCAAGTATTTCCCCTCAAGAAAGCAATAAGCAACTTTGTGGAAGACGTCGCTGTACTCTGTTTACAAGACCTCGCGACTAAATTCAGTCCCGACCAGGTTCATCCAGTCTACGCCCTTTCTTTTTATTGCTAGTGGGGTGGGACTAAGTCCCTTGTACTGTGGCCACTTCTGGCCTATTATACCAGCCCCAGATGATAGGTGAGGGTGATTGTGGAGCAATTGGTGGAATGAAGATTAGCAGCGGAAACCGAAATACTCGGAGAAAACCTGCCCCAGCCCTACTTTGTCCACCACAGATCCCACTTGACCAGACCCGGGATCGAACCCGGGCCGCCAGCGACTAACCGCTTGAGCTATGGCAAGGCCGCAGTCTACGCCCTTACGTACTATTTTCTTAAGAGTGATTTTAATATTATCCCCCCAAATATGACTAAGCTGCCCAAATTTCCCTTCCTTTTTCGATCAGTATTATTTATATACTCGTATTTCGCATCCCCATGCGTGCTACAGCTCGTGCTCATCTAATCTTTGATTTTTATCACCCTAACAAGATCTGGCGAATGGCAAAAGCAATTAAGCTTCTCGTTATAAAAGTACAATTTGCTAAATCTCTGAGACTTCGTATCCACTCCTAGGTCTTCCTATAACCCTTTCTTTTTTAGTGCGCACGAACGTTATTTTAGGGATTCCGTTCGTGTATTACTTTCTTATTTCAACTTTAGTCCAAGTGAGAATAATTCAGTGCCGTCAGTTGTATAGTTTACAGTCTGCTTCATGCTTCTTCACTTCAAGTTCCTTCAATACCGGTCTAGAAGTTTCGCCTCTGCAGTTTCCTCTCTTATCGCGCTGTTATTTCGCTTTTTAATTAATTGGTTGTTCTTCTAACCTCTTCTTTTACAATCTGATCAATAAGCAGCATTATTCATTAAGAAACTACCAATTTATAATTTAAATAGACATGTTATCAATGTTTCCTGATAATTATGTGTGGTGTGATTTTTCAGTTTCAATATGTTTGTGTATATACGGGAAGGTCATTGTGATTAATGAAAATGTGTAATTCCTACGATATCCTTATATGATTTCCTGTTGGCCAATGCAACATTTTTCTTTCGCGAAGCGTAAATATTGGCTACCTGTTTAATTAATTGTTTCTGTTCGCAGGAGATTAATTAAGGAAAGGAGATTGATAACATTAAAACACACAGTTCTTCGGCAATGGATGTTATTAAAAATAGCAGTTACGATATAGGTTATTGTGTCCGGTTTAATTATTAATAATGTTACTTCTATGCTTTTTAGTGTATCTAGAAAGTACTTTCAGTTAGTGTGAACTATTTTATAAATATTTAACAATGTGTCAAACTGCAAGAATTTTCTCTGGACTTTCTTCAGCCCACTGTCACCTTGAAATAACAGCATCTGTTCGCCGGGAGAATTAATTACCCGTATTCATTATTTTCTGAGAAAAAAACAGGCTTTTAATAGCATCGTGTCCTTATATCCGTCCGTCTTTTTATGTCACACTTTAATAATATATTATAAATATTTTCATAAATTTGAAACGAACATCGTACAATCCGTGTATCTTTTTTTTTTTAGTTCGCCTAGTGGGGGTTGGAGTCCAACTGGGTCCACTCGGCACGGCGGTCACTGATTGGCCTATTGTAGCCTGCCACGGGTGATTATGATGATGGAGAATTTGGTGGAATGAAGATTGGCAGGGGAAACCAAAGTACTCAGAGAAAATCCGCCCGAGCACCACTTTATTCACCACAAATCCCACTTGACCAGACCCGTGATCGAACCCGGGCAGCCGTAGTGGGAAGCCAGCGACTAACCGCTTGAGCTATGGTATGTATGTCTTAACATTTGTCCAACAATAATAGCCACCAACATGGTGTATAGGTAAAATGTTTATGTAAAGAAATTGTCAAAAAAACATGAAGAGAGCCTGGATTTAAAAATATCTGCTTACACAATGATCTGTATGGAAGCTTTTTCAGTCTGTTAATGGAGACACTGAACTTACGTGATCGCGTCGACATTGTATGATTGACGAAGGCTTATGCACACAAATATGCGTGAATTGGCTGCTGTGGAGTGCATAACGAAATAAAATCGAACTTCAGTTGCAAAACCACGGACGTGAGCGATGACGATGACAATGCTGTGATAACCTTGTGCATGAGTCATCTGCATGTAAATTAACTGTCACTCAGATTTCTGCTGAATAAATTGAAACATGCTCCTGATAAGAGTGATTAATTCAGATGAAATCAAAAGATAACTGAGGACAGGGTTGCAGTGGCTTAGTGGGGAGAACAAATGTGCACAAAGTGTGGCCCGCGGGGCTGCGTTGATAAGGATTCTGGGGCGACGTTCAGAATGTCTCTACGTATTGTTTAAAAATTATTGTAAATGTGGTTGAAATTTTTTATGGAAATGGACATTTGGTGTCCTTATACACCCTTTTCTAGTTACAGACCTAGAAATGGACTGGAGAAAGCCGAATTGATTATGCTTTAATCAGGTTAATAGTAAACGCTGAAAATTATACATACGCTTACTTAAGCACTACGCCTTAAAGACGTGTGAGTGAAGTGGTCAGAGTCCCTGGCTACAGATCCAGAGGTCCGGGTTCGATTCCCGGTGCTACGAGATTTTCTGAGAAATAGTGGGTCTGGAACGGGGTCCACTGAGCCTCGTGAGGATAATTGAGGAGCTATTTCAAGGAAACTGCGTCTCTGCTCTAGAAAACCGAAATTAATGGCCGTGGGGATTCGTTGCGCTGACCACGCGACAACCTCTATCCGCTAAATTTGGCACTAACTTCGCTGACAAGCGGCGGTCACTCGGTCGGTATAGTTCGCTTGCGGACTAAAACCACGGTGTTTGTTTGTTTTGTTACGTGAGTGAAGGTAAAACTCCAAGTGTTCTGTTCTTTGGTAAGAGATGAAAAAGACCAGCTTCGTGTCCCGGTCGTTTTACTCCCGGGGAAAGAGCGCTTGTTACACACTGAATAGGAGACTGCATGTAGACTAACACAATTGAGATCTGATGTTGTCATGATGTTCACTATAAACATTACTGTCTCTTGGGATGTGACGGTGTATAATCTGGTATTTACCGTCATTTCGGTGGAACGTGTTGCCTCCATCTTCAGGGTAGAAGAGTAAGCCAACTATGGAAAAAGTAGTACGAATATAGGGAGAGATTATTTTTTTATTGCTAGTGGGGTGGGACTAAGTCCCTTGTACTGCGGCCACTTCTGGCCTGTTGTACCAGCCCCAGATGATAGGTGAGGGTGATTGTGGAGCAATTGGTGGAATGAAGATTGGCCGGGGAAGCCGAAGTACTCGGAGAAAACCTGCCCGAGCGCCACTTTGTTCACCACAAAAACCATTTTACCAGACCCGGGATCGAACCCGGGCCGCCGCTGTGGGAAGTCAGCGACTAACAGCTTAAGCTATGGCGCGGCCCTTACGGACAGATAGTGCCGAGACCGGGACTTCGAAAATTTCGTACTGCACATTCGGGTCGTCGCCAATAAGTGACATCTACTGAACTGCTTATGAACTACAGAACTGTTATCGCAGGACTCTGCGGCTCGGCTTAACTACCAAATTTCCTTCCCGAGTGAAAATGATTACTCACCAATGGCGAAGTACTGATGGCCAAAGAAATTCCCTCATTCTCCCCCCCCCCCCCCCCCCCCCCACTAGAAAAAATTACACGCGGATGCTCANTCCCACCAAGTGAAAATAATTACCAGGGATGGTCCAGAGCGTTCTTTTCTTACTGACAGCCCAAGGCTCGTGGTGTCTGCGATGCGCCTATGTTCCGGGTCCCACCTGCCGTACCACCTTTGGACACAACATAGCGGAACCTACGCCATCGTACATCAAACGAACAATGAAGCTTTCCATTGTCCTGAAATAATATGTTCAGGGAGCAGAAGGCTTAATTGTAGCGCCTAATGTACGCCCATATTATATCCAGTTCAATGAAAACACAATATGGCTTATAACGCAAGAGTATTATTATTACTGTTACCAAGTATAATTAGAATGCTCAAGTCAAGGAGGACGAGATGGGCAGGGCATGTAGCACGAAGGAGGAGAAGAGGAATGCGTATAGTTTATTAGTGGGAAAACCAGAAGGAAAGAAACCACTTAGAAGACCAAGGCGTAGGTGGACGGATAATATTAAAGTGGATCTTAGAGAGATAGGGTGGGATGGTATGGTTTGGGTTGATCTGGCTCAGGATAGGTACCAGTGGAGGGCTCTATTGTACGTGATAATGAACTTTCGGGTTCCACAAAATGCTGGGAAATTCTTGAGTAGCTGCAGATTTGGCTTCTCCTCAAGAAGGGCTCAACTCCATAAGTAAGTTATTATTATTATTATTATTATTATTATTATACCTAGGGTTTCTACGGTTATCACTGTTTAGTACATCGTCTTATGGAATAACTCCGCGTTGAAAAACAGATCTACTGACTTTTCATTTTTCTCTCTTCCTTCTCCCTCATTCATCCTTCCATTTTGTTCTCTTTTCTTTCTTTCTTCTCTTTCTTCCACATTTCCTGTTTTTCTTTCCTTTGATTTTCTCTTCCTTCTCTTTCTTCCTCCACCATTATGGTTATTTCTTTCTTTCCTTCTTTCTTTCTCAATTCCTGTGTCTTTTCTTCATTTCATCTGTTTATTTCATTAATTACCCTAGATATATATATATATTTCCCCCCCC
>NW_019737988.1:421153-476676 GCF_002891405.2 Cryptotermes secundus
TTCCAAGCGAGCGAAGACAGTCCATGCCTTAGACCGCTCGGCTACCGTGACCGGCCAGATATATATATATATAATTCTTGATGTCCTGGAGATATTAAACTTTTCTGAAGCGAATCTGGAACTCTTCAGAGACTCCGCACTTAAAAGACAACGGTATAAAAACGTTATGTTGTTTATTTCAGTTTTTCCGCGTGGACTGTGTGAGAGAAGAATGTGTTGGTGCGACATTGCAATGGCTGCAATTGTTTGTACTTCAAACCGCTCTGTAGATCTCAAGGATCCTCAAGTTCGCAGTTCACTGACCGATAGTTGAGCCGTATGTTGATAACATTCCCTGTTCTTAACAAAAAAGGCACATCTCTGTATTAAGAAAAAAAACATAAACAAACTGTATTCCCACGTACATTTGAAACATATGTATAACACGAACGATAACATTTACTTTGCAAGTATAGCGAAAAATACGCTCTCTCTCTCTCAGGTCAGGTGAATGCCCTCCACGGCACAGCTGTCTAAATTATTTCGTAGCTTTTACTGCACATGGGTGAGTACAGTTTAATAATCCGCGGCATGTACTCCTTATATAGCTGGCAATCAGACCGAGCTCGTGGTCTTCGATCTCTCGAAGATACTGATCGTCTGTTCGAGTCCTGCTCGGAGAATATATATTTGTTTTTTCTTGCATAGGCAGAAGCCTTTCGAGGTTCGATTCCCTGTTCTGTAACCCTTAATTGTGAGTCTAGAAAACACCAATACTAGACAACCGGGAAGTGAGGAGAGGACGAGGAGGGGCAAGAAGAAGAAGTAGAAAATTATTAATTTCCGCTAGGAAACTGACAGCTTCATTTTTAGGTGTAATAGTTTTAAGGAAAGTGGTTGTAATTTCACCATGGGGAAAGATGAAAGACGACACTTTATCTAACGTGATAGTTTTCCTTGGAAGGCTGGGTAAAATGCAAGGCTAATAAGCCCTTTAAAATTTTGGAAAAATTAAAATATTTGGTACCAACAAGAACAAATGAATACATGCTAAACAATGCTAAAGAAATGTGAGGGTGTGAGACATGCTCCATAGCTAAAAAAAGATGATTGGAAGTTGTGTTAAATACATGAGAGAGGAACATTTTGAGCAAGGCGTACGGACTGCGAAAGGGGTTCGGAAAATCAGAACTGAAGGAATTATATAAAACTCCCGATCTGGTAGCAGATGTTAAAAGGAGAATATTGAAGTGGTTGGGACATGTGGTCGGAATGTATCAAGCAAGGCTGGCTATGGATGGATGGTGGAAAAGAAATGGGAACGATCCAGTTAAAATGGCTGGAAGATGTAGAGAATGATTTATGGGAGCTCTAAGTGAAGAGATTGAGGCAATGAGCAAATATACTAACACAGAAAACTAAGCATCTATGAAAAAGAAATGGGCCAAGAAATGAGTAAAGAAGTACCTCTGCGTGATTTCAGTCCGCAAGAGAACTATACCGACCGAGCGACCGCCGCTTGTCGGCGAAGTTAGTGCCAACTTTTGCGGATAGAGGGTGTCGCGTGGTCAGCGCAACGAATCCCCACAGCCGTTAATTTCGGTTTTCTAGACCGGAGCCGCCATTTCCTTGAAATACCTTCTCAATTGTCATCACGAGGCTGAATGGACTCCGTTCCAGACTCACTATTGCTCAGAAAATCTGGTAGCACCGAGAATCGAACCCGGGACCTCTGGATCTGTAGCCAGGAACTTTGACCACTAGACCACAGAGGCGGTGAATAAGTAACAGCAAATGAAAATGACCTGTATGAAGAAATGAAGAGTAGAATAAATTCGAAAAAAAAAGAATGATTGCTGTCATTCAGTTCATAACTTTTACCATCGTCCTATTAAAAAATTAAAGATTATAATACAGACGTACAACGCTATAGTTTTACCTGTTTGATACGGTATCTTGGCCTTACACCTTAAGGGAATACCATAGTTTGAAAGAATTTGAGAAAAATTACTGAGGACAATATGTGAACCTAAAGGCGCGTCCACATTACTCGTGCTCATGTGACTCGCTATGCTCGCGAGTCATGTGGACGATATGACAAGTCACGAGACAAGCAAATTTAAAATTTAAAATTTAAAAACTATAGCCAATAAATTAAAATACGACTGCAGCCTATACACACTAAGAGTAAATATACGGATTCTCACGCGCCGAAGCCTGGCGAGCAACTGAAGTAGTGTGGACGAAGATTTACGAGCGCCAGTAAAAGCCAGTCGAGTCTCCCGACGAGCACAAGCCTGGCGATCACGAGCACGAACATGAGTAATTTGGACGCGCCTTAAGTGGAAGAATTAATAGACTGGGGAAAATTACATAAATTTTGCTCTTCGCTGAATATTTTCCCTGTGGTCAAATGAAGCAGACGCTTACGACGTATGAAATGAAGAAATAGAAATTTTAGTCAGAAACTCTGCAGGGAAGCGACTGCGTATGAATATTTAACGCGGACAGGAGGATAATATTTAAATAGACATTAAATAAATGGTGTGTGAAAGCATTCTTGCATAGGCAGAAGCCTTTCGAGTTTCGATTCCCTGTTCTGTAACCCTTAATTTTGAATCTATAAAACACCAATACTAGACAACCGGGAAGTGAGGAGAGGACGAGGAGGGCCAAGAAGAAGAAGTAGAAAATTATTCATTTCCGCTAGGAAACCGACTGTTTCAGGATATGATCCCATGGTGGGCTCTTTTTAACAAGGTAATAAACCTTATGGTTAATTAAAGGATCGGCCAGCTAAGCGACTGTCAGCTATTAAGGTAAAATAAAGTAAAGATATCCCTGTAACAGGCCGTGAAGACCCATAGGGTTGTGAGACGTTGAGGGTCCCACATTATCTAGACAATCGGCTCAAAGATGGCGGTAAGGTCAGCCTTACGTGCTGTCCGCGCTTTACTACCCAGGAAAATTATTTAATTAATTCCTGGTACTCATTTCTGTTATAGGCTGAGTCGACCCCATGGCCATAGTGCGACTGGAAGGATTAGGTCAGCTGAAAAAATCCAATGACCTCATCGGGACTTGAACCAGCGATCTTCCGGCTTGTAGCATAGCCCCTCAACCAATTACGCTACCGCGTGCCCCCGTCAGCTATTAAGGTATGTTACATATATACATAAGTGTAGGCACGTGTGTGCATATAATCTGCAAACTCTTCTCCATTTAGTCATGTACCCCGGCGGTATGAAACACTTGCAAAGTTCCGTTGTGGTTACAAACACATTCACTATCACTTACGTTGATTGTAGCGCGGCTGCGTCACTCTTACAAGCAAGCCATCTTGTAGCTTTCGTCTAGAATGACTGAGAACTACAGAAATCCAGCCACAACAGCATATTCCTTTCGAGATTCGAACTGAGTGTCTCCTGAATGTGAGTCAGACGTGTTACTGCTGTAAGATCGACCTATGTTTGTGCTCTGTTCTGAAATATTCACTAACGCACTAATCAGATAAGTACAGTACAGTACGATATATGACATAAACACCGTCCCAAGTGCAACAATTTATTGTAGTTCTTTTGTCTTGCCCTCTTCTACACTACATGTTTCGGCCGCAGACGGCCATCATCAGGTGTATACACTTACGTAGCTGTTACACTGCACTTAATTTAAAATTTAAAACCGCAGGTCTTCCCAATTGTTCTTTTCGTCGTTACTAACAGGTTTCCATTTATCAGAATCTACTTCGCTGATATCTGTCTGATTTGTGCATTTGTGCATAATGTTGTGAACAGTACAGTACAGTAAACGCTCGTTAATCAGGATTAATTTCGGGGGAAAGGTCATTCGGATTAAGCAATAATCCGGATTAGTGTAGCAAAATGTAGCCCTAAAAGACAAAAACTTGGAACACAAATAAGTGGAAAATCTAATGATGTAAAATAGTATCATTGTAGAGCCTTTGTTTAAAAATTATAGAAAGCTAATACATCTATTCATTAATATAAATCTCAGAAGTTGTACTTGTTTTTGAACGTAATAATGCAGGTTCGAAGAAACTGTAAAGTTTTGTCTGATGAGAAAATTGACTCATCTGCCTTCCTAGTTGTGATGTGTCTTTTAAAGAATGTACTCAAATGTGAACAGCATTTTTCGTGTTTCTCTCCGGAGTAACTCTAACCGTATTAGCGAGGGTTTATTTTATAGAAACAGAGCCTAGTGTTTTTGACACGCTGACGACGCGTTTGTCCTGAATCCTATTTGTTATTAACGTGTATGTAGATATGTTCTGAGTTTATTGAACTGTCGTTTTCCAGTTCTCCATACAAACTGCTTGTAAGCAGAAATGTAGCAGATCATGCGAATTCCTCTTATCGCCTACGCATCTAGAAATGTAGTAACAAGGCATTTAAGGAAGAACTGATTTCTCTCAAATGTTACACGTACTTATCTGGAGGCCAGCAACCGGTATTAACGAACAGAATGTAGAATCGGCGTTATCGAGAAACTGATAGTTTCCCAGCTGGTCAGGAAGTTCCCTACATTTTAGGAAAGCATTGATTCTCTCACAAGCACAGTCACTGAATTATAAAGGAAAGATTATGTAATTTTTGCCGATCATAGTGAACGTATGGTCTCAGGCATGAACCATCTTTGCCCGCTTGAACATTGGGACCGTGGGTTCGAATCCCACACGGTCTGTGTGCATTTATTCTGTTTGTGTTCTTCTGTGTGTAGGTAGCGGCCTTGTAACTGGTTGATCCCCCGTCAGAGGAGTTCTGCCGACTGTGTATAGATTAAGAAACTGAAAAAGCGACAAAGGTCCACAAGGGCTGTAGAGCTATAAATAGATAGATTACTATTATTATTATTATTATTATTATTATTATTGCTAGTGTGGTGGGATCCCTTGTACTGCGGCCACTTCTGGCCTATTGTACCAGCCCAAGATCATAGGTGAGGGTGGTTGTGGAGCAATTGGTGGAATGAAGATTGGCAGGGGAAACCGAAGTACTCGGAACAACCTGCCCCAGCCCCACTTTGTCCTCCATAAATCCCATTTGACCAGACCCGGGATCGAACCCGGGCCGCCGCGGTGGGAAGCCAGCGATTAACCGCTTGAGCTATGGCGCGGCCATAGTTGAATAGTTACTCGAACCAAAATAGTCTGTCTTTTCGCGTCATATTTTGTCGACAGCTGAATTATTAGCTAAGAAAATTTAATGTAGCATCGGCCCGTCATTTAATGGTCTTTTTATCACTGACTGATAATACCTTCTGTTAAATAATCAATTTGCAACAAATTCATTAACGAACTGAAATATCTAGACCCCAAGAATCAGAATTGTTACAACACACAACTGCCATGTCTGACGTCACAGATATGACACGTCATCGGGAGTACCAGGGTCATCAAACGCTGCGAAGTTGCACAAACATCTGCTTCCTCTGCATTGTGTGTTACTGAAATAAAGTTGACAGTCAGCACGCACGACACAGCCTAATTTACCCTCGCTTTGTGGTTCATACAGCCTTTAGCCTTTGTCAAAGATATTAGGTGAGGGATAGAGAACAACATTATCAGTTATCCGAGGTGTAATTTCAATTCTGCATGATGTTTCGTCAGTCTGCTCTGCCCTCGTCCCGAAATGACTTATTATTGTTTCGAAAAATATTTTATTCTGTATTAGATGGGATGGAGTGGTATGGACTGGATTGATCTGGCTTAGGATAAGGGACCAGTGGAAGGCTCTTGTGAGAACGGCAATAAACCTTTGGGTTCCATAAAATGTTGGGAAATTCTTGAGTAGCTGAGCTACGGGCGGTGTCTCAAGAAGGGCTCAGTTCCGTGAAGTTAATTTTGTTTGGTTTTTAATATTAGAGACAGCATATGGGTCAATACTGGAACTTTCTTATGTTAAATTAAACCACGTGGGCTAGTGAAGATCATGTAAGTTTGTTTTCAAAGACTTCCGGCTTCATCCCACTGTTGGCACTAATACCGAAAATGTGCATGAAGCTCATGAAAGATCCTCCTTATGATTCTGTCCTACAGAAGCTGCAGGCCCTAGGCCTATAGTGGGGCTACCAGAAACTATAAATTAAAGAACCTTCCTTACTTATAATCAGGCCGTGCCATACCTCAAACAGTTAGTCGCCGGCTTCCCACCGCGGTGGTCCCGGTTCGAGCCGAGGTCAGGTCATGTGGGATTTGTGGTGGACAAAGTGGCACAGGGCAAGTTTTCTCTGAGGACTTCTGTTTCCCCTGCCAATTCTCATTCCATCGACTGCTCCATATTCGTCATCCAGGGCTGGTACAATAGCCCAATTAGCGACCGACGTACCAAGTGGACTACTTAATTAAGTTCTTACCAATAGCAAGAAACCAGTTTTTTTTTCTTGGCACTACAGCCCCAGTGGGCCTAGGTCTACCTTCATGAACTTCTCCGTTCACTTCGGTTTTTCTAGATCTTACACATACGGTAGGACTCCTTGGGCGGGTGATCAGCTCGTCGCAAGGCCTCTACCTGTAGACAAACACAGAAAAACGCACACAAACATCCATGCCCTGAGTGGGATTGGAACCCACGATCTCGGCTTCCGAGCGAGCGAAGACAGTGCATGCCTTAGGCCGCTCGGCTACCGTGACCGGCAAGAAACCAGTTACAGGTAAACAACGAAAGCAAAAGACGGTATTAGATACAAGTAATGCAGCAAAGCACAAAACTAATAAGAGAACAGGCCCTAATGTACAAAATAAAACCTAATGTGTCTAGATTCAATAATAATTTAATTAAATTCCTACATTTAAGTACTTGCCAACAGCGAGCCGCCTTAACAGTCGAGCACTGAATGTATATATAACTAAAGTTAGACTAAGACTAGAATTAGACTACAAATTAGATAGAACATTATAATAATAATAATTCATTGCCAATAGCAAAATCAACGAAGCTTAGGAGGTAAATTCGCAGCAGACTTACGTGATTTTCTTTTAGTAGGAAATTAACATCTAAGATAATGATCCTCGGAGGAAACCGGAGAGTATGTGTGTAAGTTCCATGTTTCTTAGTGTAGATTAGGCAATGGAGTAGTAAATTTTCATTTTCGAGTCCCATAATACTGCCAGACTTTAAAAAAGTACACCTACCCTAGCTTACATCTCTGTACAGTAAAGTCGTAATGATTTTGCGTGAGATTATAACAACACAGTGAGCCGATAGAGCGCTGTAAGCTTTGGTTTCAGGTAATACTAATTCCCCCGGCAGATAGATCAGCCAACGGCAGTTTTTCTGTCGTCACTTGTCATTTTCACGAAAAAATGTTCATCTAAAAGAGCTTCTTGTAAATTGTATTTCTAATTTCTTCAATATTGGATGTTATCATATGACTGAATTCTGAGTAAACGTATTTGGAATTAAGAGAGGCTAAGGAAAGTTACTGTATTCTGAAATATGACTCCGTGAAGTTTGGTAGATAGCTCCCGAATTTTCGGAGAAACCTATGTTTCAAACTATACGGAATCACACCCATAAAGGCAGCAACCTCCATAGTCGCCTCAAAGAGAACCTCAGATATCGCAACAATGAAGAAATTGGGTAATGGAATTTGTTACGTAATGATAAAACTTTTCCGTTTGTATAGGTCATCGGTAGCATTGTTAGGAAGTAAAGGTAAAAAGGTGATGTTGTCCCTGTGCTTAACTAATTAAGCAATACGCCATGAAGGAGTATGGGGGAGTGGATGTATAGATCCACATTTTCTTGACCTGGGCACTAGCTGCAGATGAGTGGTCAGCTTCACGCCTTGGCCGCTTTATTCCCTGGGAAAGTGCCCCCGGTACCCATTGGATAGGCTGTTGAGTAGACCCTAGAGCCGGTCTGAACGACGTTGAGAAGGTAAAATTCTTGACCTAACCGGGACTCGAACTCGAACCCCTCAGTAGTCCAGCCCGTAGCCAGTCCCTGTACCGACTACGCTATCCCAGTTCTCGATGAAGGAAATACTATTGTAATTTAATAAGTTGTTCAAAGATTACCGTAAATGGAAGTAGTGTATAGGACATATAACCGACTTTTACATAGAAGTATGAAAATTGATCAATTAGCAATCTTCTGATGTTATTATGTACTTCTTTTGGGATTATGTGTGTGGCCTGCATAGTAGGTTTCTTTACCGGATCAGTAACTTTCATTTGCTAATGAACACGCTACTCAGTGAATTATGTTGATGATAAAGGTAAGAAAACGTGAAGTCCCTGTTCTTAACTAATTAAGCACTACGCCATAAAGGCGTATGGGGATGTTGATGATGATGAAGACAACAACAGACAATACTGTGCCGTACAACAAACTTGACAGCGTAGTTGAAGATAAAAAAGAATATATTTCCTGCTGACATTTCCGATAGAAGATGTACGGGAGAAAGGACCTAACAGATCTGAAATACAGAGATCTGCTGCTTGAAGTACAAAGCCTGCAAAATGTGAAAGTGAAGATGATGCCAGTAGTAACAGGTGTGACTAAAAGTTTGTCAAGATCGTATCAGAAATATTCAGAAGACATCCCTGGTAAACATTCCAAGGCAGAACTACAGAAGGCGGCCGTTGCGTGAGAACACATCTTGAGGAATATGCTATCTGTCGTACTTAATTGAATCTGAAATGGGTTTTCCAGGAAACTACTACCTGATGAACTTTAGCGGTATATTTTGAGCATGACCCATGGACAGGATCCCTGTGATATCATCTAATAATAATAATAATAATAATAAACTCCGTGGTTTCAGTCCGCAAGCGAACTATACCGACCGAGCCACCGCCGCTTGTCGGCGAAGATAGTACCAAATTTTGCGGATAGATGGTGTCGCGTGGTCAGCGCAACGAATCCCCACCGCCGTTAATCTTGGTTTTCTATACCGGAACCGCTATTTCCTTGAAATAGCTCCTCAGTTATCCTCACGAGTCTGAGTGGACCCCGTTCCAGACCCACTACTTCTCAGAAAGTCTGGTAGAGCCGAGAATCGAACCCGGGACCTCAGAATCTGTAGCCAGGAACTCTGCCCACTAGACCACAGAGGCGGTCAATAATAATAATAAGTTTACTCGTAAATATTTATATTATCCATATCCCTCGAAAATCTGCAGTTACTTAAAGATACCGTTTCCAATTTTTCGGTATTATTGATTTACAATTAATATTGAAAAAGACGTGAAGAATTGTGACTATTACTGCTTGGAAGGCTGCTATCATAATCTTGTTTGTAGGCACTGTCATAGCACTGGATAGGCTGAGAGATATCACGAAAAACTTCACTCCGGATGAGCAATGAGGTTCAAACTGGGAATATTTTGAACGCATGTCTAGAGCCTTACCACTACTCAGCACATCTGGTTTCTACCACTGAATGCTTTCATTTCAAAAATGGATTCCTTCAGCTTGATCAACGGGGAGGAAGACTGAATAAGCCAGGTAGGTCAAAAGAGCCAAGTAGGAAGTAGTTCTAACAAGATGGTTCAGGCAGTAACACTTCTGATTTGTGCTCAGTGCGAATCTCACCCGGGGCACTGGCTATCCTGAATGACGTTTCTCGTGGTTTTCCTCTGTCCCCTTAGGCCGGGATAGTACCACAACCGCTTACTTCCATATCTATTCCAATTCAGTATACATCATTATTCTATTATATGTAGTATTAGTTACTAATAGCGTCGTTAAATAAACTACGTATAAAATGTGTGGCGGAGTTCTGATGCATCGTGTAACACAGCCGTCCGAAATTGGGTAGCTGAGCCGTGCCGAGCCGGTCTCATCATCCAAAGGCGGGGAGGGGAATGTCCCTAGTTATTTCCTGGCATGCGCACAAGCACGCTCTCCCGTCCACTTACTCTGTGTATGCCACACCGGCCTCTCGGTTCATATGAGTTTGAACTTTGCCGCCATTCTGAATTTACATGTCGCGGAAGGATACGTCTGAAAACCGTGTGAATAGAAACAACACGTATGACTGACGAGGATGAAATTGTTTGGACGTTCTATAAGTTTGAGGGGTCTGATTGAATCTTCCTGCCATACGACTTTCACTCTCGTACGCTTATGTCCTCGGTGTAATTCTCAGTATTAGACTGTGCTTCAGTAGTAGCACTATTTTTACACAAGGAGTGGGGAGGGTTGGCATAGTAAAAGACTCTCCTTCATCCCCCTCCTTTCAACTCCAGCGCATTCGAGAAATGGTCTATAGTAGACGAGAGAGGTCAACGACTTCTCGGAACGAAACCAAACGCAAACGATTGCACATGGTGGAACCCTGCATTCACGAATTCGACGGCTGACGTGATCAAGGACATATTTTTACAGTTCAGAGTTCTGGTAACTTGAACAGGTCTAGTAATGCAAATTTGAACCATCATTCATTTTCAGAACTGTTTATTGTGATGTGGTATTTTCAGCACGGACTCAGCTGTTTGAGAGATTTATGTAGAATATATTCATTCGTATGAAATGAAGTAATGTTTTCATTCTGGACTATGTCAGCGTGCTAAATTTGTTCTGTTCAACGAACTGGTGTGTTTCAAAGGATTATACCGTTAAGTATAAAGGAACCCACTTCTACTCCACTGTCACTTTTCCCATAACGGTTGTGCTACTTTTGGGTTTCGCGCGTGGATGGGCTCTGTGACGGACAAGGAGCGTAGAAAGTGCAAAAAGTGAAACCGTTTTTATGCTTATACACGGTGAAACAGTGAAAATACAATTTTTCATTCAAGTGAACGTGAAATTAAACTGTACTGTCACATGGTTCGGTGATTACCAGCGAGACTGCTAAGGGGGGTGTGGATATGATGGGCCCTGAACCAGGAATTACTTTCTTGCGGTGCTGTTGTCATTGACAGGATTTAAAAATGTGAGTAATATATGAAATTTCCATTAGCGATAACAGTTTTTTATCGCATTGTACACTTGCTTTAAGGGTTTATATTGAAATCTGCAGCCTATTTGTAATGAATCGCTCATTTTTGAGGTTATGTTAACTCAGAATAGCTGCTTTTTAATATTTTGTTTTAAGTATTTATCAATGCACTTGGTTTTAGGCCGAAAAGGGATTTCCTTTCTGCGCCAAAATGTAACATCTTTGCGTGGATTAACAGTGTTACAGTGCGTGGAAGTTCCTTTGGTTGGTTATTGTGCGCAACATAAGGCCAGGTGTTAAAGGGTAAGATATGCAAAGAATAGCGAAAATAGGTTAGGAAGGCATTGCGTTGTTCCGTTCTTAGCAAGTCTCCTATTGGCTATGTGCTCTGTACAGTTATGTAGGTTAATGGCAATGAGGTAGGGGACTTAGCAAGGGGAGGGGAATACAAGGGTCCCGTTAGGTTGGCAGAGGGATCACCAACCATGTCACTTTTTTTTCTTGTAGATGCGTTCCATTATAAGGTCATAGACTCTCCTCTCTCTGTTTACATGTCGTTCAAATAGAATGAAAATTTTTGTAGGCTGTACTGCAACCCATTTCTCTCCTTACATGTAGACTGAATCCTCTTACAGCTGTACACTTCAGGTAAAGTAAGTAAAGGTAACAGGCCGTGGAGGCCCATAGGGTTGTGAGATGTTGAGGCTCCCATATTTTCTAGACAAACGGCTCACGGAAGGCGGTGAGGTTGTCAGCCTTATGCACCAGCGGTCCTTTATCCCCAGGAATATTCCTGGCACTCATTTCTGTTAGAGGGCGATAGTACGGCTGGAAGGATTAGGTGAATTTAAAAGTCCAGTGACATCATCGGGATTCGACCCCGCGACCTCCCGGGTTGTAGCGTAATGCTTCAGCCAACTACGCTACCGCGTGGCCACGTACACTTCGGGTACCATAAATAACTTACACCATTTAACTGAGACGCTAGGTGCACAGCTACTTAAGAATTTTCCAACTCTCTATGGAAGATTCATTACCATGTTTACAAGAATCATCCACTGGTCCCTATCGGCTTTTAGTTTATCAATTTTATGCCTCTTCCCCGTAGAACAGTGGTTCCCAAATTCTTTTAGTCTGAAGCTCTCCTGGCGTGAATAAAAATGTTTGAGGTCTAATCTAATAATGACCTAAGGAATCTCTAAGATATGATTTAGAAATGTAAAACATTAATTATAAATGAACGTTAATTACATGTATGAAGTATTTTTTCTACTATATTAAATGGGTTTGATTTAATGTAATATTTTATTTTAAATTTATATGTACCATAATCAGAAAGCATTTTCAGAGGCCCCCGAAAGAAGCAGTACTGCGACTCCAGTGGGAAACGCACGAAATGCCAACTGGGAACACAATTCTTGCTTGGTATTCATGAGTACTCCAACTGAGATTTTGCTTGTCTAGATTTGCCTCGTTTAATAATTACTCACTCGCTTTCGTTTGCTTTTACAATATTAAAGGGAACTTCAATTTCTTGGTATCAGAATTATTTTAGCCTACAAAATATACAGTTACACATGAGAGTCCAGTAACATTATCCAGTGACGATTTTCTAAAATGAGGTATTTTTATTATTATTATTATTATTATTATTATTATTATTGGGGTGAGATTGCGGCCGCTTCTGGCCTAATGTACTAGCCCCAGATGATAGGTGAGGGTGATTGTGGAACAATTGGTGGAATGAAGATTGGCAGGAGAAACCGAAGTACTCGGACAAAACGTGCCCCAGCGCCACTTTGTCCACCACAAATCCCACATGACCAGACCGAAGTGTTCAGAGAAAACATGCCCCACCGCCATTTTGTCCACCACAAATCCCACATGACCAGACCCGGCAAGCCAACGACTAACCGCTTGAGGCCAGAAATAATTTACTGGCCGGCTCAAACGTGACTACCCACAAAATCTGAAGAAGACAGTATTTTGACCCAGAATTGCTCATAAATCTTTCCTTAATCACCCAGTCTCTTGGGCGGAGACATTTTGTTGAAATACTCGTACATGACACGTACTAATGTACACTGATGTTTTTATATATATATAGGCCTAGTTAAGCTGCACAACTGGCGGCTTCTCAAGAAGAGCTTAGCTCCATGGAGTTATAGGTCAGCCTGCATATCCTGTTCTTCTCTTCACCTATGACAGGGGCAAAAAAATTGTAGTACTAATTTAATTTATTCCCATCTTTTAATTTTATGTACATTTGAACTAACTTAATACCGACATTTGGTCAGAATTCTTGAGATCCAAGTTCTAAAATGTCTTTCGGCTCAGCGACCCTGCGAAACCCTGAAAACATAAATCACCATTATACACAGCCATAACTGTCCTGAAACATTGTTACATCCATATGCTTACAATCAAACTTCGTAAATTAAGTTTAGCCGATGTTTACAAATTAAATATAAAAATTGACCATCTAGTAAAGCAAAATAAATGGGGATAATCTGAACAATATAAGACTTGGAGCCAGCAGGCATTTAAGGAATAAAAAGAGGGAATATTTGAAGACAAAATCGTTGAACTTGCAACGAACAGTAAGAACAAGAACATTAGAGATTTGCGTAGAGGAATAAATGAATTTAAGAAGGGTTACAAACCTAGAAGTAACTTAGTGAAGGATGAGAATGGTGATCTGCTTGCAGATTCCCACAACATTTTGAATAGGTGGAGGAACTACTTCTCTGTTATTGAATGTACATAGGGCCAGTGATATTAGGCAATAGAAATACATACAGCTGAGCCACTAGTACCCGAGCCTAGTCCTTTCGAGGCATAAATTGCTATTGCAAAGTTGAAAAGGAATAAACTGCCAGGTAGTGATCAAGTTCCAGCAGAACTGATTCAAGCAGAAGGTGAAATATTATGTTCTAAGAGCCATAAGCTAATTAATTCTATTTGGAAAAAGGAAGGAGTCATATTATTGTGCCCGGTGATAAAACTAACTGTAGTAATTATGGTGGGATATCACTGCTATCAACTGCATACAAAATTTTATCCAATATCCTTCTCTCAAAGTTAAGTCCATATAAAGATGAAATTATTGGGGATCATCGGTGTGGGTTTCGACGTAGCAGATCAACTACTGATCAGATCTTTTACATTTGGCAGATACTGAAAAAAGAAAATTGGAGTACAATGAGACAGTACATCAACTATTCATAGACTTCATGAATATCTAATGATTCACTTAGAAAGGAAGTATTCTACAATTTTCTCATAAAGTTTGGTGTACTCATGAAACTAGTTAGGTTGATTAAATGTATTACAAGAAAACTTATAGTAAAGTCCATATAGGTAAACATTTGTCAGATAATTTTCTTATCCAGAATGCCCTGAAACAAGGAGATGCTTTATCGTCACTGCTTTTCTACTTTTCTTTAGAATATGCCATTAAGAAGGCCCAGGAAAACAAGGTGTGACTAAAATTAAGTGGGATACATCAGCTGCTGCTCTATGCTGATGATGTGACTCTATTGGGTGATAACATAGATACCACAAAGAAAAAGAAACTGTAATTTACGCTACTGAAGAGGTTGGTATGGAAGTAAACACAGAAAAACTAAGTACATGTTACCCTCTCATCACCAGAATGTAGGGCAAAATCATGGCATAAAGATAGCTAACAGACATTTTGAAGATGTGGAACAGTTCACATATTTGGGAACGACTGTAACAAACCAAAACTTGACTCAAGAGGAAATATGTTGATACGATAGTGTCTACTTTCTTTTAAATACAGAATGTTGTTGTGTAGACTGCATACTTTTGTATACATTTTGTGTACCTTGTTTATTACACACTATTAAGATTGTAAAATTAAGAGAAGATTGAATTCGGGTAACGCTTGCTACCATTCAGTCCAGAAACGTTTGTTTCCTCATCTGCTGCCTAGAAACATAAAAATTAGAATATACAAAACCACAATTTTGTCCATGGTTCTGTATTGCGAAACTTGGTCTCTGACATTAAGGAAGGAACATAAGACTGAGGGTGTTTGAGATCAGGGTGTTGAGGAGAATATTTGGACCGAAGAGAGATGAAGTGACAGGAGAGTGAAGAAAATTTCATAATGAGGAGCTTCATAACTTGTACTCCTCGCCAACTGTAATTGGAATTATCAAGTCAAGGAAGATGAGACGGGTAGAGCGTGCAGCAACAATGGGGGCGAAGAGGAATTCATATAGGATATTGGTGGGAAAGCCAGAAGAGAAGACACCACTAGGAAGACCAAGACGTGGGCGGGTGGATAATATTGAGATTGGATCGATCTGACTCAGGATGGAGGCCAGTGGAGGGCTCTTGTGAACACGGTAATGAACCTTCAGGTTCCATAAGATGCTGGGAAGTTCTTAAGTAGCTGCACAACTGGCGGCTCCTCAAAAAGGGCTCAGCTCCATGAAGTTAGTTTAGTTAGTTACCATTAATATGAAGTGGAGTCGCTCTTCAGAAGCTGATAATTTTTTGTAATGATAGAAGTACCTCTACATTTCCTGGCTTGTCAAACGCTTGTAGTACATTAAAGTAGGCCATGACCAACCATCGACGCTACCAAACACATAGCTCTAGTGCTGAAACTAAGATGTTTCCATGAATCTCACCCTACTTGAGAAGCCTATATTCTCTCAGATGTCTAAAAAAACTTGTCGCCGTATGTGGAACCAGAGTATTCGTTAGTGCGTCCTTAGGAACTCGCTACTGGACCCCGTCCTAAACAAATAGAGTCCAGTTCACGTTCTGTTTGCTTCAGACCAATTCTCTCATCCACTACTAGTCTCTGAATTTGTCTTCTTCAGAATTTCCGACCAAATTTTTGTAAGTACGTATCATCTCGGTCATGCATGGTACTTGGTACAACTTATCCTTCTTAAGTTATTCACCTAAAATATCTGACGAAGGGTACAAATTATGAAACTACTAATAATTTTGTCTTCTGTATCGCCCTGTTTCATCCTTTTCCTTATGTGTCTTTAGGCCTAAATTACCAAAGAATCAGTGAATCTGGATTGTTTAATTTCCTAATCTACTGAGAATATAATTTATGTCCCACAAAAGAAACATAATTTTTTACTGTAAATATTAGAAATTTACGAAGATTTTAAAGTGAAACCCTTTTTATTTTTATCTTGCTTATGAAAAGAGTAATGAACAATTTTTTTTGTGTCTGAATCAGGAAAGAATCCGATCTGTAAACTGAGAAAAATCTTTTGAAATTTGAGAGGCACTCTTCTGGTATTTATTGCTTTATCTTAATGCTCTTACATTTCCTCCACATCAAGTAGACTGTGGTTATTTTCTGCCCCGAAATTTTCAGGGTATTATGTGGGACAATAAATATGCTTCCCTTTCGGTTAAAATTGTGTGCTACAATTGTCAGAAAACTCTGATATCTTATGTACGTTTTCTAATTTTCAGTTCTTACCACGACATAACCGAATGGATATACCACTTGGAAGACGTTTGATTAACTTAGACGACTTTTAGAGAAAATTTGGCGAGTTATTAGATGACGTGATACGGCTCCAAAGGCCTTCACAAATATTTGTTGTTGTCCTATCACTGATAAAGCAAGACTTGTAATTTATCCGCCAAAGTCCAATGGAACGCGTCCGTGACCAATGGTTATGTTTGTAGTATATCACATAAGGACATCTAGATATTTTATTTTTATTGCACTGTTATATTCTGCCCATCATTACGAGTGTACCACAGATCACGAGCCTTTACTTCCTGTGGTGACGCCCATATGAAGTATAATTTTCATTTTGTGTCTTCTCACATTTGTTCGTAATCACAGTACATTTCATCTGTTAAGTTGTGTTCTTCGTGTTAACGTATTTGAAGAACTAATATTGCGCTTTTTGATATGCGTAATGAAGTGTCATTACAGAGAAAACACACCAAGCTGTTTAATACATGCTGTCCTCCATAATGTTTCCAAATGCTCGTTGATCACATTTATAATTCATTATAATAAATATATGACCGCCTCTGTGGTCTAATGGACAGAGTTCCTGGCTACAGATCCAGAGCTCCCGGGATCGATTCCCTGCGCTACCAGATATTCTGAGAAGTAGTGGGTCCAGAACGGGGTCCACTCAGCCTCATGAGGGTAATTGAGGAGCTGCGTGAATGGAAAAGTAGCGGCTCCGGTCTAGATAACTGAAATTACAGGCCGTGGAAAACGTGAAGGGAGGGACGGTTTGTTACACCTAAGCAGATGGGAGAATAGTATTAAACTTAGTAATATAAGGGCCGTGCCATAGCTCAAGCGGTTAGTCGGTGGCTTCCCACCGCGGCGGCCCGAGTTTCATCCCAGGTCTGGTCAAGTGGGATTTGTGGTGGACAAAGTGGCGCTGGGGCAGGTTTTCTCCGAGTACTTCGGTTTCCCCTGCCAATCTTCATTCCACCAATTGCTCCACAATCACCCTCACCTATCATCTGGGGCTGGTACAATAGGCCAGAAGTGGCCGCAGTACAGGGGACTTAGTCCCACCCCACTAGCAATAGAAGAAATAGTCGTATAGGAATAGGATGTGAACTGGGTTCAGTTGTCCATTTGTTGCATACATTTTTGCAAAACTGCACACTATAATCTGTCACTAAAATCCATCCAGTGGGAGTTGAGCTGTTTAATGTCGATGGACAGACAGACATGGCGAAGCTAAATAGGCGCTTTTAGCAATTCTTGCCATTGCGCCTAAAATTAATATCAGACGAACATAGTTTAAAGGGGGTGTCTGTAGTCAACAGGCCGGCTACCTACTGGCTGGATCATTTTAACATCACACTGGATCTTGGGGTTTTTTTAATTGCTAGTGGGGTGGGAATAAGTCCCTTGTGCTGCGGCCACTTCTGGCCTATTGTACCAGCCCCAGATGATAGGTGAGGGTGATTGTGGAGCAATTGGTGGAATGAAGGTTGGCAGGGGAAACCGAAGTACTTGGAGAAAAACTGCCCCAGCGCCACTTTGCCCACCAAAAATCCCACTTGACCAGACCCGGGATCGAACCAAGGCCGCCGCGGGGTGGGAAGCCAGCTACTAACCGCTTGAGCTATGGCGCGGCCGGATCTTGGGGTTACATTAAACTGAAGAGTTTATTGATCAGCTAAGTGACTATCACTTTCTCAAGAAGGACACTGCTATATGCACGTGATTAAAACTACTTGTTCTAAGACTGTTGCACATATTGGCTACAGTAATGCATATAATTAATCATACTTTTTTTTCACTGACTCTACAGCCCACCTGGGCCCTGGCCTCTGATTTTTCAGTTTCATGATCATTTTACAGACGGTAGGACTCCATTGACGAGTGATCAGCAAGGCTACCTAAACACAGGACAGTACAAATGCAGAATAAACACATACACATTCCAAACATCCATGTCTTGTGTAGGATTCGAACCCACGATCTCGGCTTCCGAGAGAGCGAAAACAGTACTAATTAGACATTTTAGTAAATAACCGCAAGCTGCATAACAGCATAAGCTGGTGAAGCATGAGTGTCGTGGCAAACATCTCCCACCACACAGGTTTGGCATAAGGTCCTGAAAGAAAGAAATCGGACCACTTTTTTCCCCTGCCACAGATGCTTCCCGTCAACTTTCGGGACCAACAAGAGGCAGTTGTGGCACACACCCCTGCCTCAGCAGTGCATGTAGTTCATCTGCTGGCCAACAAGAGGCACTTGTGGCACACACCCCTGCCTCAGCAGCGCATATAGTTCATCTGCTGGCCAACAAGAGGCACTTGTGGCACACACCCCTGCCTCAGCAGCGCATATAGTTCATCTGCTGGCCAACAAGAGGCAGCTGTGGCACACACCCCTACCTCAGCAGCGCATATAGTTCATCTGCTGGCCAACAAGAGGCACCTGTGGCACACACACCTGCCTCAGCAGCGCATGTAGTTCATCTGGTGGCCAACAAGAGGCAGCTGTGGCACACACCCCTGCCTCAGAAGCGCATATAGTTCATCTGCTGGCCAACAAGAGCAGTTATGACACACACCCCTACCTCAGCAGCACATATAGTTCATCTGATACAGTAGTACTCGGGATTGTAATATATGTAAAAGTGTTTTGGAAAGTAGCCCAGGGTCGGCCGAATAGTAAACAGGGCTCAGGGCCTTGCCCTCTCGATGTGGTTGGGTGTTTACTCTCGGGTCCCCTTCTCTGTGGCTGGTTTTCAAAGTGACATCTCCTTTTACATACAAGTTTGTTGCGTACTTACTTGCCACTAACTCACAGAGCACATTCCAAAACCACTGGCTAACAGTCTTATATTTCGCGGCGTTGAAAGGAACTAAGGCTTTCCATCTGACTGGATGAACGAATGTACGAATGTTTGTACGTATGTATACTGCCGAGTCTTATTTCTGAGTTGAAATCATAAGATATTTGTACGTAAATGTGCTGCTAAATTCTTTTATGTGCAGATCCCCCAAAAAATATAGCTTAACTTAAAATTGATTCAGAACGGGTTAAGGAAACAAGTATTTAAGGGCAACACGCTGTGACCCTTCGTGTTTCAGGGGACACAGTTCCTTTTTAATGTCTTTACGAAAATAAAAATTACCTGTGCATGTGAGTGTGTGGTTGTTTTTGGGTGGGAGTGGGGGGGGGGGGGAGAGTAGATGAGTGGACATAAGAAAGCCAATGTATACATACACACTTGAATTACATTTCCATTCACTTAGGATTCAGTTCAGAAGTGGACATTGTTAAACATACGAGAATAAATAGTTTGGAAACTCTACAATGGAACGGTAAATTTGTCCTTGTGCTTAAAATTCCACGCCATGAAGTCTAAAGGGGGAGACTGGAAGTATAACCGCACATACTTAACCTTGGCACTAACTTAAGTGGAGTGAGATTCGGTCCCTTTGCCCCTTGAGGAAGAGTCCCGGCACTCGCTAGAGGGTCTGGGTGGGACACGCAGCCGATCCGGACGTGATGGTGTAAATAGGGAATCCCTGCCTCTTTCAAGACTTGAAGCCTAAACTTCTAGTCGGTAAACAGTAACTGTTCTAACTGAACTATTCTAGATCAACTTGCAATAAATGATGTATAAATTCAGTCCGAGGTACTGACATGTATGAAGCCTCATATAACTGAAAGAACGGCGTGGGTATCATGGAATTGATGTGTGTGATGGGGCCCTAACTTTGTAGGCTTTCATGATCGTGTTTGGCGTATTGTCACATACCTTATTGAGAAGCTGGTAGTCGCCCAGCTGGTCAATAAATTTCAAACATTTAAGAAAACAGAAGATACCATACTTATAAAATCTCGCTATTGGAGCCTATCCTGAGCCAGTTTAATCCAGTCCGCATCCTCACAGCTATTTCTTTAATGTCCCTATTAGTATTATCTCCCTGTGTACCTAGGACTCGCAAGTGGTCTACTACTTTCAAATCTGAGTAACGAACTGACTCCATGGAGATGAGTCCTTCTTGGGAAGCCGCCAGTTGTGCAGCTACTCACGAATTTCCCAACAGTTTGTGGAACCCGAAGGTTCATTATTGTGTTTACAAGAGCCCTCCACTGGTCGCCGTTCTGAGTCATATCAGTCTAGTCCATACCACTCCACCCTATCTCTCTAAGATCCATTTTAATATTATCCAGAATTCTGTATGCATTCTTCCTCTCCCCCATTCGTGACCTTCAAATCTTCCGAATAAAATTTAGTATGTATTTACTATCTCTCCTATGCGTGAGATAGTTTCCGCCCTTTTTATTCTCCTGGAAAAGCTTGTCTGATACGGTTACAAGAATGACGAGGACTTAAGAAAAACTAAGTAGAAAAACAACAACTCTGCCGAACATTGTTTCCCAAAAAATGTTCGCCGAACTCGGAGGTTCTGCAAAGTGAAAATCAGGTTTCCACACGAAAATCCCATTACAATATAAATGAGGATTTCTTAAGTACCAATCGCCTACTTTCCATTGATACCACAGGGACCGCATCGAAACCGAGAAAATTAGGAGGGGGGGGATACACAACCTGTAAAGCCGTGTAGTTCGGACAGAGCCAGGCTTTTCGGAGGAACGCTATACTCAGAAGGCCGTGCTATTCATGGTCTCCGCCTTCAAAACCTCGAACCCAACGCAGTACGTGTATAGGTGGAAGGAAGGGAGATGGTTGAAACGCAGGAGGAAGGGTGAAAAGGTTTGAGTGAAGGAAAAGGGGGGAAAAGGTCTATAATCTGGAAAGTGTGTGATAAACTGAGAACGTAAATTAGGTAACTCGGAGAGAATAAGAGACAGCGTACAGTAAGGAAGTGAGTGAAAAGCCTTTGGAATCACGTCTGTATTAATAGAATGTACCCAAGTCGTACTGAACTCCTGTGTAAGTCTCATGGTGTGCTTTTTATTGCTGTCCCCCCTCCCCCTTTGGAGCCGTGAGAAGGGAATATCGGAAGTTATTATTCCCTGCTGTAGGAAGTGAAGGGGTACGCCGACCCCTGTGCGCATGGTGCTATCACTGACCTACATCCCAGCCAGCCGGCCGCTCGGAGGTTGATGACCGCTCGCCACCGCCGCGTTGCGTGGCACAGTTCTCAGAAAACACAAAGAAAAGGCTGCATACGAGTATGTCCGCCTAGAATTAAATTAATTCCACAAAATTCATAGGCAACGGTGTATCTAGATAGACGTTTTGCGTAGTGACCCAGCTAAAATGAAGCGCCGTGTCTGTTCTGGTTCTTCGAAAGACGCTCAGAATTCCAGCACCGGCTTAGCATGAAACATTGGACTTCAGCAGACCTGCCTTTAGGTCGAAATAATTGGAGAATTTATTCAATTAATTCTCTCATTCATTCATGTGTGTAGCGGTTTTTGAGAAGCCGCCAATTGTGCAGTTAGTCAAGAAATTCCCAGCATTTTATGGAATCCGAAGGTTCATTACCGTGTTCACAAGAGCCCTCCGCTGGTCCATATCCTGAGCCAGATCAATCCAATCCATACCATCCTATCTCTCTAAGATCCATTTTAACATTGTCCATCCACCTACGCTTTGGTCTTTCCAGTGGTCTCATTCCTTCTGGTTTTCTCACCAATGCATTCCTCTTCTCCCCCATTTGTGCTACATGCCCTGTCCACCTCATCCCCTTTACTTGATCTGCACGTTATGAAGCATTCAATTAATTAAGAATACGTTTTTATTACACATACCGTCATGGTACTTCAGTAATACATGCTTCGTACTGTCGTCATTATCATCATCATCATTAATATCATCAGATACCGGCAATGCCTCAGTTACAAGCAGTTTTACAGCCCACCAGCCAAAAAAGGAAGGAGTACGTCAGATGACCTAGCTAATTATATATGTACTTCACCCACTCCAGAGTCACGCAGACGCTTACAGTTGCCTTTCTGACAAACAGGATCTCTGACTTTTATGAAGTGCTAAAGTTCATTTCCGTGTTCGCATGAGCCCGACACTGCACTCTCCTGAGCCACATGATTCCACGTCAGAAGCACCCCCCCCCCACCATCTCAAAAATCCATTCTCATCCACATAATCATATTTCTGTTATAAAATGTAAAGGGAAAGTTGTCCGTGGGCTTAATTAATTAAGCACCATACAGTGAAGCGTTTTGGGGAGTGGAGGTATTGCTCCATCATTTTAACCTCGGAATTAGATGTGGGTAAATTATCAACTTCAAGCCCCTGCCGGGGCTGTATCTTATGGAGAAAGGAAAGTGTCTTGTCCCTGCAGTGTCTAAATAAAATTCTCCGGTTTGAGGATTGGCAGGGGTTCCAACAACACGTCATCTTAAAAAAAAACTAGCTTTTTAAGAAATGTATCACAGGGCCTAGAGTCTGAATGTACTGCTTTTGGCACGAACAAAACAACGGAAAGAAGAGATACTCAAGCGAATATGAGGATGTGTGTGGATTCATGAAGCCCAGGAAGCGACTGTTGTGAGTGTGAAAGAGCGGGGTCGGGGGGGATTTCTTGATAACCTGAACGACTATCAGCTTATTAAGAAGGACTTTGTTTCATGTAGTTAGTAGGTAAGTTAGTTACTTTGTTGTTATATATTGGCGAGCCCACAGTGTGTTAACACATACTTGTAGCAAAGTAATTTGGGAATTCGAAATATCAGATCAGTCCGCATCGTCGTTTGGCCCTGTATCATTTTCACCGTGCAGAGTGTGGCTCGGCTGGTCTTCATATCGGATCATGAAACAGTCTTGAGTATTTTTCAGGCGAATGCTAGGAAAGGGTAAAAAAATCGTGAAGAAATCAATATAGTTAATTTCCCTACGGCTTCATAAGACTCGCAGTAACACAGCGGTAACATAGTTGGTAAAGGCACAATGCTACAAGCCGGAAGGTCGCGGTTTCCAGTGCCGGTGAGGTGGATTTTTTCAGTTGATCAAATCCTTCCAGCCGCACTATGACCCTGGAGTCGACTCATCCTCTAACAGAAATGAGTGCCAGGAATATTCCTGGGGTAAATGGCGGCCGGAGCGTAAGGCTGACAACCTTACCACCATCTGTGAGCCGACTGTCTAGAAAATGTGGGAGCCTCGACGTCTCACTACCATATGGGCCTCCACGGCCTGTTACAGGGATGTCTTTACCTTTACATCTAGAAAGGAACCCGACACGGAAGGTTCAGTTCGGTTGTTGTTCATTGCATAAATCTTTGAATGCTCAGGTTCAGTCTGTAACACTGATCGGCCGAACGTCGCTGTCGAATGGCTAGCTCTTCTGTCCTGTATTTGCAAGGTCTCGGGTTCAGTCCTCACCAAAGTTATTCATGGGGGTTTTCAGTCCCACCAGGCAAACTCTGGTCTCAAACAGAAATAAAAACTCGGTGGCTTTAGTGCCCTGGCTAACTATACCGAGCGACCGCCACTTGTCGGCCAAGTGGTAAGAGTTCCTGGATATAGATCCAGAGGTTCCGGGTTCGATTCCCGGTGTTACCAGATTTCCTCAGAAGTAGTGGGTCTGGAAAGGGGTCCACTCAGCCTCATGAGGATAATTGAGGAGCTACTTTAATGGAAAAGTAGCGGTTCCGGTCTTGAAAACCGAAATTAACGGCCGTGGAGATTCGTTGCGCTGACCACGCGACACCCTCTATCCGCTAAAGTTGGCAAATTATGGTCTAGTAGTTTAAAGTATCCTACAATCGTTACCATCCACACACTTTCTCAGTCATTCACAAATCGCCTTACAGTTCGACATAACATAACCTAGGCACTTTGAAAGGGGACCGTTGAACGAGCTAAGAATTAGTGAACTCTGATTCAGAACAGAATTTGTGTTTAGGTTTTTGTTTTTTGGTATGCACTGTGTTAACGGTACGTTCTCTCTCTCTCTGTAAGTTTGCCAGAATTGTAGCCACTCATATCTTCACACCGGTCCCTAACAACTGACAGATGAGCACCATTGTGGGTATATACCAAAGGTAACCAAACATGCTGAAATTGATTCATTTAAATCTTGCAGTCTGTTCGATGTAGGTTTATTATGTATCAACATCGACGCGTCAAAGCTCAAGCGGTTAGTCGCTGGCTTCCCACAGCGGCGGCCCGGGTTCGATCCCGGGTCTGGTCAAGTGGGATTTGTGGTGGACAACGTGGCGCTGGGGCAGGTTTTCTACGAGTACTTCAATTTCCCCTGCCAATCTTCATTCCACCAATTGCTCCACAATCACCCTCACCTATAATCTGGGGCTGGTACAATAGGCCAGAAGTGGCCGCAGTACAAGGGACTTAGTCCCACCCCACTAGCAATAAAAAAAATGTATCAGCATGTTGAGGACGGAATTTCTAACGTCCTTTTCAACATCAATACATTTCTATCACAAATATCGCCTCAGCATGAACATGAATACGTATAAAGAATGTACGTTGGACATTGTATATAAACATTGGGTAGGATCGCCCTTCTTTACCAAAGATATTTGTGGCACTGACCTCTTCGCATTTAAACATTAAACAACGCATCAAATGAATTGTACACCCATTTCCCATTTCATCTTCTTGTTTCAATCACTAGAGTCATCAAGTCTCTGGTCATCAAATTCAACACACGCTCTTCTCTCAACATGGAATTATGCAAATATCAGTGTGCTGATCTCTTTTACTTTCCATCGCCTTCTTCTGTTTTATGCGGATGTGAACTTTTCTCTTCCTCCGGGAAGGGCATTAACAGAGTGTGTCTGGGAATATGCTGATGGAAAATCTGGACCTAAGAGACAGCAGAAATATCAAGAAGGCCAACAAAATTAAACAGTGAAGAACTTCATAATTTCTTTTTTATTGCTAGTGGGTTGGGACTAAGTCCCTTGTACTGCGGCCAGCCCCAGATGATAGGTGAGGGTAATTGTGGAGCAATTGGTGGAATGAAGATTGGCAGTGGAAACCGAAGTACTCGGAGAAAACCTGCTGCAGCACCACTTTGTCCACCACAAATCCCACTTGACCAAACCTGGGATCGAACCCGGGCCTTAGCGGTGGGAAGCCAGCGACTAACCGCTTGAGCTATGGCGCGGCCAAAAGGAGGGTTAGGCGGACGATACGTGTAGAAGGCGTAGTGAGGTGAGAAATATATATAATATTTAGTCGGGAACTCCAAAGTGGAATGCCAGTTGGGTGTTGATGATAATCTTAAAAGAGACAGGGCGTGAGAGTGTGAACTGGATCAAACTGGCGCAGGATAGGGACCAGTGATGGGCTCTTGTGAACATGGCTGAAGAACCAATGAGTTTCGTAAAGCACGGGGAAATTCTTAATCAGCCGAGTGACTATCAACTTCTGACGGACTCTGCGCGATGAGTTACTTTCATACTTAAGCTGTTTTGGTTTTCTTCTAAAACCTTCCGTTTCCGTCACCCGAGCAGAGACGTACTATCTGCTTGCGTCACTGTGTCCTTCCTTCCGCGTCTCTCCATGTTTTCGTCACATAGTTTACATATTCATATGTTGCCGTCAACCGTGGTATCACTTTTGTTCCCGTACTGCCGATAATCCAATGTTATCAGCCTTTAAATTACTTTTAAACGGGAATTGAGAAATTGAGTAATATTTCCAAAGTTTATAGTTTTTATATACTATAATAATTATAATTTCTATGTATCTGCTACAGGCTTGCAACGCATGCTCCTATTACTTCCCGTCTTTTAGGTCCAAATATGACCATTATCAACTTGGTGTCATACACTTTCAGTGTACATAGAGTGACAGATCCAGTATCTCACCTGATGGGGGAAAAAAAACAAACAAACTCCTTTGCTTTAGTCCGCAAGCGAACTATACCGACCGAACGACCGCCTCTTGTCGGCGAAGTTAGTGTCAACTTTAGCGTATAGAGGTTGTCGCGTGATCAGCATAACGAATCGGTAAGTAAAAATAGAGCTGTTATATTTAAATAAATAAATAAACAAACAGCGAAAAAATCAAATAAATAAATGTGTATTAGGCATATATATCTGATTCAAAATAGGTTAAATTGTCTGCTGTGTCTCGGGAGCCTGACCTCTCCGTGTGAAGCCATTCCCGAACAAGAAACTACCGGTAATGACACTCTGGAACAAGCCGGCTCAATACTTGGCGACTTCCTATAGACTGAAATATTGAAACAAATTAATGAAAAGCATCCTCTGCTGGGATGCAATGCTGTGTAGACCGATAGAAGTTCCGGTGGGATCTGTTGCCTGCATATTCGGGTCGAAGTGTAAGTCAAGGAAGAAACCAACAAGAAGCAGGCGGCGAGCTGATCGAAATTAATTTTTAAGAGATTTCCTTCAGTGTACATGCCCTTCAGTCATATCTCACCTTGCACTTTGGCAGGAGAAAGGGATAGGCGAACACTGTCTCAGCCGTCCGAGGTTCAGCAAGTATGCAGCTAGTGTTATAGGCAAGGCCAATGACTTGCGTCATCAACTGTGGTGCATTCAAATCATCATATAGCAATACGTTCCACTCGCCACTTCGAATGTATCGATAAATTGGGGCAATGTGTGAAGGTGTAAGCAAGGTCTTATTATTAGTTCCAGGAAATTCATAATTTTATGGCTGACAGTACAACAAAAACACAGCATTGTTCAGAACAGTATTTATACCGGACATTTGGGAAGAATGGTTAGCACATCTGCTTCGTATTCTGAAGGCCTCGGGAGGATCTCAGCCCAGATATCGGCTGTCCTTTCCCTGGCTCTCGTACCTTTCTTCAGTTCCTCAAAGCAAATTTTGGGCATTGCCTTAAAATGAGGTAAAGGTAAAGCTGTCCCTGTAACAGGCCATGAAGGCCCATATGGTTGTGAGACGTCGAGGCTGCCACATTTTCTCTAGACAGATGGCGGTAAGGTTGTCAGCCTTATGCGCCGGCCGCCCTTTACCCCCTAGGAAGATTTCTAGTACACATTTCTGTTAGGGGCTTAGTCGACCCCAGGGTCATAGTGCGGCTGGAAGGATTAGGGGAATGGAAAAAAAAAATCCACCTCATCGGGACTCGAACCCGTGACCTTCTGGCTTGTAACTACATGTTTCTTTCACATCGCTTCAGCTCACCTTACCAACCGATGCTACATATACCAGTGGTTCGCAAGCCATGTTCCGCCACTGAAATCGAGTAATGGAGGTCTTTTTCCAGTTCACAGGGAAAAATATAGTTAATTATATAATTCGCTCAATTTTACAATTTTCTCCTTTACGTAAACACCTCCCGTTAGCTTATTCCAGTCATGTAGTTGTGTCACTGTTGCCAACAGACTGATATTATTGCTGTAAGCAGCTGTTCATACAAGTATGCTATTTTTCATTGTGGCTCAATAATTACCTTAACAGAAATCTCAACAGCAATTTATTTTCACAGCTGATAAGTAGATGCAGTTGGTATACCATTGTTATATAATGTATTGTCATTTACATACGTACATACGGCCGAGTACGGTTAGTGCTACAACAGCTTCTTCATTTTACTCGTATTTCAGTATTTGTTTATGTCTTGTATCTTTGTATCTCGAAATATGTGTGTAAAAAATTTTAAAACCACTTTAATAAGTCAAAGAAACAACATTGCAAAATGTTAAAATATTAATCACAACGCGGATTACACGGCGCAAGCTTGCGTTGCCGTTTCCTAAATTTGCGCTGCTCTATTCAGTAGCATCTGTTCAACTCAGGCTGATAACAACTCTCGGAAATTGCGGTTGCGTTGCGGTTGCCAGTTTCCTTGGTGTGCCCTCGCCCTAACTGTTGTTAAGTTCAAA
Organism: Cryptotermes secundus; assembly: GCF_002891405.2. Taxonomy (NCBI): domain Eukaryota; kingdom Metazoa; phylum Arthropoda; class Insecta; order Blattodea; family Kalotermitidae; genus Cryptotermes; species Cryptotermes secundus. The sequence goes on from NW_019737988.1 coordinate 449,337, forward strand.
CTGCAAGTGCTCAAGATCAAAAAACAGCCACCAGGGATTACTTTTATGATATTCAGCCTTCAGAGTTAAAGAAATTGACTAAAAGAACATGAGAAAAGTTCAAGCAACGTTCGGATAATGGAGTGGAACGTACAGATATTCTGTGATTTTGTGCAGTTGCATTGCAACAACTCTGTATACTGACCTGCACAAATCGTCTTCTTCAGTTGTTTCCCTATTTTATGGCGCAAAAGTGATCTATTCGTATGGTTTTCTAAATACGAGTACATGAACGAATTCTTAATTTCAGTACGGTTCAGGGGCATTTGCGGTGACTAATTTTTGTGGTAAACGGGAATGTAAGAGTATTGTACCAACTGGGGGGCACGCGGTGGCGTAACTGGTTGAGGCACAATGCTACAAGCCGACAGGTCGCGGGTTCGAGTGCTGATGAGGTGAATTTTTTCAGTTTACGTAATCCTTCCAGCCGCACTATGTGGTCGACTCAGCCTCTAACAGAAGTGAGTACCAGGAATCTTCCTGGGGGTAGAGGGCGGCCGGCGCATAAAGGCTGACAACCTTACCACCATCTATGAGCCGATTGTCTAGGCAAAATGTGGGAGCCTCGACGTCTCACAACCCTATGGGCCTTCACGGCCTGTTACTGGGATAGCTGTACCTTTATTATTTAACAACTAATAGGAATTTCATTATTTCAGTACTGTTTGTTTTAAGAAAAGCCTGGACAAAAAGTATGGACGTGTGTATGTGTATATGAATGTACGTATATATGTATTTATATAAACATGTGTAGAGAGAGAGAACAGCAAAAGCAGAAATATATCGTTCGTAGTGACACTGGCTCAAAATTGAAGTTCATTTATGTCTGAGGCTGACCAATCCAGTTGATGTATTGGGAATTGTCGGTCCTGAAGATTCGGTTAGATAATCGGTTTGTTCACTGCGACGTCTAACATTTCTTTATCCGTCCTATTCTGAAAACAGAATAACAAGATTCTAATGCGCGTTTATCGGTTGTTGTATTAAGAAAAAGCACACTTTTCGCTGTACAAATATTCGTTTTCATAACCGCATTTTGCCGAATTCTTCCCCCCAAGGATCGGATTTTAAAATATGACGTGAGAGATTGAAAACGTCTAAAAAGAGAGTGCTTCGAAAAATATTTGGACCTAAAAAGAATGAAATAAGTGAGCTATTTAGAGTAAGTACTATGTAAAGTGGAATTCCCCCACCGCGGCGGCCCGGTTTCGATCCAGGGGTCTGGTCAAGTGGGATTTGTGGTGGACAAAGTGGCGCTGGGGCAGGTTTTCTCCGAATACTTTGGTTTCCCCTGCCAATCTTCATTCCACCAATTGCTCCACAATCACCCTCACCTATCATCTGGGGCTGGTATAGTAGGCCAGAAGTGGCCGCAGTACAAGGGACTTAGTCCCACCCCAGTAGCAATAAAAAATCTAGATCCTCAACTACTGTGCTTAAAATTGTTCGTGTCTAGAAAAAAATTGCGCTTAAAATTTTAAGCCGAAAGTTTCTTAGTGACTACTTTTTCTTTTCTTTTTTTACTCTGTTGGAGTGCATGAAATTAAATTCTTTACAAATATATGAATTTTATATGCATATTTGCCGATCACAGTGGTCCTGCAGTCTAAGGGATGAAATATCTTCGCTCGCTCAAACGTTGGGCTCGTGGGTTCGAATTCCACTCGAGACATGGATGTTTGCTTTTATTCTGTTTTTGTGTTCTGTGACGGGCTGATCACTCGCCTAATGAGTCCTACCGACTGTCTAAGATTCAAATTTCATAATTAATACTTTTGAAATAGAAGAGGCCAGAAGGGGCAGCCCGTCAAATTCGATAATTATATACACTTTTCATCTCCGAAACTACCGAACAGATTTCGATGAAATTTGAGATTAATTTTTTTTAATTCGCTTAGTGGGCGGTGGAGTCCAGCTGGATCCACTCGGCACGGCGGCCACTGATTGGCCTATTGTTACCTGCCCCGGGTGATTATGATGATGGAGAATTTGGTGGAATGAAGATTGGCAGGGAAATTTGAGATTAGGCAGTTGCGCAGAACCCACGTTAGTATTATCATTGCAGAAAATTGAGAGAAAATAAGATTTGGCCTCTGGTATAGGTTGTTAATGAAAAGTTTCATAACAATCCGTCAGTTGGTTGAAAAGTTATTAATGGGCAGACACACAAATGAACATACACTATACCACAAGTGTGCATTTTCTTACAAAAAGAGGGAAGTAAAGTAGGATACACATGATATTATTACGATTGTCTTTTGTCGCGTGACACTCCCGTGATGTGTCATCTTTTGGTCCTGGGATCCTTGAATACCCCGTAGTGTTTTCTTTCAACTTGTAAGCCTTGATCAAAAGTCATGCTGATAGAGGCTTGGAGACCGCAGTTTTTGATGAGAGCCTCTAAGCCTTATGATGTGCTTGTACTTCCTCCACTCCCCATAGTCACGATTCTTGCGGGCACGAAATAAAAAGTGAAAGTGCACGAGCTCGAAACGGATCTAGGTCAGGTTGGTTCGCGATGCGGCTGCAGGTGACTTGGGGCTCACCATGATGCCAACACGACTTCGCGCTCGTCTGAAGATCTGCACTCACAGAAACCAGAACTGGATGCATGGCTGACTGAAAGGTGGACGAGTCCCTGACGGTGATTAAATGGCTGGATGAATGATAAGTTTGATGGGTGAATAGGTGCATCGAAATTCATTCCAGAATTTTGGCGTAATAGGGACAATTGGTGCTTTCTTTACATACTTCCAACACATCTGACTCGTAGCCTAGTCTGTATTTCACACTATCGTTGTGTCTCTTTCCCTGATCATTTTCGAACCAAGTGTCCACTATTTATAAAACTTTGTATGGAAATCATAATTAACCACAAATATGTGAGGTTGGAACCAGACTCATTTCTTGTTGTCAGCGCTCCATCCGTCATGAGGTGGTAACCCGGAAGAGAAAGCGGTGAAAAACGCAATGGCTGATTCTCTGGTTATCAGGTTAAGTTCCAGTTTGTTTAGCTTGTAAACAAAGGTTTGGCTGATAAGGTACTGTTAGCTGTTGAAAATGGCTTCATTCAACTTGCTATTTATAACAATGAGAAGCAAAGCCTTCCACTTTACATATTTTAACTTTTATACGTTGCCTTCCCCTGCATGATATATATGCAATTTTTGGTACAAATAAATATATTGTAATTACAGTTAAGTAATACCATGAAGAATGTATTCCACTATACTTGCTCTTATTGTGGAGGTATGTTTCCGGAATACGTATGCCTATGTCGTCACAACTTTGATAATCCCACAGTTCAAACGATGATGATTAGATGTGATGGTTCCTAAGATAATTCTTTGCAATTTATAGGAAGGTACAATTTGTAAAAGAATCAACAGTTTTCACTGCGTCTGTTGTCTCGCCTTATGTCTTTGCAATTTATAGGAAGGTATAATTTTTAAAACGATCAACAGTTTTCATTGCGTCTGTTGTCTCGCCTTATGTCTTTGCAATTTATAGGAAGGTACAATTTGTAAAACGATCAACAGTTCTCATTGCGTCTGTCTCGCCTTATGTCTTTGCAATTTATAGGAAGGTACAATTTGTAAAACGATCAACAGTTCTCATTGCGTCTGTCTCGCCTTATATCTTAGACACTGTTCACCTTTTGAAGATCAAAGCGTATTACATCACAACCATCGGTATACAAAAGTTGCAAACCTTTCATTACAAATCAATAGGCTCGTTTTTGGCATGCGATGATAACTTGGTTTAGGATAAATGGATTTTGAAGGAAGTGTCCTGTTTTGAATTCTTACTGAAATTTGACGAAAATAAAGATTTTGGCATGTTTATCTATGGCTTGGTTTCACGGAAACATTTTTCCTGCCAACGAATGGAGTGGCAGTTGTTTAGACTTTTTTTTTTTTGCCAAAAGATACGTGATCTTATGATTAAATAAATTATAATTTGTAACAATGTATGACCTTCTGATCTTAAAATTTATATTTAATGCAAGCGTGGCTAAATGAATCCTTTTCCAGTCAAAATTGTCCCCTTAAGTGTATCCTGTGTGTCATTCTGATACAGTTTGTAACACAAATTTACGTGGAGCTTGAGTTGCTCTTTATGAAGCATTAACTGATATTGAACGTGAATCTGACCTGGAACGTTTTAAGAACGTATGTGTGTATAATTTTCTGTGACTGATGTTCATGACCTCATTAGGAATATTATTTTTCTTCCGATGTTAAAGTTGACATTATTAAGAATTATCTTCTTTATTCGGGGGCGCGCGGTAGCGTAGTTGGTTGAGGCACTATGCTACAAGCCGGAAGGTCGCGGGTTCAAATCCAGATGAGGTCTTTGGATTTTTTCAATTGACCTAATCTTTCCAGCCGCACTATGGCCCTGGGGTCGACTCAGCCTCGAACAGAAATGAGTACCAGGAATATTCTTGGAATGTTCTTGGGGATAAAGGGGCGGCCTGCGCGTAGGGAGACAACCTTGCCGCCATCTATGAGCCGATTGTCTAGAAAATATGGGAACCTCAATATCTCACAACCCTATACCTTTACTTTTACTTTTATCTTCTTTATTATTTTTTGTAGAAATTATGTTAGACACCCTAAACTGCCGCGTTCTTTTGATTAGGGACTTGATTGGAATTGCGGTTTACTTTCTTCAAACTGTCACTATTATACTAAACTGAAAGTAGATATGATTTATCCCCCCGCCACCTGTTTCGTTCGTTTAAATCAACATGATTTTCTTGACAGTGGCAGCAGCTTGCTTGACCTTGTACTTTCTTCTAATTTTACTGGCTTCTCGATTCATCTTGCTAAATACGGTACAGTGCAATCTGATCGTTTTCCTCATTCTTTTATGATTGGTGGCATTATGTGAATTAGACATTCTGAACAACATTGTAGTGTATCTTTTAAAATACAGGAATGTTTTTACCTTTGTTGAAAAATTCACGACAACCGGTGCATCGCCGGCAGCGAGGCTTATACGAATTTTACCGATGAATTAGTATGTCTAATGGCCGATAACGTTTGGAACGAAGGAAATTTATTAGCTTTGTGGACCGCTTGACGGAATTAATTTGTTTATGATTTGTCGGCAGTGGGCAGCAAGTTATCAGCTCCATTAGCCGTTCGCTCACAGTTACAATTAGTGAGCAGTGTGTTCCGTCATGGTGCGATATACTTCAGAAGGACGTGTATTTCTGTATGACAACTACGCGGAATACGGGTCTGCTAGAAATTGTCGGTCAAAATTTCGACGTAAATTTAATTATGAAAGAATTCCCAGCAGAGGAACAATTCCCAAATTAGTGAGTAAACTTAGATGAACGGGATTCGTAACAAAGTTTATAATAGTAACCCCCGAACGGAAGAACTAAAATAAAATATTCCTAGGGAAATTGAACTATTCCTGCAGAACAGCTTCAGATGATAAATCAGAACCTCTTGCACCGGTGCGAGAAATGTCTGCATGTAGAGGGACAGCATTTTGAACGCTTCCTGTGATTTGTGAATTGTAACTACTTCATAGGCATATTGATTCATTGGCAAAATTCGTATCCTCCTCGCAGCCGGCGGTAAACCGGTCGCTGTGAAGCGCAGCGCCTCAAACCGGTCAACAGAGGTAAAAACTTCCTTATATCTCCTTGTTGGAATATGCAATGCTATACCATGCATTGTCTACTAATAACTGGTCTTCTCTTAGTAATGAATCTTAGTAATCTTAGTCTGATATCACTGTTAACCCAAGTCATAGATTTAGTTTTTCCTTCAGGATACATTATGAAGTATAAATACCCTCCTAGATCATATCGCAAATTAAAATTTTATATTGAAAAATGTGCTATTATCATGGAATTCTCAAGAAGTACAGAGACCGACTGGTTTATGACAGAGTGTCTTCTTACTGTAAACTTTATAAAAAATTAAGATCAATAGACTTCATTATTTGGGAACAACGATAACAGATTGAAACCTGATTCAGGAGGAAATTAAGTGGCGATTGAACTCGGGTAATGCTTGCTACCATTCAGTCCAGAACCTCTTGTCTTCTCATCTGCTGTCCAAAAACATAAAAATTAGAACACAGAAAAGTATAATTTTGCCTGTGGTTTTGTATGGGTGTGAAACCTGGTCTCTGACACTAAGGGAGGAACAGAGACTGAGGGTGTTTGAGAACAGGGTGTTAAGATTATTTGGACCGAAGAGAGATGAAGTGACAGGAGGTTGGAGAAAACTGCATAATGAGGAGCTTCATAACTTGTACTCTTCTCCAAGTATAATTAGAATGATCAAGTCAAGGAGGATGAGGTGGACAGGTCATGTAGCACGAATGGGGGAGACGAGGAATGAGTATAGGATAGTGGTGTGAAAGCCAGAAGGAAAGAGACCACTGGGAAGACCAAGGCGTAGGTGAGTGGAGAATATTAGAATGGAACTTAGAGAGATAGGATGGGATGGTATGGATTGGATAGATCTGGCTCAGGATAGGGACCAGTGAAGGGCTCTTGTCAACACGGTAATGACCCATCGGGTTCCATAAAATGCTGGGAAATTCTTGAGTAGGTGCAGAATTGGCGGCTCCTCCAGAAGGGCTCAGCTCCATGAGTGAGTAAGTATGTAAGACTTCGTTGGCGCAGATCTGTTATTGAAAATTTCAAATTTTACCCATAAGCAATTTTAGAAATATGTACCCAAAATTTAAGAAAAATATGATGATTTGATACGGCGTGATGTTAATAGAACATTTTAAAATGAACCTTGTGATTCTTCTCAGGTTTTCTCAATCATTTTCTGTGTGTTCATAATAGTTTTTGTTCTAGCATTTCTTGTTTCATTCAGTGTATGTAAGTTTAACTTTGGCCGCCATTTCCATCTCCAACTTAAAAAATTATACAAAAAACCGCTGTCGTCGAAATCAGTCGCACTTGGTTTTAAAAAAATGCAAAAGTTCCGCTGTTGGTAATTATAGACCCTTAGCTATTCTTTATATTTTTTGCCGAAGTTTCCAACTTAGTTATATACGACCACGTTTTTCGCTTTTGAAAATCTAAGCATCTCTGTTCCCAGCATGTGTTTTAAGTAAAGTAAATCTATCCCTATAACAGGCCGTGGAGGCCTATAGGGTTGTGAGATGTTGAGGTTCCCACATTTTCTAGACAGACGGCGGCAAGGTTGTCAGCCTTACACGCCGGTCGCCCTTTACCCCCAAGAACATTCCAAGAATATTCCTGGTACTCGTTTCTGTTAGAGGCTGAGTCGACCCCAGGACCATAGTGCGGCTGGAAAGATTAGGTAAATTGAAGAAAATCCAATGACCTCATCGAGACTTGAACCCGCCTTAACCAACTACGCTACCTCGTGCCCCCAGCATGTTTTTACCAACTCGAAATCTACTGTTACCAGATCAGTCACCTTCCTTGATTTCGTTGCCCCTTTAATTTTTTCGCAAGGTCAAGCTGATTATTTATTTTGATTTTTACTAATGTTTTCGACGTTTTTTCAATATGCATTGCTTTTCCACTAGTGTAATAATTATTAATCATCTTGCAGATATTTTCTTTGGTATCTCAGATACTTAACAACGGGAGAGTCGTGTATACGGTTTTCTGTTCTTTGCTCATCGCCTTTGGTTGCACGGCCTTGGGGCTTTTGTTCTTCTTGCTTTATTAGTAATTTATGTAATATAATTATTCATCATTTTCTTTTTGCTGATGACCTTAAAGTCTATCAATCTAATAAATTACCTAGCTATTATCTACGTTTAGAGTAAGACACTGATTCTGTATCTGACTGGTGTTCCACTAATTTTATGAAGCTTAACCTTAGTACAATTGGAATTATTTCTTTTATGAGGAAAATGAAAATGTTAAATTGTCAATATTGTACTCTTGGAAATTTGCTTCTATTGCAAAGTGATTGTATTCAGTATGTAGGTGTTCACATTGACGTGGACTGTATTTCTATGATCATATTAATTTTATGTTTTCACATGCAGTGAAATTGTCTTGGTCAATCCACACTACGGCATTTCCTTTTCTGTCATACACGTATTAAAAAAACAAGCAAACAAAAAATCACCTGCCTGTAGTCCGCAAGCGAACTATACCGACCGAGCGATCGCCGCTTGTCGGCGAAGTTAGTGCCAAATTTTGCGGATAGAGGGTGCCACATGGTCAGCGTAGCAGATCCTCACGGCCGTTAATCTCGGTTATCTAAATCGCAGCCGCAATTTCCTTGAAATAACTCCTCCGTAATCCTCATGAGGCTGAGTGGACCCCGTTCCAAGTGCACTACTTCTCAGAAAATCTATTAGCTCCAGGAATCGAACCCGGGACCTCTGGATCTGTAGCTGGGAACTCTGACCACTAGACCACAGAAGCGGTTATCATACACATATTAGGGATGCCGTATTTTGCTTTGGTCAGATTAAGCCTGAGAGTGTTTTCGTTGCTTGAAAATCTGGTGCGACTACTGCCTTTAATAAACTTGAGCTCATACGAGCAGTGATTTACAGCCCTGTGTCTCAATAGTTTTTTAAAAATATTCAGTATTATTATAATTAATTCGAAAAATTAAATTTACAGACACTGTACATCAGGCGTTCTCATTCTGATTATTTGTTCATTAACAAATAATCACACTTCTAGAAACAGTCGGTATTCGTGTTCCTGCTTGGAACATAATGACATTTTGTAAAAATTCTCTATATACTGTTGTTCCTCCAGTCACTCTCTTTCATCTAGGTGTGCTTCTGCTGCTAGTGCAGTTTGTAAATTGGTAGATACTTTTAGAAACTTCTGTTCAAATGTGAAAAACCCGAATTGATTTAGTTCTTTTCTTATATGTTTGTTTTGCCCCTTCTGTTCTTTATTTTTTCTTTTTTTTTATGTATATTTGTGCTGACTCCGTAACTGTCCCCTGGATATGGAGTTAAGCACTTAAATAAATGAAAGACCGCGCCATAGCTCAAGCTGGCTTCCCACCGCGGCGGCCCGGGTTCGATCCCGGGTCTGGTCAAGTGGGATTTGTGGTGGACAACGTGGCGTTGGGGCGGGTTTTCTCCAAGTACTTCTGTTTCCCCTGCCAATCTTCATTCCATCATCATAATCACCCAGGGCAGGCGACAGTAGGCCAATCAGTGGCCGCCGTGCCGAGTGGACCCAGTTGGACTCCACCCCCCACTAAGCAAATTAAAGAAGAATGTAAATAAATGAAGAATTTAATTACTGTTGTTGTTAATGAATATTGAACTGATCATGAAATTAAGCACTTTGTAACCACTAATGATATGCGTATTCGAATTTCATTTTATGTACTTTTGACGATTTGTTTGTTTATTTATTTGGGGCGATAACAGTAAAATACTGATGTGACATATCGAAAGAACCGCACTTTGTGTTGTTTACTTGATCAAATTACTTTTAACGTTGGTACAAAATCTGCAAGGCTACCGGGAAACTAGGAAAGAAACAAACAATTCTTTCGAAAGGATGAATAACAATTGCACTGAAATTAGTTTGGTTATCAGAAGGGTATCCTGTATTTCATTTTAGGTCGGGTTTCTCTAATATTAGTCTAATCAAGGTAAAAAGATAATGCTATCTCTCTAACAGGTCGTGGAGGCCCATAGGGTTGTGAGAGGTCGAGGCTCCTACATTTTCTCGACAGTCGGCTCACAGATGGCGGTGAGGTTGTCAGCTTTACGCGCCGGCCGCCCTTTAACCCCCAGGAAGATTCCAAGTACTCATTTCTTTTAGAGGCTGAGTTGACCCCAGGGACATAGTGCGGCTACAAATTAGGTCCATTGAAAAATCCAGTAACCTCATCGGGACTTGAATCCGCGACCTTCCGGTTTGTAGCATAGTACTTCAACCAACTACTCTACCGCAGCCATTATCAAAAATCTGAAGAGCGTCAGTAGAAATATTGCTGTATTTGTGAAGTACCTGGCCACCAGGACCTCGCAGTGTCTATAGAAACTTCAGTTACCCATTCTCTCTCCAGAATGTTACTGCCTGTTGTGTTGACATTCGGTTTCGAACAAAACAATGGAACATCTGGAATGTCGCCTTGTACGTTATTGCTGGTCAGTTCGCGTTATGAACTAGATTTTTGGCCTCAGTCGGAACTGCGCAGCAGATATTACATGAAGTCTTCCTACAATCTGAGGCTAATTAATCTTGATTGAAGGATATTTCTAAGGAGCAAGGATGCTATACGACATTGATGCAATACGAGGTGGTATCGGAAAGTTCCCGGACTGTTGTATTTTTCAACTGCGTCGGTGAAAGGAGATGAGAGGGAAGACCAAAGTCACACTTCCGCAAGCATCAGTCTTCCACGTGACACCGCGCTGTGAACACGCATTGTTTATGCACAAGAGCTTTTTCGACTTCATGTTTCGTTTTGTCTGCGATGGTTGGCAAAATGGTAATGTGTCTGCATCAAGTTTTGCATGAAGCTCGGTAAATCCGCTACCGAAACCCTTAAAATGCTTCACGAGGCTTTTGGAGAATATTCTTTAAGCCGGACTGTGGTTTTTGAATGACTTTCACATTTCAAGGCCGGTCTAGTGTCAGTTGAAGATGACAAACGTTCAGGACGACCAAGCACCAGCAAAACGACAGAAAATGTTGAAAAAATTCGAGAACTCATCCGCGAAAACCTTCACCGAACAATTCATGACCTCGCATACACCGTTGGATTCAGTTATGGAGTTTGCCAGGAGATCTTAACAGAAAATTTCAACATGCGCCGCATTGCTCCTGCATCACGACAACGCTCCCGCTCACATGTCACTGAATACCACAGAGATTGTGAATAACAACAACATGGTTATCGTTCCCGATCCTCCCTAATCGTTGGACTTAGCCCCCTGTGATTTCGCTTTGTTTCCGAAAGTTAAAATTAAACTAAATGGACAGCGTTTTGAAACAGAGTCTCACATCCAAAGGGAATCACAAGCGGTACTCGGCAGCATTAAGGAAACTGGCTTCCACGCTACTTTTGAAGCGTGGAAAAAACGATAGGATTGCTGCACAAGTTACCAAGGAGACTGTTTTGAAGGAGATGGCAGCCAAAATTGAGTGAGTTAAGCCAGCATTTCGTTTTTAACCTAGTCCGGGAACTTTCCGATACAACCTACCTTATATGTATTTATTCCTGTTGCTCGCACTTGGAGCATAGAGCATCCGTGAAACACTTCGTTTCCCGTCAGTTTCTTAAGCTTAGACAGTCGGCAGGACTCTTTGGACGTGGGATCAGCCCGGCGCAAGGCCGCTACCTACACAGCACAACAGAAACACAGAATAAACTCAGACGAACATCCGTGCCTTGAGCGGAATTCAGACCCACGATCCCAGTGTTCTAACGGGAGAAGACATTTCATGCCTTAGACCACGCGGCCACTGTGACCGGCGGAAGGATAAGAGAGGAGAATTCAGTTTAGAGGTACACTGCGTGTTAGCGTGTCCTGAATGTCATTTGCTTAACATAGGCTTTCGTGAGCACTGTAAAGAGACTCTGAGTTCCATGACAGCAGGTAATTTTAAAACAAGCGCATGGGAATGGGAGGACCCTCCGAAATGTAGACCCAGAACTGAACTGCCGAACTGATAATTACCAGTTCCTAGCGCATATAAAAATATAAGGTCTTGACGAAGATGATGAAAATTCTGCATATAAATGATTTCCGAAGACGATAATGTTACAAGTGGCTTCGCAGTTTGTTCTCGTTACAACCAGCAGTCAGATTGTGCAGTGTGAGATGGGTCGTGTATGTAGCACTCATGAGGGAAACAAAAAAAATACAAAAATTTTTGTCAGAAAATCTGAGGAGAGAAGAGACTACTTGGATGATGTGCAGGTAGATTGAAGGTTGTTAGGTCATTAAGATAGACTGCAAGGAAGTAAGGTGTGTGAGGATGTGGTCTGGACGTATTTGACTTAGAACAGGGTCCAGTGGTTGTTTCTTACTTTAATGAACTGTGTGCATGGGCACCGTCAGTCGAGTGCGCCGCCTGCATCCAAGAAATATTTTAAATATAAACTGGCTCTGGGGCCCACACAGTCTCTCATCCAACGAATACCTGCGACTTTTCTCCGTGGGAGCGGCCGGGCCGCGAAGTTGACCACTTACCTCCACCTAGTGCCGAGGTTAAGAATGCGTGGAACAATACCTCCATTCCCGGTACGTCTTTACGGCGTCGGGCTTTATTACTTAACTTACTCATATAACTGAGAACTTCTGGAGGAGCCGCCAGTAGCTGCAGCTACTCAAGAATTTCCCAGTATTTTATGGAACCCGAAGGTTCATTACCGTCATCACAAGAGCCCTCCACTGGTCCCTATCCTGAGCCAGATCATTCCAATCCATAGCATCCCATCCTGTCCCTCTAAGATCCATTTTAATATTGTCCGCACACCTACTTCTTGGTCTTCTCAGTGGTCTGTTTCCTTCTGGCTTTCACACCAATATCCTACATGCATTCCTCTTCTCTCCCATTCGTTCTACGCGCCCAGCCCATCTTATCCTCCTTGGCTTGATCATTCTAATTATACTTGGAGAAGAGTACAAGTTACGAAGCTCCTCATTATGCAGTTTTCTCCAACCTCCTGTCACTTCATCTCTCTTCGGTCCAAATATTCTCCTCGACACCCTGTTCTCAAACACCCTCAGACTATGTTCCTTCCTTCATGTTAGAGACCAAGTTTCACACCCATACAGAACCACAGGCAAAATTGTAGTTCTATATATATAATTTTTATGATTTTGGACAGCAGACGAGAAGACAAAAGTTCTGGACTGAATGGTAGCAAGCATTACCTGAGGTCAATCTCATCTTAATTTCCTCCTGAATCAGGTTTCGATCTGTTATCGTTGTTCCCAAAGATCTGAACTGTGCCACATTATCAAAACACCTGTTAGCTATCGCTATATCATGATTTTGTCCTGCATTTTGGTGACGAGACAGTAACATATACTTAGTTTTCTCTGTGTTTACTTCTCTTAATAAAAAAAAATGCTTTCAATTTTTGGTATATAGTAAAAATTGATTTTTTTTAATTGTTCCTTATCATGAATACTCAGGACCGGTCAGTAAAAATTGCCTTAGACGTCTTAAAAGTTTGCAAAGAAAATTTTCTGCTTCCCTTCCTCTCCCTAAAAAGTGCTGGACTTGCTCGTGGCTGATGGGTTCTATAAAGGCCGACAATTTCATGATCAGCTGATCGAATATCTCTTTCTCAAGAAGAACCTTGTATATGCTTTTAACAAGTATTTCCGTTTTTTCGTACGGGAGAATACACAGATAGTACGTTAAAATAGGCCACGGTCACTACTTTCTTAAGCCTATCGGTTTATGACTTACTGCACAGTAACGTAGCCATTGTATACAGTGAAGGACAAACTTAAGACACGGACGGCCATGCAGGACATCCCTTGACCTCGGTCTAAAATATATTTCTTACGACTGAGTTTAATCATATGAACGAATAGAAGCCTTGTACTTTTTGTGCTCCTTCTTAGTTGAAGGGGGAGAATGTGATATGGGTGTGCATTCTAGTATTGCATTCTGCAGTTTCTAAAGTCAAGACAAACTGAGCTTGAATACTTTTATTATCAAAAAGAACTGGTTTTGAGCCAACATCGAAATCGCGCACGCACACACACACACACATGTGTAATCTGAGAGGGATATGAAAGCTTTTGGAAAGAACAAATTACGCTTATATACGTGGTGCAATCCAACAGTTCCCGAAATATATTAATAAAAACTATTACATCTTGCCTGGATCTCATTCTGCACCATCACCTTCAAAGTAGTCCCCTTGGGAGCGCATACACCGATCCCGGCGTTTCTGCCACTTTTCAAATGCATCCTGGAAGTGGGGCAACGAATTAATTGCCCCACGTATTTCATAATGTAGACACCTTATTGATAAGGTGACAGTTACTCAGCCGGTCAAGAAATTTTAACGTGTCTTATTGAACCTGAAAGTTCATTACCATGTTCAAGAATAAAAACCGTCGCTAGACGTTATCCTGAGCCAGATCAATCAAGTTCACACCCTCATAATCTATACTGTGACACAGTTGCTCAAAGCGAGAACCATGGAGCCAGAGAAACAACCGTTGCTAGCGAACGGCTCTGAAACAACATTCGTTTCCAGACAACGGCCGCGAAACAAACAACGGAACAACGTCCGTTCTCAATAAGCAGCAGTTGAACAGCAACAGAGGAACGGTGTTTTCTGTGCGGTCTGTGCCGATAAGTTATATCCAGGACCGTTCGAAGCAACGAGTTCAGTGCTCAGTTGAAAGTCAGGCTGTGAAAAGAAGACTAGGTGGTTGGTGTGAAATGGCCACCAGCCTGGGAGCTAAGATATTATAAGGGAGTCTGTGACGAGAAGTGCAGTTAGCACAGATGCTGAAGAGTCTCCACTGTTAAAATCCATAGCCAGGGAACGGAGTAGTGAAGACTGAGAAGACTTTTTGTGTGCTGTAGTTACTATGATATTTTGACTGTGTAATTCCGTGAGACTGTTAAGTTATTTGTAGTTACGGCCTGTAAGTGGTCAGTAAATCCGATATCCAATCCAAATCCCGTTGAGAGTCACTCTAACACGTGAGAATATCTTTAAGTTGCCTTTTACTGGCATGCTCCAATTTATGCCTAGGTCCACCAAGAGGTGTCTTCTGAATTTTTTTGTAATAAAACTTCTTACGAATTTCTAGTCTCTCCTATCCTTGCCACATAGTTTTTATTGAACAGTATCTTTGCATAGAGGTCTCACTAGATAAGTCGTTCATGATTACGCGGGATTTGAGGTTCTCACAGCGGTGATTATGAAGAGTTATGTCATCTGGGATGCAATTCTCTGCTTGCTGCCTGCTTTACGCTGGTTTCTGGCTTGGCTTATCCTTCAACCCTGAAGTTGGAGGTAACATGCTCCTCTGAAACGTCGGTTGACATTCAACGGATTACACGTTTTATGTCCCAGAAGATAGAACTCTTCAGTTATGATTACGTTTATTTCAGTTACATAGCGACGTGAGATACTACGGGAGATCGTGACTTCTGCAGTTAACGGTATATCATATGCCCTCGTGCATAATTTATAGTTTCAAAGATTCACTGCGGGGGATTATGACATCTTTCTGGTTTTAATGCATTATGAACAGATTAATTTATGTACACATGGTTAGCCGTGCCGGAAGTGATAATATTAAGATGATCAAATCAAGGAGAATGAAAATGTATTCAAGCACCAGACCATGAAGGCATATATAAATGGAGGTACGGCTCCCTTTATTCTTGGATGCCGCGGGGTTGCCAATTTGTCGTTCGGCACATGTCTGTGTAGCAGCAGCAGCGTTATGAAACTGATATTATAACGGACTACATAGGAATAGAACTGAACTATTTCGTAAGAATAAATGAAGAAAATATTAACTAAACCGTTATGCGTACTTTCTTCCCTAAAGTGTTACTTTTTGACTGTAGGGTATTTTATTATTAATATTCGAAGCCGATCACAGTGGCCGCGGGGTTTAAGGCGTGAAAAGTCTTCGCTCGCTCGAACACTGGGATCGTGGGTTCGAATCCCGCTCAAGGCATGGATGTTTGGCTGCGTTTATTCTCTGTTTGTGTATATGTTGCGGCCTTGCGTCGGGCTGATCTCCCGCCCAAAGAGTCCTATCTAAGATTAAGAAACTGAAATGAAACGAAGCATTTCACTGTTGCCCTATGCTGTAAGTGGGAACGTCAGGAATACATTTGGTCGTCGACTTACAACCGACTTTCGTTCTGACTAACAGGTCGTAAGTCGAGCTGGTCGTATGACGGCCCTATTAACAGTATTTTGTAACCTTTCTAATCTTTTTATCATTTTTATAATTTATTTTTTAAACTTGTACATTTTAATCATCTCTCTCTTTTTTTTTTTTTTTGCTCGTAAGTCGCATAGGTCCTAAGTCGACGACCAAGTGTATACGAGTATATATATATATACAGGTATATATAGATAGATGCCGGTCACGGTAGCTGAGCGGTCTAAGGCATGCACTGTCTTCACTCGCTCGGAAGCCAGGATCGTGGGTTCGAATCCCACTCAGGGCATGGATGTTTGTGTGCGTTTTTCTGTGTTTGTCTACAGGTAGAGGCCTTGCGACGAGCTGATCACTCGCCCAAGGAGTACTACCGAATGTGTAAGATCTAGAAAAACCGAAGTGAACGGAGTTCATGGAGGTAGGCCTAGGCCCACTGGGGCTGTAGTGCCAAGGGAAAATATATAGATAGATATTATTCGAAACGAGTTCTGTGTACAACATATTTTTGGAAGTCATGTAGGTTTGTCCCTCTTTTTGGAATGTTCATGCGTGTTCTGGGTGACACAAACACCCCGGTACCGTCAGGGCTCCCCTTCTTTGCCCCCTGCATACGCGTGAGATAATCGCCTTGCTTGAACACACTTCGGCTGTTAGGTCCTGGCACTTAGAGAAATTCAGTCTGCTTCACTATTTTTCAGACACGTGTTAAAAGAAATTATACATTAAAAGCTGTTTTGCGAACGTTGCTACGGTAACCGCTGGAACCGACCACTATCACTTGTACTCGGCTTCCAGAGCAGCACGTTGTGTTCAGGCACCTAAAATCAGAAACTACATTTAAAATAATTTATGTATTTATTGTTACACATTTAAGTCTACTAAACACTAAATGTTATATCACAAAAACTCACAGTACTTGTCCCCAGTTGAAAAGAAAACGACACGGCTTGAACGTGCCACTGTATCACCGAAAGACAAACCAATTACAGTACAATCTTGGTAATCCGAAATATATGGGACCTAGGTACCACCGGATTACCGGAAACGACAGATTGCTGAAAAAAAAAATCCGCACAAATTTATTAAGTTGTACTGCACAATTTAGAAGTTTTAGAATTTATGATCATTTTACAGAATTTATTGTCATATATTCATTTTACAGACACAAATGTACTGTGAATTTTTGTTCATTAATTCAGTATTTACAGCGTTTTTTACAAAAAAAAAGCGTCATTGGTTTTATGCCTTTTGTTTCTAAATGCCTCTTTTAGAACTTTTTCGTGCAGTCTTTTCGATGTGACGATGTCTTCAGCTTGCACGTTCTTTTCTTCGGCTTGTTTGTAACACGTGTTATGGCATCAGAGTGTCGTATTGTGCGGATAATTGGTGGAGAACTTGACTCTTGCTCACTCTCGCTGTCGTCTTCTAGCACACTGTTGATTATATTCCTCTGCAACTCCAGCTAACCACTCACTTATGTCAGCAATTGTTGGACCTGATGAACCATTTTCACACCGTTCGGCAGGAGCTGCACGAAGTCGCGGGTGCCTTCCAGCGCCTGATGCCGGATTATTGGACGTGTCGGACTAACGCACGGCCGGATTACCGAGATTGTATGGTATATCCTTTCCTGGTCGTTGGATCCTTGTTTATTTATATTGAAACAGATTTGGCCAGCTGGCAAAGTATGAAATAATACGCAGTTCCAGGAAGTATGGACGAGATAAATCAGGGAGAAAGAAAGGCTGCGGCAACATCGCCTTTTCTGATAGAATGACGGCACATTTTAAGACGATATAGATTTCTTAGAAAACCAGAAACAAGCGATTGCGCCTCCTCGGAACTATGCTGTATCAAATACAAAATCCTGAGTATACTGTCCAAGAAATGGTACCAAAATCGTGAGTGTCTCTGCTGCATATATGCAGTGACTACAAAATTTTTAAAATGCCTTAAAGTGTTGACCGTTTGTGCTTGAAACGTCGGGTTTGCTCCTACACATTCATAAATTCACCCAAATACTTGATTCTTCTGAGTTAAGGAAAAGTTTGTCTGGGTGCACGTTATTTTTTATTTGAAACTCGCAGCGGCGGGCTGGACGCGGGCAACACAGCACGTCTCCTGCTGGCTAGTACGGCATCAGCAACCACGTCTCTTGACGTCAAGAGATCCTAATCCTGCTATAATTGTAGGTAAGCGGTCAGCTGCACACTCCGGCCGCTTTATCACCTTCGTTCCTGCATGATAAGAGACTGGGTGGTCCAGAAGCCGGTCTAGACACAGTGTCCAAGATAAAGAAAGTGCCGTGCCATAGCGCAGGCGATTAGTCTCCGGTTTCCCACCGCGGCGGCCCGGGTTGGAGCCCAGATCAGGTCCTGTGGGATTTGTGGTGGACAAAGTGACACCGGGACAGGTTTTCTCCGAGTACTTCAGTTTCCCCTGCCAATTCTCATTCCACCGACTGCTCCACACTCATCATCTATCGTCTGGGGCTGGTCCAATAGGCCAGTCAGTGGCCGACGTACCAAGTGGACTCAGTCTAACCATCCCACCCCGAGAAATAAAAAACAGATAAAGAATCTTGTCCAACCACGGAAATCGACCCTTAGCCACAAATTCCGTATTCTGTCAGTTTAGACAGTTATTTCGGATTGATAAGCTCTATGGAGTAATGAAATTGTACAGAAGCCGAAAAGTAGTCACTAAGTACAATAGTATTCTGTACTATTTGTTGTAATTCTCAATTCTGTTGCTTCCTTGTGACATCATTCGGCACAAAACGAATTGGCTGAAGCGATTACTATTCTCATTTGTATTCGGGAGGTGCCGGGTTCTAATTCAGGCCTGGCCACCGACTATTTTGACGGAGGGCTCTTCGATCAATTCCTCAGGCGAATGTCGGGACAGAACCTAGAAACAGGCCACGACCGCTTCATTCCACATCCCTTCCATCATTTATTAGTCCTGCCATTTGACGCTATATAGTCTGAACTGTGAGCCGGTATAGCTACTGCCTACGGGCTGGACGACCGAGGGGTCAGAACTCGAGTCCCGGTAGGGTCAGAATTTTCTCGTCTCCATATCGTCCAGACCGGCTCTGGGGCCCACCCAGCCTATCCAGTGGGTACTGGGGGTAAAACGGCATGGGCGTGAAGCTGATCACTCATCTCCTGCTAGTGCCGAGATCAAGAAAACGTGGGCCTATACATCCACTCCTCCATACGCCTTCATGGCGTAGTGCTTAGTTAAACACATGGATAACTTTGCTTTCATAGTCTGAGCTACTGAACATAAATAAATATATTAACTTCACCCGGAGGGATAAAAAGCTGAAAGTTATTGCGGGAAAGGCTGCTGGGGTGATCCTTGCGGAAGGTTGCAGGCTTGTGGGATTGTATTACCTTTCTTCATGGCTGTCTCAGTATTGTTTAGGTTATATTTAAATGAACGTTATGTTAAAATTCCTTCAAGTACTTTCACTTCCAAACTTGATCTTTGCCTTTTTCATTGAAACATTTCGCTTGTTGTTTCCGTATGCAAGGTTACCGGGAGATCTTGTAAGCTTCCGATAGTAAATTTATTGATGGGAGTTTTAGGCTACAACCTCTTCCTTCCAAACCCTTTCCGATTTACCGTTCTTCTGTCCCATCATTCAATGCTGTATAGTCCGGCTACTGACAACGTCGTAAAACACGTAACCAGCAAGAAAGACATAGGAAGATGTACAAGAGAATGGACAGATCAGTTCATTTTCCGAATCTCGGGACAGGCTTGAAAGCCTGCGACCTTTGTGGAGAATAAGAATGGGAAAAGAGTACGATATTCTTGATTGGAGTGATGGAGGTGATAGTAGTAACATTATTATTAATATTAGTGCGAAGAAGTTGCTGTCTTCGCTCGCTCGAACGCTGGGATCGTAGTTGCGAATCCCACTCAAGGCATGGATGTACTCGTATGTGTATGCGTTTATTTTGTGTCTGTTGTCCTGTGTGTCGGTAGTGATCTTGCGACGGGATGATCACTCGTCCAAGGAGTCCTACCGTCTTTGTAAAAAAATTACGAAACTGAAGAAGAGGCCAGGGCCCATCAGAGGGCTGTACCACCATTGATGAATGAATGAACAAACGAAGAAGTTGATACCTGTCATATACCGGAGTTTTAGGCGAAAAAGTTAGAAGTTGTCCCTGTGCTTAACTAATTAAGCACAACACCATTAAGACATATGGGGGAGTGGATGTATAGAGCCACATTTTCTTGACCTCTGCACTAGCTGGAGGTGAGTGGTCAGCTTCACGCCTCGGCCGCTTTACCCCCGGGGAAAAAGCCCCCGGTACCCATTGGATAGGAGGATGGGAGGACCCCAGAGCCCGTCTGAACGACATGGAGAAGTGAAAATTCTTGACCCCACCGGGACTATTAACTCCGAACCCACGGTCGACCAGCCAGTTAGCTATTCGCCATACCGACTGGTTTTATTAAAGTGTGAGAGGGTGTTGTGTTGAAATATTTGTCTCTTGTTGTCGCTTACGCAATCATGACGCTTCTCCGAATTACGAAAAGGTCAATTGGATTTCCTCCAGCTCAGTTTAGCAGACAAGACGCTGCCTTGTTGACAGCTTAGCTTCGGTTAAGTTTCGAATGCAGTGCACAGGTGTTTGTTGCGGAAGTGACTAACGCAACATGAAACCTATTCAAGGACTCCTTGCAGAAATCGGTGTATACAAAGCGACAGTTGTCTATGTTCGACTGACGTGAGTTGGACTGCTGTTGTGTAGTAAAGGCCAGTTTGACTAGAGAAATCATGGGAAAGACTCAGTAAACTAGGCTGTAATAGACTCCGATAGGCCAAGTTAACCAAATATAGTATATATTTACAAATTCGATTTACACTTTCATAAAATATGAGAATTCCTTTACCAGAGCCTGGTACTTAACGCAGTTCAGAAAACAGCAACTGTTTATTCCGGAAACAAACGAAGGCAGTAAAAAACTGTGTGGACCAAATACCGTGTTATTGACCACTAGTGCTGTTACGTATACAGGATGTAAATAAATTATGTTACAACGCTCTGTGGTAGACAGGTGGGTTCAGTGTGATCATATTTAGTAATACACCCATGTCCGGAAACGCTTCTTTTTGGCGCAAAAAGTCACAAAATTTTCCGAGAGGATGCATAAGTTTTAGGGGATGTTATCGTTATTCTACATTATAAAAGGTGCTCAAAATGGCGGTCGCCAACTTAATTGCATGTTTTGCACCCTCAGACTATGTCATGCTGAAGTCTTTGAAAGATTCCCGGCATTTCCCGGATGGCTCCAGCTGCTACTGCAATTCTTGCCACAAGATCATGTCGTGTCTCCACTGGAGTCTCGTACACCAGGCTTTGCATGTACACCCAGAGAAAGAAATCCAGTGGAGTCAAGTCAGGGGAGCGAGGTGGCCAGGTAATTGGGCCTCCACGTCCAATACATCTGTTGCCAAAGGTTTCATCCAAATACTCACTGTCGACATTTGTCGTAAACAAGACCTCTAGGGGGTATGCTTACGACGTCACAGAGAACACACGGACGTTATATGTTGCTTCATCCGTTGGTGGGATGCGCCCCTGGAATTTCTTACCATGGAGAACACAGGGACGTCGTGTGTTACTCCATCCGTTGGTGGGCTGCGCCTCTGAAATTTCTTTCCATGGAGAACACAAGGACGTTGTGTGTTGCTCCAGCCGTTGGTGGGCTGCGCCCCTGGAATTTGTTACCATAGCGCAGAACAGGTGAACACAGGGACGCAGTACGTTGCTCCAGCCGTTGGTGGGCTGGGGCCCTGGAATTTGTTACCATGCAGAACACAAGGACGCAGTATGTTGCTCCGTCCGTTGGTGGGGTGCGCCCCTAGAATTTGTTACCATAGCGCAGAACAGGTTGAGAACACAGGGACGCAATATGTTGCTCCATCCGTTGGTGGGCTGGGGCCCTGGAATTTGTTACCATGCAGAACACAAGGACACAGTATGTTGCTCCATCCGTTGGTGGGCTGCGGTCCTGCAATTTGTTACCATAGCGCACGGTATCATATGTTTGGGAATGTCTGTTCAAGTCTGGAATGTCCAGCTACTCAACTTCTGTGAACCGACACTGTGCTAATCTTGAATTTCACAGGCGTCACTGCGTCCAGGGGCAAAGGTGAACGATTATGTCCCCCTAAGCCCAAGTAGATGACTCATTACGTCTCCCTGCAAAGAAATAACAGAGTAACAGGCATTTATATGTTACTGGACACTGACGCTTGTGTGGCTTTGTGATTCTTATCAAACACAAGGTACAGCAACAACAATAATTCTCAGAAAGCATGTACTCTATACACATCGGATGAAATGAAGCAGGGCCCTTGTTCTTCTTGCCCATGGTCTGGAGTTCTCACGGACCCATACAACGGATAGGTCGCGGGAAGTTTCTAATGTGAGAGGACTAACATACAAATACTTGTGGGAAAGTGTTTTGATCCCTCCTTTCGTTCTGATGTTGCAGTCCGTTTTGCTAAGATTAGTGATTTGTAGTGATGAGCCGGGAGAGCGCAGTCGGTATAGCGACTGGCTACAGGTTCGCCGACCGAGGGGTCGAAGTTCGAGTCACGATAGGCTCAAGAATTTTCTCTTCTCCACGTCGTCCAGACCGGCCCTGGGATCCACCCAATCTGCTATCCAATGGGAACTAGGGGCTTTTTCCTCGGGAGTAAATCGGTATGGGCGTGAAGCTGACCACTCATCTCCAGCTAGTGCCGAGGTCAATACAATGTGGATCTTTACTTCCACTCCCCCATACACCTTCATGGCGTGGTGCTTCATTAATTAAGCACGGGGAAAACTTTACCTTTTATCAGTTTATAGGTACATTCATTTGCACAATTTGTACCAGTGTTAAGTTTTCCCAGTGTAGCATAAGTTCCGCAATATCGCCACATTTTTAGTTGTTAATACACAAGAAATGTTAAATCTAGAATTTGTTCACGGGTTTTGATCTCATACATATAAAAAAATCTGCACTCCTTTGGATCATTAGTTCTAGACATCAAAGTGAAAGTTATATGCTGTGCAGATTTCGCGCGGCTGCCAACAGGTTTTTATTATTCGAAAAACATTGGACGTTGTATTTCTTTTGTCAGATATCTGTTCCGACGCCAAATCTCTGGATTTTACATTAGTATTGGCTCCATTGTCGTTCCCACCCCACAAGTTTGCACGGTCGTGATGTGAGTATTATGGATTGTAGGAAAATGAACATTGCAAAGCTCGGAAGTTCTTAACAATTTTCGCTGAAATCTGCCAGCTCCATGCAACAGAGCTCTTGACTGTTTTGTTTAAACACTGAGCTGGTCAAGAAATTTTCCATCAGTTTTAGAATGAGACGGTTCATTGCCGTGTTCACATCAGCCTGCAGCTGAGTCTACCCTGGACCACATTCTCCCGCAAGTAGTTCCTTTACACGCGTGCTAATGTCTCTCCCGTCTTCTCTCTATTGACCCCATTCATGAAGTCTCTTGATGACATCATTTTCCATCCCTTCTTATTCTTCGATCTTAGGTCCGAACATTTCCTCAGCCCCTTGCTTATAAACGTCAAAATATTTTTAGGGATTGGCTAGTTCGAAAAAGGCCGCGCCATAGCTCAAGCGGTTAGTCGCTGGCTTCCCACCGCGGCGGCCCGGGTTCTATCCCGGTTCTGGTCAAGTGGGATTTGTGGTGGACAAAGTGGCGCTGGGGCAGGTTTCCTCCGAGTGCTTCTGTTTCCCCTGCCAATCTTCATTCCATCAATTGCTCCACAATCACCCTCACCTATCATCTGTGGCGGGTACAATAGGCCTGAAGTGGCCGCAGTGCAAGGGACTTAGTCCCTCCCCACTAGCAATAAAAAAATAGTTAAAAAAAAACTGAAAAAAAAATGGAGCAAATAGCTTCGACATATTTGACCGTCTGTCTGTCCACTTGTAATCAGTCGAGAACCTCGAAATACTTTGTCCACCACAAATCCCACTTGACCAGACCCAGGATCGAACCCGGGCCACCGCTGTGGGAAGCCAGTGACTAACCGCTTGAGTTATGGCGCGGCCCTAGTGATGCACTAANAGGTAACTAAAACCGAACCGAGCGAACGCCTCGGAATTGGCATGCTGTACGGTCATACTGGAAGTGTTATCAGTCAACATTGTTCTTCCGAAAATTAAACTAAGGTTACCGAAGTCTTTTATTATGAATAATAAACAAACGATTCTTCAAGTAGGTCAACGTAACTATAATTTATCAACGTATGTTCCACTACATGTTTCGACCCTTATAGGGTCATCCTCAGGTGTTGTAAATATGTATACACGCCTTACAATTCAATAATAGACGTGTGTAAATCACAACACCCGAGGATGACCCTATAAGGATCGAAATATGTAGTGGAACATAAGATAATAAATTATAGTTACGTTGACGATAGAATTTGTATTATTAGTTATACTCACGCAACAGAATGCAAACATTAAAAATAAACGAAGATTCCTGTTACCTGATTTTGTAAGTTTATACTGTATATAAGTTTAAATATATATTTCCGTAATTAAAATATTATTGACCTTGCTGCCAGAATGTTACAATATTCGTTGTATTCATACTATTTTATAATAATTTATTTTACTTACTGTCAGTCCCGGTCTAGAAAACCGAGATTAATGACCGTAGGGATCCGTTGCGCTGACCACATGACACCCTCTATCCGCAAAAGTTGGTAACAACTTCACCGACAAGCGGCGGTCGCTCGGTCGGTATAGTTCTCTTGCGGTCTAAAACCGCGGAGTTTGTTTTTTGTTTTGTTTTACTGTCAGTCAATCCTCTTCGCGTATTTAAGAGTGTCGGCATGTTGTAAATGGCATCCATCCTGTCCGATCTCTGCCTTGGATGTTGCCCTGAGTCTACAATATTCCTCTCTGGCACGTTGTCAATGTGACTCTCAGCATGTAACAAATCGAGACCCACTGACAGGTTTTTTGTTATATGTAGTGGAAAATTTTACTAAAATTTGTTGGCACATTACAAGTTTAGTTAAAATCGGACAACAGTAACGAATATTTACACAAAAACCACCTACATGCATTTCTGTGTGCAGCTCGAACTAACTAGCTAAATGTTTCTCGGAGCGTGAGATATTTCAGACAAAAATCTCACAGAGAAACGAAACACAAATTTTGTATCCAATATACTTCTCACCGAGTCTTGCGGTTTTTGCCATATATAAACAAGGGGTAATTTTAAAGTTTAGTAACAAAAGTAGGGTAAACATTTTCAGGCGTAATGGGCATTAGACAGGAAGATGAACGATTTTGAACATTTTAAATAAGGAAGTTTTCTTTTCACCCGTTCCTCCTATACCCTTATACGGGTTCAGTGATTGAGATTCGCTCTTTCTAAGGGGCCCAACTGAGTAGGTGTCTTCCTTTCTCACCTGAAGACGGAGACAGATCCAGTTTCCGAAACGTCGTGTCCTCTATTATCTAAAATTCCGGACAATGGAAAAAGTAAAAAACCCCATTAATTCTGTGTGTCACCCACCATCGTCAGAACCCTTTAGAATCTACCTTATACGGGCGTCGAGGTCTTCTTTTATTCTTTCAGTCATTTCACAGACGGTAGGACTCCTTGGACGAGTGATTAGCCTGTCGCAAGGCCGCTACCTAAACACAGGACAACATAAACACACACCAAACATCCATGCCCTTGGTGGGATTCGAACCCACGATCCCGGCTGACGAGCGAGCGAAGACAGTGCATGCCTTAAGGGGCCCATACACGTACGAGTCTGGCTCGCGAGTCCGGCTCTGCGAGCTTGACTCGGGAGCCGGGCTCGGATTAATTTCACTACAAACGCATGAGCTGACTCCCAACTTTGCGACCCACACACGGTCGAGTTTGGCTCACTTGAACCCGAGACGAGTCGGACTCGCGAGCCAGACTCGTACGTGTATGGGCCCCTTTATACCGCTCCACTACCGTGACTGGCTTACATAAGGAAGTAAATAAATAAATAACAATGTGATTAAGAAAACAAGCACATAAATATATAATGAAAGAAATAAGTTTGAAGTTGTAGCAGTTAGGCCTATTATTCAACTTGCCCCACCCTAAGGATTTAATGAGATGTAATCCTTCTTGAGCCATGGGTCTAAAGAAGTTTCGGAGTCTAAACTCGATAAATTGATCTGTGTATTGCTGAGTTGGACTTTTTCAGTTGATCTAATTCTTCCAGCCGCACTATGGACCTGGGGTCGACTCAGCCTCTAACAGAAATGAGTACCAGGAATATTCCTGGGGGTAAAGGGCGGCCGGCTCGTAAGACTGACAACCTCACCGCTATCTGTGAGACGATTGTCTAGAAAATGTGAGAGCCTCAACATCTCACAACCCTATGGGCCTCCACGGCCTGTTACAGGGATAGCTTTACTTCACTTTTACTTTTATTGCTGATTATAGGCCCTATAACGACAGAGTTCCAGCCGCATATATGAGTATTATGCATCGTCTGACAGTAGGACGTTCTTTGAGTGATGAATTGTAAACGGATGTTTTCTAAGCAACGGACGTGAACGAAGCAGATTTGGCTTTTTGGAAGGTATTATCCCAACAACAGGATAGAGGAAAGTCATGAAAGTTTTCAGTCTTAGTAGTCAATCGTGCTGAAATTCGAAACCGCGACCTTCCATGGGCAAGAGTAATGATCATTCCGCCCCGACGTTCGATAACTTGATAGGCCATGGAGGCCCATAAGCTTGTGAGACGTCGAGGCTTCCACATTTTCTAGACAATCGGCTCACAGATGGCGGTGAGGTTGTCAGCCTTACTCGCCGGCCGCCCTTCACCCCCAGGAATATTCCTGGTACTCATTTCTGTTAGAGGCTGAGTCGACCCCAGGGCCAAAGTGCGGCTGGAAAGATTAAGCAAATTGAAGCAATCCGCCTAATTGGGATTTGAACCCGCGATCTTCCGGCTTGTACCATAGTGCCTCAACCAACTACGCTACCGCGTGCCCCTACACTAAATGAAAACAAAAGAATATGTACTGACCCATTCTATTTCATATAACAGTACACGAGTATTTACGTATTTATTCTTTAGGATTACAATATCTTATGCATTATGTAAAAAGAGCAAAATTGTCCTTGTACTTAACTAAATAAGCACTAAGTTATCAAGTATGGGGGAAATGGATGTATAGATCCACAACCTTATGTATTATGTAACAACGAAAAAATAAACGGCCGTATTATTAATTGCTTGAACACAGGTAGGCCGAAATCAGTTTATTTATGGGTTTACAGAAGGTTTCCATGCACATTTCATACAGTTCAAACTTTTGTTTTTTTTTTTTTTGTTACGGACGGGGGATTAAGGTTATTTCTCCTTTTATTTTTTTTAAAA
>NW_019737988.1:476767-580095 GCF_002891405.2 Cryptotermes secundus
GAAACACCTGGAAAGCTTCGAAATGTGGTGTTGGAGAAGGATGGAGAAGATCAGTTGGACCGATTATGTGAGAAATGAAGAAGTGTTAATTAGAGTCAGTGAGCAGAGGAATATCCTACACGAAATAAGAAAACGGAAGGCTAATTGGATTGGTCATGTTTTACGCAGTAACTGCCTTATAAAATAAGTTATTGAAGGAAAGATAGAGGGGCGAATAGAAGTGACCAGAAGACGAGGAAGAAGAGGTAAGAAGATGCTGGATGACCTTGGGGACAGAAGAGGATATTTTCATTTGAAGGAGAAAGCTCTAGATCGCATCAAGTGGAGGAACTGTTTTGGAAAAGACTGTGGACCTGTCGTCTTGACAGATTACAGATGAATGAATGAATGAATATAATGAATCATTTCGTACGGGCTTTCAGAGCTCTTGTGTGCACTGATCTGTAATCAGAGTCGCACTCCAAAGAACGTTTTATATCTCGGTGTTCTCGCTTCTTCCTTAACGTCGAAAGTGTCAAGCATAAACTCAGATATTTTCTTTCCAAATGACCCGTAGTGAAAATTAAGCTTGTTGTTGCAATGGCTATGAAGAGTTCTATCGTCAGTGATGTAACTCATGGCACTACATGGCGTTACGTTCCATACTTCCTGGCCTTAGCACCGGCTCATTCCTGTCCTGGGTTCGTGGTCGGATGTCCGGCTCCAA
The DNA here is from genome assembly GCF_002891405.2 of Cryptotermes secundus. Classification (NCBI taxonomy): domain Eukaryota; kingdom Metazoa; phylum Arthropoda; class Insecta; order Blattodea; family Kalotermitidae; genus Cryptotermes; species Cryptotermes secundus. Next base: position 477,474 of record NW_019737988.1, read on the forward strand.
ATCCCCTGAGAACTTGTGTGTTTCTATTCGGCTAAATTTTGTTATAACAGGAAGATACTGCTTTGGAAGTAACGTGAATAGTAAAGCATTGTCCTTTGTTAATTTATTTTTGGAAACACCATCCGGAATTGAACCCCTGATACGCTACTCCATCGTGGGCTGGAATTTGTGTACTGTTTTAACTCCTGAATATTAATTATTTGGAAGACACATTTAGTTTTGTAATATGCTTACATTTTGCTGTAATTTAAATTTTATATCAAGGTCGTGTCCGTCTTTTAAGTACAGACAAGTGAACAAGGGTTCCCACGCAAAAACACTTACCCCTCTTTATTCAATCCTGCTCGCGACTTGTGAAACGCATTCGCATGGAAACGAATTGCACCATTGAAATGACGTGATCAGCTGACAGCCGTCACAGTGTTGTCCCCTCGTCTACGCCTGTCTCTCCTAACTGATCGCTTAAGGTTTTCCACTTTAATTGCATTTCATATGTTCTCCATGAATGTTACAGCTCCTGTCTCTTGCCCCCTTCACCTTCTTCACTCGATGACTATTTAAGTGGGTTCCTTGTCACTTAGGATTACGCGATAGCGTAGTTGGTTGAGGTACTATGCTACAAGCCAGAAGGTCGCTGGTTCGAGTCCTGATGACGTAGATTTTTTCAATTTACCTAATCCTTCCGGCCACAATGTGGCCCTGGGGTCGACTCGGCCTCTAACAGAAATGAGTACCAGGAATCTTCCTGGGGCGTAAAAGGCGGCCGGCGCGTAAGGCTGACAACTTTACCGCCATCTATGAGCCGACTGTCTAGAGGTTGTGGTAGTCTGAACATCTCAACCCTATGAGCCTTCACGGCCTGCTACAGGGATAGCTTTATCTTTAGCTTGCCTTGTCACTTAGGCAACGCAGATATTCTGGTTGTTGATGCAGCTGCGAATGTATTCAACATGCAGATGCGGACAAATGAAAGGGGGTGGTCCTCCAGATAAATGTTTGGACATGACGTTAACAACCCCTCGCTGTAAAAACTAGCACGTTGATCAGACGCAGAGAGCTGATAAAGGGCGCTCCTACAACTTGGTGTTCGGATGGGACGTTAGTAACTCCTCACCGTATGAAACCAACACGTTACGAAACGTCACGAAAAGCCCATGTTGTCAGAGTTGTTCAGAACAGCTTAAGTAATGGAAAATAAAATTTCAGAAAGACTCCTAACTACTGTAGAAGTTGTCTGGCTGTTGAATTTGTATAATTTATGTATCTTAAAGGACATAAATTCTGTAAATAAAAATAATGAAGTGCTGTCAAATCCGGAACATATAAATTTATGTGTGAGGTTCAAGGATGCGCTATGTACGCGGCATGTGGGTGTTGGCTGTGGATCCAGCTGCTTCGTTACCTCGATGGCTGTATCGAGACTTCAAGAACTGTTAGGTTGAGCTTGTCTGCTAGCTATAAAAGGAAGAAACAGTAAAAAAACCTTCGCATTCTGGACCTTTTGACCTCTTGAATGCAAATAATCGAGTTGAAGTCCGGCAGTGGGCTAAAGGACTGTTGTTTTCTCTCCTTCTCGTGCTCATTTCTCTTTGAGCTGAACGCCTTTGAAAATTTGGGCTACGCAAGGATTTTATATAATTTATCATGATATAAATGTTCAGAATACTAAAAGTCTATTGCATTTTATAGTTTTGAAGCTTAGCACATCCATTTAGTAATTAATAGGTCTTTTGCATCACTTTCCCTTCGTGCCTTAATGGCTTCATGTGTAGACATATAAGTAATTTACATTTTTTTCTCCATTTTCACTGCCATATTTTCATATACTTAAATTGTGGAACAAGTTTACGAGTGTAGAGCCGGAATAGGCCAGTCGGTATGGCGACTGGCTACGGGCTGGATGACAGAAGGGTCGGAGTTCCGAGTCCCAGTAGGGTCAAGAATTTTCTCCTCTCCACGTCGTCCAGACCAGCTCTGGGGTCCACCCAACCTCCTATCCAATGGGAACTGGGGGCTCTTTCCTCATAAGAAATCGTCTATGAGTTTATGGTGTTTGAATCTCTTATTTTGATAAACGTTTCAATCTCAGAACAAGATAATAATCACTTGCTAACTATGTGTACTGTTCTTGAGGTAAGTACGCTTAGTGACGTCGATTCTGCTTATGGGTCTTTGCACCGAGTGGATGTGGGCAGTGTTGCCTTCACAGACACACACACACACACACGAGTTCAAATACCCTAGAGCAGAATAAACATCAACAGTGAACCAAAATGAAACCCTGAAATAAGCAAATACTCTTATTCATATCATTGACTAGAGTTATGCATTTCTAATCTCAGTATTTGTCTTAGACACCAGTGGGAAGTCCAAGGCGTAGGTTGGTGGACAATATTACAATGGATCTTAGAGAGAGGATGGGATGGTATGGATTGGATTGATCTGGCTCAGGATAGGGACAAGTGGAGGGCTCTTGTTAACACGGTAATGAACCTCCTTGTTCCATAAAATGTTGGGAAATTCTTGAGTAGCTGCAGAATTGGCGGGTCCTCAAGAAGGGCTCAGCTCCATGAGTAAGTGAGTAAGTAAGTATACAATTTGGTGCTGTTTGTAATGACAGTGTACAAGGAAGCCGTAATATTGATTGTCCATTCATTCTGTATGGTTTTGACGTCTCATAAATTTGAACGAGTATCAGCTAGCAGTGAACAGATGGCCTCTTTGTTTATTGTAAGGAAAGATTTTGTCGTAGTCTTAGTTACTCGATTCATATAAAATAAGACAGTCCGGAACTATAGAATATTGTTATAGTGACACATTTTCTTTTCTTGTAAGTAATTTGATGATCATGATTGGTTAGCATGTCGCTTAATTTCTTGCCTAACGCACCTGCAAATTACATTGTATACCTATATCTTGTTATCCTAATGAGGTGATCTCACGAAAACCAGCAACAAAAGAATAATATGAAGAAAGCAGTCTTCTGGGATTTGGCACCGTGTATATGTGGTGTTAACCGACGTTTCGGAGGAACGTATCGCCTCCATCTTCAGGGTAGAAGAAAAAGTATAAGAAATCTGCAAGCGACACCGACGTTCCTCTGAAACGTCGGTTAACACCACATATACACGGTGCCAAATCCCAGAAGACTGCTTTCTTCATAGTCACCGCCGTGAAAGCCTCAAATCTTACAAAAGAATAATATGGTAATATTTAATACGGAATTTAAAATGTATAGTAGTCTAAAATGTCTTATGCATTTAGAAATAAATTAAGGAAAGTACGCATAGCGTAACAGGTCTGTGGCGTTCTGTTATTGCCTCTAGTCATCTTAAAAAAAGATATTGTTTAATTGCCTCGAAACATGTAAGACTGAGGTGGAGAGGTGTGCTGAGCACAGTGTGTGTGTTTCAGTTATGTCTATAGCTTTGGTTCGAAGCAGTTTTCATTCTGATAAATACCGGAGACGCAGAAATGAATATTTGTCTCCATGCAAAGTGTTCGGTACTGTTCTCCAATTTTAAGCAAAATTGGAATGCATCAGAATTTTGCGGCAAAACTCCCCAGTCTGAGATTTCACAAAAATTTATTGAGCGTTCAGCTAGACAGATAGAAATGGAAAAATATTAGAAGAATTTTGCAAATTTCTTTGCTGAGTAACCAGAAATTATTTTTACAACGGAATAGGATTACTCATTCATAAAATATTTTATTATTTAGTTAAAAAATAAGTGTGCTCATGCGGGGGGGGGGTTATGGACATACACCTATATATCTAATTCGATGGAGCAGAGTCGATGAGATCTCTAATATGAATAATAAATTCCCCACCTCTTGCGGAACTTGAAGTTTAATTCTCGGGTAGAGGGGAACCTGCCACTAGATCCCGTCCTTGGCAAGCTGAACTCAATGCCACACTGTCACACTCAGTTTCTTAATGATTTTAGTATTGTTCCCTCAACTAAGTTTACGTTACCCAAGTGGTTTCCTCCTTTCTGATTTTCAGTTTAGATTTCTTTTATGAATTTCTCACGCTTTCTGAATACCATCCCATCCTATCTTCATCACGGAAATAATGCTATGAAGCGCTCGGATTATGCACGCTGTATCTCCATCTCCTTGTCGCATTTTCTGAGTTTAAATATTATCATTTTTATTCCCAAACTCCCCAATCCGTTTCATTCCTTGAGGGCGAGTTTCATACCAGTATACTTACTCATGTAGCTAAGGGCCGCGCCATAGCTCAAGCGGTTAGTCGCTGGCTTCCCATCGCGGCGGCCCGGGTTCGATCCCGGGTCTGGTCAAGTGGGATTTATGGTAGACAAAATGGCGCTGGGGCTGTTTTTCTCCGAGTACTTCGGTTTCCCCTGCCATTCTTCATTCCACCAATTGCTCCACAGTCACCCTCACCTATCATCTGGGGCTGGTATAATAGGCCAGATTTGGCCACAGTGCAAGGGACTTAGCCCCACCCCACTAGCAATAAATAAAATTATACACATGGAGCTGAGCCCTTCTGGATGAGCCGCCAATTCTGCAGCTACTCAAGAATTTCCCAGTATTTTATGGAACCCGAAGGTTCATTACCGTGTTCACAAGAGCCCTCCACCGGTCCCTATCCCGAGCCAGATCAATCCAATCAATACGATTCCATCCTATCTCTCTAAGATCCATTTTAATGTTGTCCACCCACCTACGCCTTGGTCTTCCCAGTGGTTCATACCAGTATAAAACAAGTTAAATTACAGAATTTGTATATTTTTAAACTTTAATCTTAGAACTGTTTTTCGAGTTAACCCTAAAGAAAAAATATGTTCTCTTTGTTCCAGGTAAGTTGGAACTTCCATAGTTTGTTGACGGAATGGATTAAACATGGCTGATGTAGGCGTCTTTTCTGTCGTCATCTTCAACATGGTAATATTTCTTTCACTTTATTCTGAATTGGTGCTGTATATATATATATATATATATATATGTCAGCAAGAAGTTAAACCCAGAACCAGTGTGACATACAGTAAAAAATAAGTCACTAGAGACAAGATGGTGTGGTCCCTTTTCTGGCCAAAGAAATCGCGCACGATCATCAATTTGTGGGGTGGGGCATTATCATGGAGGAGCGACCAGGAAACTTACTCTCGATATTCAAGTCGAATTCGAACAATTCTCGCCCACAAACAATTGAGGACCCCGAGATAATAATCAGAATTCACGGCTTGACCTTCTGGCAGAATTTCCTTGTGAATGATTCCTTTGGAATCGAAGAAAACGGTTAGCAGTGTCTTTACTCGACTCTTTTGCATGCGCACTTTCTTTGGTTTCGGCTTCTTTGGGCTGAACCACGCTGTATTGTGCCGCTTTGTGAGAGGCTCATATTGAAAACACAATGTTTCGTCACCAGTAACAATCGATTTTGTAAATTTTGTATCACTTTGGGCCGACCATAACATGTCTTTGCAGTGTTCCACTCTGGCATGGTTTTCATCGCCTGACAGCGCGTGCGGTACAAACTGCGCACAAACCTTCTGTTTGCCCAAATCCTCGATCAACATTTGATGCACAGTAATTTTTGGTATTCCCAAAAGCTCCTCGACGAGTCTTGCAGAAACACATCTGTCTGATGCAAGGATATCGGTCACTTTTTCCGAGGGAGTAAAGCGCGGCCGGTGCGCAAGGCTGACAACCTTACCGCCAACTTTCAGCCGATTGTCTAGAAAATGTGGGATCCTCAACGTCTCAGAACTCTATGGACCTTCACGGCCTGTTACAGGGATAGCTTTACTTACTTTTACAATGATAGTAGCTTCCAGATTATTGTTCTGGCCCGGATTCTGTTGATTTGTACTGAGCGAACCAAATCGGGACTAGACTTTGTATTAAAATTGTTGTATAGCAAAACTGAGTAATGAGAAATGTGTTTACTTCAAGCTCCATAAATAACGATGCAAGACAAATTATAATGCTGTAGCCTAAGTAATAAAGCAACTTGCATCCTTCGCTTCTCTTTGTACAGTCTTCTAATTTACGTACACAAAGGAAGTAGTCCTGCACCGATTGGACCTTGACATGTTTAGCGAAATGGAATTTTAATTTCGGTATGTTTGCTTCGCAAAAGGCCTACAAATAGAAGAGTGTTACTGTTCTGGGGTTCATTGAAGAAGGCGAGTGGCTGGCGCGGTAATAGGGACTGTCTTGTGGTTTTCAGTCAGCTCAGTTTGTCATTATTATTGTTATTGCGTGCTATCTGTCCTGACTCTCACAAGAGTAAAATGTTTCCAAATGGTTGTTTTCTGTTAGCAAGTTCTGTTTAATTTTTAAAAATGGTAGACCAAACGCTCACATTTTGCATAGACAAACTATAGGTATTCATTGGGCCGCGCCATAGCTAAAGCGGTTAGTCGCTGGCTTCCCACCGCGGCGGCCCGGGTTCGATCCCGGGTCTGGTCAAGTGGGATTTGTGGTGGACAAAGTGGCTCTGTGGCGGGTTTTCTCCGAGTACCCTGCCAATCTTCATTCCACCAAATTCTCCATCATCATAATCACCCGGGGCAGGCTACAATAGGCCAATCAGTGGCCGCCGTGCCGAGTGGACCCAGTTGGACTCCACCCCCCACTGAGCGAATTAAAAAAATACTTTTGATTTTAACTAGGAAGGTAATTTGTTCTTTGGCCTTAGGCACTTCTTGAACAGTTTTTCATTCATTCATAAATGGCTCTACAGCCCTTTTTTTGGGTCCTGGCCGCTTATTTTCTTCAGTTTCATAATCCTATACACAGTCGGTAGGAATCCGTTGGACGGAGGATCAGCCCATCACAAGGCCGCTATCTACACAGGACAGCACGGACATCCATGCCTCGAGTGGGATTCGAACCCACAACCGCAATGTTCGAGCGGGCGAAGGTAGTTCATGCCTCAGGCCTAGCGACCACTGTGACCAGCTCTTGATTAGTGTAGGCTTCCTTACCTGAAGCGGTAGACCGATGGATGCCGACAGGATTTTTTTCCAAGGTGGAAAGTCAGTTTACCGGCGGAGTGCAAACTGGTATTCAGGCCATGTAAGACCCTTTTACTTGTCGCTCTTGCGTGTTCAGGATAAAGACAAAGATGAAGTTGCTCCTGAGCGGAAGTATAGGTCAACCTTTCTTGACCTCGGCACTAGATGGAGGTGAGTTCTCAGTTTCACGTGCCGGCAGCTTTACACCCAAGGAAAGAGCCCTCGGTATCCATTGCATAAGGGAATGGATGCTCGCCAGAGCCGGTCTCTACACTCTGGAGAATAGAGGAAATCTAGTGCTCTCTGGAAATCGAACTCCGGCTGTCCAGTCCGTAGCCTGTCGCGGTAGCGACTCAGCTATCTCTACCTTTATTTTTAGTATTAACGTTGATTAACTTTTTATATCAGTATTTGGTATATTTCCTTACATTTAAAATTTGATTTCTTGCAAATTGTAGGGAGGGGGCATGTTGGGTTGCCTCCCCTCCCCCCGCCAGCACCCATGGGCAGAACCTAACCAAGCGGAACAACGCCATTTTGAAGAGCTAATAATCGCTCAGCTGCTAAAGAAATTCCACGACGTTTATGGAAGTCAAAGGTCCAGTCCTGTGTTTACAATAGACTGCCTCTGAAACCTCTTCTACTCCACCTGAATCCAATTCATCCACACACACACACACACACACACACTTCCTTGAGGTCAAGGGTTCACAACTCACGTGTGGAGCTACTAAAATGTTGCATTTGCGAGACATTAGTAGACATTAATAGACGTAGCTGATCGAAGCGTAGCTATAACGCTAGTAGACACATCCGACTGGTTCCCAGTTTGAATCTCTGCCCAGCTACCAGTTTTCCTGAAGGCGATATTTTCTCAAAAGGGACTCATTCATAACATTTAATGTACTATATTTATGTCTCGCGTGTATTTACAGTATAAATGAGGTCAAGTGGGATTTGTGGTGGGCAAAGTGGCGCTGGGGCAGGTTTTTCCCGAGTACTTCGGTTTCCCCTGCCAATCTTCATTCCACCAATTGCTGCACAATCACCCTCACCTATCATCTGGGGCTGGTACAGTAGGCCAGAAGTGGCCACAGTACAAGGCACTTAGTCCCACCCCACTAGCAGTAGAATAGAATACAGTATAAATGAACACTGCATCTGAATCATATGCAGGTACGAAGTAAATATTGGCGCTTCAATTTTATCCCTCTCTACGCTCTCATCCTGAAGGTTCAACGGCCGTCCTTTACTCCCGTTACCGTGCCGCCACTATTGGGCAACGTAAAGCACGTGCCGTGTCGAGCCGGCTGCCGGTCCGTGCCATTGCGGGGTGAATGACCGCAGCGGGGCAGACGACCACGTTACTTCCGTGTATTGCCGCTAGGAGAGTGTGGGAGGCTGGTGGAAGGGGAAAGACCGTGTCATAGCCAGTGGCGTTGCCGTTTTATCAAGCAGAACTGTACGTGGAAAAATTGTAACTATTATTACCACATGCTTTCTTTGCAAGCTATTTATATTAACAGACTCTTTGTTATGTGCCTATGCATTCCTTTTTGATATCGTCCTATTGATACGTACAGTAAGGTAAAGGCGTTTATGTATGAAAAGTCTATACATATTTATTTCATCTGAAAGGAAGAGCACCTGGACTATAGCCAATAGGGTGGAACTAGGTTTCCCGCGTAGCAACTTCAAAAATTGAGCCTCTGTTTTATAAATTATTTTTAGCAATATCTTGTCATGTGTTTTGGGGTACAATTTACAAGCGAAACAGCAGATTTAATACTGAGTAGGCAGAAACATCGGAGCTGGAGTAGCTCTGTCGGTATGGAAACTAGGCTACATGCTAGACGACCGAAGAATCAGGGTTCGATTCCCGGCAAGGATGAGCGATTTTCTCTTTTTCATAGTGTTCAGACAGACTCTGACGGCCACCTACCCTAACCCATTTAATGGTTGCTGAGGTTCTTTCCCCTGGATGAAAGCAACCGGGGAGTGACGCTGACAACTCGTCTTCATCTAGCGTCGCGGTTAAGACTGGGTGGAGCTATATTTCCACTCCACCCTACGTCTTCATGACGTGCTTATTGCTTAAGCTTACGGAGGTAGATAAGAACGTGAGATACTTATCAGTCTACTGCAATGCTTGCTGTGGTCTGGTTGGTTCTGTGATAGCGTACAGTACGTTCATATGCAATTTCCAAACATAGCGATCAAGTACATAATTGAATTCTTTATTTACTCGCATTTACGTGCTTACTCCACAACCTGAAGGCCAAGTGTAGAGTGAGCACGAGCAAGGGAAACAAACAAAAGAGCAAAGCAAAAAACATACTACTACCTCTACCTCTGTTACTACTACTACTGACTACCTCTGATACTTCTGTCTACTATTACCTCTATCTCTGCTACTACTACTTCTTCTACTTCTTCTACTTCTTCTGCCTCTACTATTACTACCCCTACCTCAGCTACTACTACCTCTAGCTCTGTTCTGCCTATGTTAATACTACTAGTACTACCTCTGTCTCCGCTACTACTACTACTACTACCACTGCTACTACCCCTACCTCAGCTACTACTACCTCTACCTCTGTTACTACTACCACCACCACCACCCCTACCTCTGCTACTATTACTACTACTACTACTACTACTACTACTACTACTACTACTACTACTACTACTACTACTACTATTCTGCTACTAATACTATTAATAATACACATAAAAGCAGCAGCAATACGGCAACAACAGCGATGATGATGATGATGATGATGATGATGATGATGATTGTTAGGAGAAAGTCATATTATGGAGGTAGCTAAGACATCCTTCGTAAACGTCGCAAAATTAATATTTTGGTGACTGACAAGAATAATTCAGTATTGCATGCACTGAAAGATTAAGAGCAGATTAAATTAGGTGAATATATTCAGCTCACATGCCTAATCTTTATAGTCTCTTGTGCTGTCTCTGAACGTAAGAGATTAAAATATGCAAATCTGCAATTTTGTGTCCTTAGAAATGAATGTGAAGCAGAAGACGCAGGAAGGGTATGAACAGGAGACCAGGCCTTCGGAAATGTGGCGGAGAAAGCGTTCATGAAGAAGCGAGCAGACTGAATTCAGGGAATGCTTGCTGCGATACGTTTCGGAATATTTTGTCTTCTCGTCTGATAAATAAAAACGCAAACATTTAAATATACAGAACTACAATTTTACCTGCAGTTTTGTATGAGTGTGAAGCTTGGTCTCACAACACTTAAGAGGACACAGACTGAGAGTCTTTGAGAAGTGGCATGCTTGGAGAAAATTGCATAATGAAGATTTTCATAATTTGTACTCTTCACCAAACATTTTTTTTTGGGAAGATTATCAAGGAGCGAGGTATTTAGCACGCATGGGAGAAATGAAAAATGTGTACAAACTTTTTGTCGGAAAATCTGAAGGGAATAGACTCGTTGGCACACCTAGTCATAGATATGAGGATGATATTAAAATGGGTCTTAAAGGAAATGAATGGGAATAGATGGATTGGAGTTAGTTGGCTCAGGACAGGGTTCGTTTACGGGATATTGTGAAGTTGGCAATGAACTTTCGGTTCCTTAAAATAAAAGGGAACTTTCTTTTAGTAGCTGTTACGCTCTCAAGGTTCCTGCTGCATGGAGCTAGTTATGCCTTATTTAACGTTACGTAACGTCTGCAGCTAATGGAATGCCTTTAAATAGGTTTTGGCCGCTTTGATCCCAGTGGAAGTATCTGCTGCAGCAGTTGGATAGGGAACTGGACAGAATCCAGAGGCGCTGTGGTCGCGTTGGCAAAGAAAGAAATCCTTGCCTCCCCTGAATCGGAATTTTGGTCGTTCTGTCTGCAGCTAATCGTCAGTTTACTGATTCACCTGTAAGAGACCGACTGTTCTGACTGACTGGCCGAAACTCCAAGTTTCAACACCACTAATACCAAAACATACCTTTGGACACGATCCTGAAATTTCATCTAGTTCCATCATCTCCCATCTTCCAACCTCTCTTCCTAAGATCCATCTTATTATTATTATTATTATTATTATTATTATTGGACTAATAGTCTATTGTACGTCCCCCTTTGATATTCTACCAGTCGCCATACCCTGCCGGTACTGGTGCTCGCTATCAGCCCCGTTCAACCAGCGAGGCTGGCAGCGGTACCCCATACTTCCCCATCTACCGGAGGCATTGGAAACTACTTGGGCGGGAAACTTTTGCCTAATTTTGCTCAGAGGTCTCCTAGAGACATGAGGATCTTTTACGTGCCGTAAATCTACGACACGGGACCCACGGCTTAAAGTCCCTCCCCCAGGACTTGTTCCCTGAATGTTTCCGCCCTTAAAAATTCCACGACCTCCGCCGGGTTTGAACCCGCGTACCTTGAGTCATGAGGTGGGAACGTTACCCCTAGACTACGGAGGCCGCTTAAGATCCATCTTACTATTATATCCACATCTCCATCTCGTTCTTCCATGTACCTTTTCCCAAGAAGTTTCCACACCAAATTTCTGTGTGCATTCTTTATCGTGCCCCTCCCTCGTACTTATATTCCGAGCCCCACGTTTCTGTCTATCTAATCTATGGCTCTACAGCCCTTTTTGGGCCGTGGCAGCTGTTTCTGTTTCTTGATCTTTTACATCGTCGGTAGGACTCAGTTGGACGGGGGATCAGCCCTACGCAAGGCCACTCCCAGCACACAGAACAGCACCAACACAGAATAAACGCACACAAACACTCATGCCTTGAGTGTGATTCGAACCCACGAGCCCAGTGTCGGAGCGGGCGAAGACATTTCATGCCTTAGATCGCGCGGCCAATGTGATCGGCAGCTCCACGTTTCACTGTCCTAGAAACACAAGGTGACCAGTATTACCCACGAAGTCCCGATGTGTAACATATATTTACATTGGTCACGTGAGAGGGCGGAGGATGGAATCAGTATAATGACACTTGGAAATATGGTAATGAAATTTCTCTCGCTCCAACTTCGGAGTATATGGCTAATTTCTAAGTTTCATGATCATTTTACAGACGGTATGACCCCTTGGACGGGTGATCAGCACCTCGCAAGGCCTCTACCTAAACACGGGACAACACAAACACAGAATAAATGCATACAAATATCCATGCCTTGTGTGGGATTCGAACCCACGATCCAGGCTTCTGAGTGAACGAAGACAGTACGTGTTTTAGACCGCTCGGCTACCGTGACCGGCTGTAATGAAATTTAGGTTGCATAGAAGGCGAGGTAATTCCTGACTAGCTGAATGAGTATTAGCTTGCTAAGAAGGACTCTGCTGCATGGAGTTAGATAGTTCACTATATTTGTATTAAGTTCAGATAGTTTCATGCCCTCTTTGTTTTCACACACGTTCAGCGTGTGTTGATTACTGAAATTAAGAAATTATGTTTCATACATATAAAAGACAGTTGTCGAAATTCGTTAGTATATTCTGATCTTCGGAATTTGTGAAGTATTCACGTTGACTAATTACGAGCATTTACAGAAATTAGCCCGGTATTTCCCTAATTTGGTATGGACGTCATTTATATTTGGACTAACGTGTAGAATAGGCCGTTACAGAGATAGTAAGCAATTTTTGGTTCTGTGGACATGAATTTAGAGTGTTTGATGTTTAATTTACAAGTAGAAGGCTAGTGGAAACTGTTCTGAACCTACTGCCTGTGGATGCTGGATGTGAATTATGTTGATTTTAAAAGCGGAATTGAGGTCGCGTTGTTTGCCGTCTGACTATGAAATTCTCTTCGTGACGCAAAGATCCTATCTTATTTGCCAGCGATGAGGTTGTATTTTATTCATGCAGTATATCAAGTGCAACAACCGCCCAGATGCACTGCCGTTATTTAGAGGCTCAGCAACGTTTGCGGATGAAATCACAGTTTCGCAAAATATGTACGTACTAGGAATGCACGTCCTCAGATATGTCTATTTGCTTCAGTACATCTGTACTCGAATACAGACAGCGACTAATGAGTGACAGTTTGTTACTCAGATCTGGAGCAGTTTTCAACTTTCAGCCCATTCAGGTACCGTATTTACGCATGTATAGGCCGCAGCACAATTTTCAGACAGAAATTATAGAAAAATAATTTTTTTGGAATATTATTTCAGGAGTAGAACACCCTGTATTACTAATTATGAATATAATTTTTTTTTAAATGAAGTGTGGTTTCGAATATTTCGAATATAAGCCGCACCCCAGTTTTCCTCTTGAATTTTTGGCAAAAAATATGCGGCCTATACATGCGTAAATACGGTATTTTATTTTCGAGATGATGTAGCCATGTCTCATACGACATCTTGTGGGTAGGTCATAGACAATGGAGAATAACATTAGCGCTATCTTACATACTACGGACAGTTCTTCCCACATACACGTGTAGCTACGAGTTCATTAATGACCGGTTCTCGAAAGGATAAACGCAAGCAGCAATATATTTAATCACCCTAAAGTTGTATGAGCCGGTCACGGTAGCCGAGCGGTCTAAGGCATGCACCGTCTTCGCTCGCTTGGAAACCGGGATCGTGGGTTCGAATCCCACTCAGGGCATGGATGTTTGTGTGCGTTTATCTGTGTTTGTCTACAGGTAGAAGCCTTGCGACGAGCTGATCACCCGCCCAAGGAGTCCTACCGTATGTGTAAGATCTAGGCCCACTGGGGCTGTAGTGCCAAGGGAAAAAAAAGTTGCATGCAGCTGATCACAGTCTAAGACATAAACTGTCTTCACTCTCTCGGACGCAGGGATCATGGGTTCGAATCCCACTCAAGACATGGATGTCTGTGTATGCGTTTATTCTGTTTTGTTGTCCTGTGTGTAGGTAGCGTCCTTGCGGCGATCTGATCACTCATCCAAGGAGTTCTATTGTCTATGCAGAAAATATAACGAAACTGAAGAATAGGCCGGGGCCCAACAGAGGGCTGCACAGCCATTGATGAGTGAAAGAATGAATGAATCAATGAACGAGTGAACATGTGTGAAGAGATATATATGTTCCAGGAAAGTATTACGGAAGCTACTAATTCTATGATATAGGCCTAACAGTAAGGGAGTTGGTGATCTGCAGGGCCCGGATTTTGATGACGTGACATCTTTTTTTCCTTGTATCCTATGCGATGCTCTTAAATGTATAAATCTCGGATATGAGCTGCTGGTTACAGAAATGTAATTTTTATTGGTAATTTTTTGGTAAATTTTTGGACTTTTAAGGATATTTCTTGTCGTTGTTGGCCATTTTAGGGAATTTTTCTTCATATGTTTTCTGAAATGTGAATAACAAGGAAGCGAAATGTTCTTTCTTTTCTCCTTTAGGTCATTTTTCTGGATTTTCTCGGTCATTTTTTAAATATTTTCAGGTCATCAAAATCCGGGCCCTGCATATTACATTTTTGGGTCATATTTTAGGTCATTTTTCTGGATATTTTTCGGTCATTTTATAGGTCATTTTTTAAATATTTTCAGATCATCAAAATCCGGGCCCTGGTGATCTGTAATTTTATGAAAGTTATTATAATTTTCACTGCATAATGCAAAACTTCTTATAGTTTCTGAAGGAAAATATTATATGAGTTATTGTCTATGTATCTAGGTGAGCTCCACAGTACTATATGGAGTTCATCTTCTCTGTTTCTTTTTTTTCTCCTTTTGAACTCTTCACATCTGGCGTTTCTAGTCTGATGGGTAGCTATTAGCAAACTGACTCTCCATTCTTTCTTCTGAGTCCAAGTTTATTGCGTAACTAGAGCTCAGAGGCCTCAGTTTCTTTTTAAATTTACACTGTTATTTTCAGTTACATACTGAATCTGTTCAATATATCATCACGTGTAGGGGTGACTTATAAGACGGGAATTGGATTCGATTTATTGTCACTTTATTCACACAACTCGGGACTACAGGCAATTACAGCGCTATCGCTGATCTACACACTTTACCGTTCACCGTTACACACGCACTAGCATTCCCAGCCTTCACTAGCCGTATCCTGGCAACGGATTTATTACAGCCTCACTGTCACTTCAAATCACACATGAAGCCTTCTCTTCACAGCCTAATTCCTTTCTTGCCATTATCCTGGAACTGCCGACTCAATTCCTTTGTTCCCAAGCTCACATTCCGGCAGGCTGGCATCACGAAACTCGACTCTTCACTCTCGACTATTATGCTTGGTCGCGTCTTTTGACTGTGTCCTTTTATAACCTCTAGGCACGGGCCACACAGAAAACATAGCCTCTGTTGTTAAGGAAATGTGTTTAGTGGTCTGTTGCCTAGCAATGAACGTCATATTGTTGGGCGCGTTGCTTGCGCGGAGATTCTTTTATCGAGTCGTTGCCTAGCAATTGGTCTGTGAGTCAAAGTATCCATTCATTCATTCAGTTGTGAACACGGAGCTGCAGTACCGCCGTCACGTGCAGTACAATGCATGCAATTCAAGTCAGTTGCGTGTCGCTATTTCCATTGACGAGAAAGACGCCAATAAAAATTCCGTCAGCTGCAGATCAGATTCCAAGTACGAAAACAAGTGTGCATTTGTGTGAGTTGAAACATAAATTCCCAATGGAATTGGCCTCTTTTGAATATACTGCTGTGAGGAATAGACACTTTTTTATTCTCTTTACACCTTGAACGACATTCGTAAGAATAAAATTAAAACTAACGAAAAATTCGTTTTTATATCAAGCACTTTTCGAGAGAAAAATAATACGCAAAGTATATGGACCAGTGATGGAAAATAATATGTGGAGGATAGGACACAATGAAGAGATAAATACTTTACTGAAAGGAGAAGATATAGTAAGATTTATCTCACAGAGAATAATATACCGAAAGAATGGAAGATAATGCAATGCCAAAGAGATTGTTAAAAGGAAGACTATATTCCGAAAGAAGAAAAGGAAAATCCAGGATGAGATGACCAGACGATGTTGAGAACGAGCTGAAGAAGATGAAGGTGAAAGGATGGACAGAGAAGATGAGGAATAGAGAGCAGTGGAGACTGGTTGTAGAGGAGGCCAAGGGTCACCCAGGGCTGTATCGCCGAGTGGTAGGTAGGTAGGTAGTTAGTGTGTTCGGTCTGTTAACCAGTTGACTCCACGAGCAGGTTCTTTTCGAGAAGCTGATAGTCGGGAAATCCTCCATCTTCTACCTGTATGGAACCTGCAGGTTCTCATTATCGTGCTCACAACCAGTCACCAGACCCTACCCATAGCCAACTTAATCCAATCCACATTATTTAAGTTCCGTTTAACATTATTCTCTTGTCTACGGTTAGGTCTCCAAAGGTGCATGTCCTCTTCAGGTTTTCCAGATATTAAGGTTTGAACTCCCTGTTACCTGTGGCCCCGCCACTGCATAGACCTTTGTAAAAGGTAACTGACTGTCATATGTAATTATTTTTCACCTGTCAGAATTTTCGCGACAAACAAATTCGTGTTAAAAATACAGCACTATTTCGAACCAGATTGGTGATGCTTCTGCCAGATAGGTCTGTGACACGCACATGCCGCTCGCTGCTCTTGCACTGACACGCCCATCGATTCGTAACTTGTGTTGCGGGCACGGGTTTCAAGGGACCAGTGCAGCACACGAGAATTTTAATTTAATTACACTATATTTAATATAACTGGGATTCAGATTTGAATTTCTTTGTTTCCGAGCGGTGCGTTTAGTGTTTTTCATTGCCGCCGAAAGCCTTCCTTATGTCTGTCGACTCTTTAAAAGGCCCTTAGAAATACCGTATCTACGCATGTATAGGCCGCGTGCGTGTATAGGCCGCAGCACAATTTTCAGACAGAAATTATAGAAAAAATAATTTTCTTGGAATATTATTTCAGGAGTAGAACACCCTGTATTACTAATTATGAATATAATTTTTTTTAAATGAAGTGTGATTCCGAATATTTCGAATATAAGCCGCACCCCAGTTTTCCTCTTGAATTTTTGGCAAAAAATGTGCGGCCTGTACATGCGTAAATACGGTAATATCCCCGTATAATTTTGCAGCATTTTCTGATTTGTAATTTGTAGTTTAACCTTAATATTGTCGACATTCACTTTCGATTAACCTGAAATAATTCCATCTTTAGTGATTAGAATTAATGTGACAACATTTTTCGCCGTGTTATAACTGATGTTAAGAAGGCTTATGCGATCTCCATGCTGTCTATGTGTCTCTGAATCCCACCGTTAACTTTTGAATGCTTGAACCAATCTATATGAAACTTGGTATGTATATCATGACACCTGAGTCTATCTCAACGGTGTACTTCATAAACCCCTCACATCAATGTATGTGTGTGTATGTGTATGTGTATCCCCGCGTATCGTTGTTAGGCAACGGCTCGGTAGACAAGCTCCCATGGCAATGAATACACGCGACAACAGAAGAATTGTTGGAGGCTTCGTTTACTACATGGTCCTTGTCGGATCGAAGGTGAGTTGTGGGTAAGTCTGTGTATTCCCGTATCGTTGCTAGTCAATGGCTAGGTAAACATGTTCCCGCGGCAGCGAAGAATTGTTGTAGGCGTCGATTTCTGTGCGCTCCATATCGTATCGAAGAGGGATGAAGTGACAGCAGGTTGGAGAAAAATGCATAATGATGAGCTTCATAACTTGTACGCTTCACCAAGCATAATTAGAATTATCAAGTTAAGGAGAATGAGATGGGCTGGGCATGCAGAACGAATGGGGGAGAAGAGGAGTGCATGTAGAATATTGATGGCAAAGCCATAAAAAGAAACCAATAGGAAGATTAAGACGCAGGTAGGTCGATAATATTGAAATTTATTTTACGAGAGATAGGATGGGGTGGTGTGGACTGGATTGATCTGACTCAGGATGGGAACCAGTGGAGGGCTCTTGTGAACACGGCAATGAACCCTCGGGTTCCATAAAGTGCTGAGCTCCATGAAGTTAGTTTAGTTAGTGCTCTGTCCAACTAGATACGTGTATTTTCAAATGGATTTTCACATGTAGTCCTACTGAATGAAACGTATATTTACAATTGCGTTTTGGCCTACGTCCTGGCTCGTAATTTTGGCAGGAGGACCGTAGATCTCTCGACAATGTATTGAGGTCTGGTTTATACAGTGCCTGTTGTTCCCACTTAACCGAAAGTAAATTAACATGAAGAGCGCTCCAGAATTGGGTCATGATTCCATTCTCCTTGCATGTTTCTTGTTGTATTCTGCAATGATCACGCAGGTTGTGCAATTACCACTTTCATGACTGCTCAGAAAACTCTCACAGATGATGCAGCAGTTGGATAAGTTATTTCTGGAAACGGAAGTAAAAACGACGAAAGGATAGAAATAGTGATGGTGCCAATACCAGTGACCGAAAAGCACGTAAAGTATCTTGATCGATGAGGTTTGCGTTTTCGTGGGCATGGTTACTTCCTTCAATGTCTTCTTAATATAAGCATGACTTTTTCATTCCACGGTCATTTTAGCTATGAATTTGCGTGATTATACTGCATTTTAACAGTTGTGAAGCTCGTGTGCTCTTGAGATGGGGTTGTCTGTGCGACCCATTTCTCCGAAAGATTAGATTTGGTGACACGCTGATACGTTAGCTGTTTTGAGCTGAGTGCCGTTGCCAAGTCTTCTTAAAACTTTGAGTTTGTCTTCTGCTGTGCTACATAAGAACGTAGTTGTAAGATATGTTTACTTGTATGCAAATCATACATGATTTTTCGGACAGGTAATTTTACAAATTATAGCACATTATAAATAGGCCTGTTCACTTTAACGTTCTTCTGGTCTCATTTAATTCTAACATATGCTTGAACATCTACATTTAAGAATGTATTTGTTAATTTTCTGTTGATCACAGTGGCCGCGCGGTCTAAGGCATGAACCGTCTTCACCCGCTTGAACACTGAAATCGTGGGTTCGGATCCCTCTGGAGTCATGGATGTCTGTGTGCGTTTATTGTGTGTTTGTATTGTTCTGAATGGAGGTAGCGGCCTTGCGACGAGCTGATCCCCCGTTCAAGGAGTCCTACCGACTGTGCATAAAAGTAAAAAAAGTTTGCTTATTGTGTCGTGATGAGGGCTCCTCCAATGAGAGATCCTCTAACCATCAAGTAGATCTGCGGGCCATAATTTCTTTAGCCTTCTTCGTTGTTGTTGTTCCAGTAGGGGCTGCAGTAATGTATTGCTATGGTGTCCTAGTTTATCGTGATGTTTTATGCTTCTTTCTTGGATGACTTCTTTGACGAATGGTACATTGAGATCGTCATGTAGGGTCTGATTTGACACATACCAAGGTGCATTTGTGATCATCCGCAGTATTTTGGACTGTCTTCGTTGCATTATGGCTATGTTCGATTTACTGGCGCATCCCCATAGTTCGATTCCATAGGTCCAAATAGGCTTTATGATGGTCTTGTATAGAAGTACTTTACTATCTAGCGATGTGCTGGATTTACTTCCAATGATCCAATGTATGTCTTTTACTTTTAGGTCTACCTGTTTCCTTTTTTTGGTTATATGCTGCTTCCAAGTAAGCCTGGAATCCAGGTGTAGTCCAAGATACTTTACTGTTGATGATTGTGGAATTTCAGTATTATTTATGTGTACGGCTGGGCACTGCTCTTTTCTCATTGTGAAGGTGACCTGTACAGATTTGGTTTCATTAATGTGGATTCGCCACTTTTTTAGCCAACTTTCTACTTGGTCTAGATGACTTTGTAGTCTTTGCGAGGCAGTTGCTGGATCATCATGGCTGGCAAGAATGACCGTGTCATCAGCAAATGTCCCTGTTGTAGTGTAAGTAGTCGTTGGTAGATCTGTTGTGAATAGCACGTATAATATCGGGCCTAAAACGCTCCCTTGTGGGACTCCAGATTGGATGATGAAGTTGCTGGATACCTCCTCCTTAACTCGTGTTCGGAATTTTCGGTCAGATAGATATGACTTGAGTAGTCTAAAGTATTTTATAGGAAGCACCTTTTTTATCTTGAATAGGAGTCCATCATGCCAAACCTTGTCAAAGGCTTGGCTTACGTCTATAAATATTGACGTGCAGTACTGTTTGTCTTCTAATGCTTGATTAATTTTATGGATGATTCTATGTGTTTGTTGTATTGTAGAGTGATGATTCCTAAATCCGAATTGGTGTGGAGGCATCCATTCATCTGGCTTTAGGTCCATATTTAGTCTCCGAAGTAAAAGCTTCTCAAATAATTTGTTTATTATGGACAGTAGGCTTATTGGACGATACGAAGATAATTCTTTTGGGTCTTTTCCTGGTTTTGGTATCAAGATAATTTCTGCTGTCTTTAATTGTTTGGGCCAAATACTAAGTCTTAGCATAGCATTATAGATGTATGTTAGCATGACTAATCCCTTTTTTGGCAACTCTTTCATCATTTTAGGTGTGATTTTGTCAATACCAGGTGCTTTTTTGATATTTAAGAACCCAATTTCTTCTTTGATTTCTTTTGGGCTGAATATTTTTATTGTCGGAATATTTGGCGGTAATGTGGTAATATCGTTCTCAATCTCTTGATCAGGATGACTGGCATTTGGCATAAAGACTTTCGATAAATGTGCTGCGAAGAGTTCCGCTTTTTCTTTATCGCTACGAGCCCATCGATCTGGACGACCATCTATCTGGATTTTTAAAGGCGATACAGGAACTATAGGTTTCTTAGTTGACTTCACCGGTGTCCAAATGGAGTTGTCGTAGCGATTGAGGTTTCTGAGGTAATTGTGTAGTGTCAGCTCTCTGGACTTCTTGATTTCTGCTCTTAGCTTATTGGTGGCCCTGTTATACACAGTTCTGTCTGCTGGGGCATGACTTAGTTGCCAGGTCTTCCTAGCCCGTCTTTTATCTGCTAAAAGTTTTTTGATTTCGGTAGGGATATTTATACTTCTTGTTTGTGTAGTCGGAATTGGAGTGGCGTGTAGAGCAAGTAAAAAAAGTAAATGTATCCCTGTAACAAGCCTTGGAGGCCCATATGGTTGTGAGATGTTGAGGTTCATAGATGGCGGCTAGGTTGTCAGCCTTACGCGCCGGACGCCCTTTATCCCGAAGAATATTCCAAGAATATTCCTGGTACTCATTTCTGTTAGAGGCTGAGTTGACCCCAGGGCCATAGTGCGGCTGGAAGGATTAGGTAAATTGAAAAAAATCCAATAACCTCATCGGGACTTGAACCCGCGACCTTCTGGCTTGTAACAAAGTGCCTCAACCAACTACGTTACCGCGTGCCCCCACCGCCACCGCAAGGGCTGCAGAGCTATAGAGACAAAGAGAATTGTTTGTTAATGTATATTGTATATGTTGCTGTGAACAGATTGGTCATTTTCGGATTAATGTAAGGGATTTGTTTGAATGCCTGGTTAGTTTAGACTGTGGGCTTTTCATTTCACGACGCAATAGGTTCTGTTAGTGCTTAGATATAGGGACAGTTCACGGAGTGGTGGTGGTTCGACATTTGGATCTTTAAGTCGGTAGCGGTACGAATGGTTGGACGGCATTCCACATACCACATTTACAGACTCAAAGATACTTAAAAATAGGCCTACTTGTTTTGCTGTCCGCAGATTAGCCTCAATCCTGTTCCGACCTCATCATCCTTCGAGTCCTCTCTGTATTATCCCCCTTGGTTTGAAGAGGAGTGCAAGGTTTGAGATCCTCTTATTATCCGTTCTATTCAGTTCATTAAACATTTACTCTAGAATCATTTTTGTTTTTCGTACTGAATAAATATTGGCTCCTTCATGTAGGTTGTTTTTAATTTCCCCTAATCTGGTACATCCTTCGATACTTTTCACCCCACGAAAATGTAATTCTATGTCAGAATGTTAAATTCGATTTCTTGAGAGCAAGAATGTTGTCTGATATAGCATATACAAATATAGCTTATACGTATGTTATCTGTTTCTTAACTAATAGAGCGATGTCAAATATATACATTACTCAGTACTCTGCCAATCGTAAGATAGTTACAGCTCGTAAAATGGTGTGTAAATATTGTGCATTTTTCTTTTCTCATTACACGGGCAAACCTTAATTTCTTAAAGGGAATTTTATTCTGTCTTTAGAGGTTTAGCTATTGTACTATATTGTGATATTGATAAGGAAAGCAACCATATCCCTAGACTTAACAGGTTGGTCTAGAGTTAACCGTCTACATTTATATTCAGTAGGTACTCAGTTCGAGTCTCGACCGAAACACCGGGTATCCTGACTGAGGTTTCCTGGCTTTCCACAGTCCCACCAGGCAGATGCTGGGATACTACTTCCATTAGGCCACGACCACTTCTGACCAAATAATTTTCAGTTATCGCTGGAGTCTATATAGTCTTTATACTGAAATCGTCATTAAATAGCCAACAAAACAAATCATAACCCGTGCTAGAGATGGGTACATATGCTTGTATACGTGTAAGAAATTAGAGGTCCCCCTAATATCGTCTACAGAGCAGTAGCGGCGGCACGTGAGACAAGATGAAACAGTGAATAAACTTGTATCAGTATGAGAAGCAAAGTGGTCGTTTGCAGGCGATGAACGTTTTACATTTTGTTCAGAGCACTGCTTGCAGATGTGCGAGAAAGGTTTACGGATAAAGATTCTGGAACAAAATGCATTTGTGATTAAATATAGTCTGTTCTTTAACCAGCAGACTTCTTGCTTTGAATGATGGGTCGTCTGGTCTTAGGAATCTGGAATGCATATGTTACTTGCCCACTTCAGGTTCACGTGACCGGAATGTAACATCTCTTCAGATGAAATTATTCCAGAGGAATCTCACTGAAGTATTTCATGTCGTGGAGATGAGCAGCTTAGTCGAAAGGAAGATGAGAAATTGTAACCTGAGAAACTGGAAAAAGACGTTGGAGAGATAGGGATATTAAAAATTAATCATATTTTTTTTATTGCTAGTGGGGTGGGACTAAGTCCCTTGTACTGCGGCCGCTTCTGGCCTATTGTACCAGCCCCAGATGATAGGTGAGGGTGATTGTGGAGCAACTGGTGGAATGAAGATTGGCAAGGGAAACCGAAGTACTCGGAGAAAACCTACCCCAGCGCCACTTTGCCCACCACAGATCCCACTTGACCAGACCCGGATTCGAACCCGGACCGCCGCGGTGGAAAATTAATCTTAAATAAATAGGCTATGACGATCACAGTGGTCGCACGGTTTACATTTGCTCGAACGCTGGGATCGTGAGTTCGAATTCCACTCGAGGCATGGATGTCTGCTTGCATTTATTATATATTTGTGTTCTATATGCAGGAAACTGTCTTGCTACTGGCTGATCCCCCATCCAAGGAGTCCTACCAGCTATGTATGGATTAAGGAACTGAAAAAAAGCGACCAAGATCCACAAGGACTCTTAGAGCCATAGATACATAGATAAATGGGCTGTGAGGGTGTGGAGTCAGCTGCCTCAATATAAACTCCCATGGCGGGTTTTAATGACCACCATTATGAAACTTTCTTTTATACAAATGGGTGGGATTTTTTTTGACTAGCTAGTCGATTTTTTTTTTCCTACAGAAGGATTCTGGTCAGTGTCTATATTAAATAATAATATTACTCAATAAATTCAGTGAGGTGTGATCTACCTGAATCCTAATTTCGAATTATTTCCTTTCCACGTTATCTGTAGAACACGAATCAGAATAGCATCACCAACTCCATTTGTAGCAGTTCAAGACATTTTTTTATAAAATTCGTTTCTTGATGAAAAAGGGGAGACGGAGCAAACGAATTAGGTTCGTTTAAGGTCCAGCTTTTAGAGTATGGACTGTACTCTCAAGTGCAACGAGTGCATTGCTCCCAGACCATCCTCAACTCGAACTAACGTGGGATAGTAAGATACTTAGGGAAGTTGTGTTTGAGGAGAACGAACCCATTTTATAATGCAGATATAAAGTATTGGTGTAGGTCGGGGACTTGGGAATTGCATTGCAGTGGAGGAAGAGAGAGCAAGATAATGCCATCCTGCGAAAAGTTGGTGCCCAAGCGAGACAGAAACTGATAGCACCAAAACATGGATCCATTAAAGAGAATCCCCAGTGGAGAGATGGAGAGTTTTCAAAAAGTGTATGCAGTGCTGGGCTCAGAACAAGTCATGGGAACGGCGTATTGCCAAGTTGCATAACTCCGCTGCCTGTACCCTACACTGCGTCGTTATAACGACTTTTATGGCCGTGCTGTGTGTTGTCTGCACGTTGTTGAGTGTGTATGTGAGGCGTACACTGCGCCCACCAGATAGCAAGTTCTTCATACGAAAAGTCGATTTAGTTACAAGAACTTTGGCTCCATTAAGAAGACTTGATGATCAAGAGATGCATCTTCTGTTTCACATGAATTCTCCCGGTGGATTAACTCTTCAAAACCAAAATTTCTACGGAATTAAATATTCTTACCTAGCAGATAACACACTACGTTTATATACTCGTATAAAGGCCACCGATAGGGCCGCGCCATAGCTCAAGCGGATAGTCGCTGGCTTCCCACCGCGGCTGCCCGGGTTCGATCCCGGTCTGGTCAAGTGGGATTTGTGGTGGACAAAGTGGCACTGGGGCAGGTTTTCTCCGAGTACTTGGTTTCCTCTGCCAATCTTCATTCCACCAATTGCTACACAATCACCCTCACCTATCATCTGGGGCTGTTACAATAGGCCAGAAGTGGCCGCAGTACGAGGGACTTAGTCCCACCCCACTAGCAATAAAAAAGAAGGCCACCGATTAATGTTGTTTAAGGAAATAATAGGTTTTTATTCGGAGAAACACACGAAACATTTAAATAATTGTGGGGGCAAAATTGAGAATATTTTTAATGTTAAAACAGGCAATACTTATAGTAATACTTGAGCTCTTAAAGGTTACAACTTTTGATTTGAACATTCGCTTTCCTATGTGAAGGGGTTATATGATGTTTCCCCTTTCCTTTTAGTCAATATCACTGATTAATCAGAATCGGCCTTGGATCTTTCATTTTAATTAATATTTTAGACTAAATGACAGCCCATTACCCCCTCCCCGTCCCAATATCTTTGAAGGTATATTTGCTTCTGTGCTTATGGACCACACCATAAAGACATTTGGGGGAGTGGAGGTAAAGCTCCGCACAACTTAGCACTGCCCTGTATGGAAATATGTAGTGAACTGTGGCCCCTTTATCGCCAGGGACTGAGACCGTGGCACCAATGAGACAGGAAGCTGAGTGGACCCCGGAGGCATTCTTGACATACAGTGTCCCAGCTCACGGCCACTTCGAGATTGTTCCATTCGGACCCCGAGTACAAGCAATTGTATACACACCTACAATGAAATGAGACTGTTGATCTGTCCCTTGAGTCCGAAAAAACTTCCTTTCATCGTTTCTGTTTGTCACATTTATCTCTACTCGTTTCTGTTTTCCTTAAAATCCATGCAAAATTATGCTTTGTTTTATTCTCAGTCTTTCGTCTCTGAATCTAGGTAGTTCAACACTTAATGTGATGGAAGGCCATGAAGTTATATTCTTTTTGTAAACAGAAAATTGAAATTATATTTTAAAGAAGTTGCCTCTTTGCTTAAGAGCGCAGTCGGTATAACGACTGGCTACGGGCTGAACGACCGAGAGGTCGGAGTTCGAGTCCCGGTGGGAGTAAGAATGTTCACTTCACCATGTCGTCCAGACCGGCTCTGGGGTTCACCCAACCTCCTATACAATGGGTACAGTGGACTCGTTCCCGGGGATAAAGCGGCTGGGGCGTAAAGTTGACCACTCACCTCCAACTAGTGCCGAGATCAAGAAAAATGTGGATTTATACATCCACTCCCCCATACGCCTTCGTGGCGTAGTGCTTAGTTAAGCACAGGGAGAACTTTGCTTCAGTAAGCACCACATCTTGAAGACATATGGTATAGTGGAGGTATAGCTTCACTCATACTCCACCACGGTGCCAGATGTAGGTGAGTGGCCGGCTTCACGCCCCTGTCGTCTTACCTCTGGGGAAGGAACTCCTGGTAACCATCAGACAGCAGACTGGGTGAGCTTCAGAGCCGGTTTTGCCCTTGCCGGAAGTCGAAATCTGATACATCAGGCGTCCAGCCCTTTGCTAATATTTGTACTGTACTTCACAGGAAAAGTTACATCATTTCATGCGGAAAACTGATGAACTTGTCCAGGTTGTTAGGCCGCCGTATTAGAACATGCAAGCATTGAAAGATCATGGGGCAGAAATATGACTTTCCTGCAAAGTCTTCATGAAAACCGACCAGTGCTTTTATAAACACGTACCGCGTTTTTCTTTTTCGGATACCAGTTCGAAAATTAGGAAGTGGTAAACGAAAGTGTTATTTCTGATGTTTCCATGCCGTCGACGGAGAATTTTAGGGTCATCTAATTTAACTAAGCGAATGGGATAGGCGAGATGAGAAATGAAAAAATGTTTATGCTGAAAAGCCGAAGAAGAGGTCATCAGGCCTAGTCGTAGAAAAAGTAAAGTAAAGCTATCCCTGTACCAGGCCGTGAAGGCCCTAACTTTGTGAGACGTTGAGGGTCCCACATTATCTAGACTCTAGATAATGTGGGACCCTCGACGTCTCACAACCTTAGGGCCTTCACGGCCTGTTACAGGGATAGCTTTACTAGATTTACTAGATTGTCTAGATTCTAGACAATCGGCTCAAAGATGGCGGTAAGGTTGCAGCCTTGCGCGCCGGTCGCGCTTTACTCCCCAGGAAAATTATTTAATTAATTCCTGGTACTCATTTCTGTTAGAACCTGAGTCGACCCCAGGGCCATAGTGCGGCTGGAAGGATTAGGTTAATTGAAAAAAATCCAATGACTTGAACCCGCGACCTTCCGGCTTGTAGCATAGCCCTTCAACCAACTACGCTACCGCATGCCCCCTGCCTAGTCGTAGATGAGAGGATAATATTAAAATTAATCTTAAAGAAATTGGATGTGTATTGTATTCAAGTGGCCAAGAATATGATCAAACAATGAAATTGTGAGCATAGTAATTAATCTCTACCGGTCACGGGAGCCGAGCGGTCTAAGGCATGTACTGTCTTCGCTCGCTTGGAAACAGGGATCGTGGGTTGGAATCGCACTCAGGGCATGGATGTTTAGTTTGAGTGTGTGCGTTTTTCTGTGTTTGTGTACAGGTAGAGGCCTTGCGACGAGCTGATCACCCGCCCAAGGAGTCCTACCGAATGTGTAAGATCTAGAAAAACCGAAGTGAACGGAGAAGTTCATGGAGGTAGGCCTAGGCCCACTGGGGCTGTAGTGCCAAGGGGGAAAAAAAAGTAATTAATCTTTGGGTTTCATAAAATGCAAGAAGGACTCTGCTGTTCGATATCTAAGATTAGTTTTATATGAGTAATATAGGATGCTGGCTTTCATTTAAGAAAGTTGGCGCGTTAACGAGTTTTAATTACCCCAGAGGAATTTTGCTAGTTATCCCTGATGATAAAATGAAGTTGCTGAAGCTTTTGGGTCTACGCCAATGCAGTGCTGTATAACGGTGAAACTGATATTCCCTGACCTACTGCAACGCTCCCTCTGTTGACACTCGCAACAGCAGCACCCCTTCCTTGCGTGGAAGAACCCACCGCGTTGCCAGATTAGTACGCTCTCTTTTCCCTCTCATCCTCCTCCGTCGCGTCCCACTTTCAGGTATTTTCGCTTCCTCTTGCTGCCACACAGTCGTACCGGTTTTCAGATGCACCCTGTCCAGTGCACCGAACGCGGTAGCGTAGTTGTCTGAGGCATATGTTTCAAGTCGGAAGGTCGCGGGTTCGATTCCCGATGTCTTTTTTTTATTAATTTGCCTAATTCTTCCAGCAGCACTTTGGCCCTGAGGTCGACTAAGACTGTAACAGAAATGAGTACCAGGAATCTTCCTGGGGTGNGCACACAAACTAAAGATCCATGCTCTGAGTGGGATTCGAACCCACGATCCCGGTTTCCAAGCGAACGAAGACAGTACATGCCTTAGATCGCTCGGCTACCGTGACCGGCACGGGATAGCTTTACTTTTTTTTAATTTACCGTAGCTTAGGGTTTGTAATAATTAGTTTGGATTTATTGAACATTTATTGAACGACTTTGTAAGTCGTACAGTTTCGGGATAATTTAACAAAAGCAGGGGAAAACGCTGGAATAGTTACGCTATATGTACAGCTCCCAAATTTTTAATCTTTTTGTGATTTATTGCTTGTTATTGGTTCCTTTCTGTTTATAATTTATTTCATATCCCTGGTCATTTTTTTTTTTACCTTTCTTTTCTCTTAGTTTGTTCCTGTCTCGTTGCCTTCATCATTGAGTCTCTCCTTTCTGTTTATGGCCATTAAAGTGTTCTGTGTACTGCGCTGATCATAGCCTCTTCGCAGCTCATTCATGTTCTGGACAGCTGATTTTTGTTTCATTATGTCTACGAATTAACACACGTGGTCTGTCTGAGTATACAAGAATATGCATATGCTAATGGGTTACAAAAGAACAGAACGTCAATATAGATTTATAATGTTAAATTCCGATAATTAATTATGATTACAGATTTTATATCGCTGAGCGCGTCAGTGTTTTACCACAAAATTAACTCTGTATGAAATAAAATATAGAAAGTGGCGTAACAAATCAGCATTCTTATTCGCACTCTTTACTGATAGAAAGTATTTTCTTTTTCCAAATGAAAATACATCTCTTACCGCAACCGGCTTGCCTCTGACCCGTAACTCAATAGTCAGGCATTGACTACGCAAGAGTCCTTCAGAAATTTATAATCGCTGAGCTTCTCCAGTATTCCTCACCTTTCATGGACCACGAAGGCTCATTACCATATTCTGTGGAGACTCACTGAACTGTATTCTGAACCAAGTCCCACACTCGTTATATAAGATTCATTTTAATGTTATCCACCAGTCTACGTTTAGGTCTCCCAAGTGGTTCCTTCCTTTTAGATTTTCAGCTAAAGCTTTTGCGCATGTCTCATCTCCCTTGTGCGTGTTATATGCTCCATGATTGTCGTCCATCTTCATTTAATCACCCCAATAATATTGGAAGGAATGTATTAAGACCCTAATTTGTAATTTTATCCATCTCCCTGTTACTGAAGAACGAATATTGTCCTCAGCATTTTGTTCTGAAGCCCTCTCGTTCTATACCAATCGTACATTATTATGAAGACCGAATGCAAGTCTCTGGTTCACGAAAGGAAATATTGAAATTGGGATATTGCTTCCAGAACCCGTTTTTGAGGGCTGGAAACGAACGCAGCATGTCAATGACCTGATGTGACCTCGGCTAGACGCTTTTACCATCCTATTCTAGCCCTGGAACCAGACCTACCCCAAGCCTTCTCCCCTAGTCTGTCCTCATCCCTACGTACACACATGCACATTGCACAATGGTGCAGTGATTGCTGCTTCAAGGAACAGTAAGCTCCACGCTTTTTCTCTCGGCCAATTGCACAGTTTAAGCCAAAACGGTGCAATTGTACGTGAGATGAAATGAAAATAAATCAACAAATCTACAAAACCGCCACTTTGGTCTAGTGGTCAGAGTTCCTGCCCACAGATCCAGAGGTCCCGGTTCGATTTCCGACTCTACCAGATTTTCTGAGAAGTAGTGGGTCTGGAACGGGGTCCACTCAGCTTCGTGAAGATAAGAGGAGCCATTTCAAGGAAATAGCGGCTCCGGTTTAGAAAACCGAGATTAACGACCGTGGGGATCCGTTGCGCTGACCACATGACACACTATCCGCAAGAGTTGGCACTAACTTCGCCGACAAGCGGCGGTCGCCCTGTCGGTATAGTTCACTTGCGGACTACAGGCCACGGAGTTAAATCTACAAAGAGTAGTTCTGCAGTTCTGGATGATAAGTCAGTAGGCCTGTTCATCAAGGACTCGCAAGAAGAAGAGGCGTGAGCCTCTCTCTGTCATTCAGTTCCATTGGAGCACGATTGAGCACATGCATGCTAAACTAGTAAAATAACCTCACAAATGAGGACTAGACGTGTATTTACCAAAACTGACAGTTTCGTTATAGCGTACAGCATAAAGAACGACGTCATTGAATTTGAACATGCTTATATTCAGTCGGTGCCTGTGAGTTATAGCATAATTTTATAGGAAACGGATTAAAAGTTAACGTACAGCAAGCTGTGAGATAGCCGGCCGGAAGTGAGAGGGCGGTTTTGAACCAGTCACTCTACGATGTGACAGTCCCCTGAGCAGAAATTGAGAGACATTTGTGTTGTAATAACCAGCAGCTGCAGGCTTGTCACTCTCCAAGCCGAAACTTTCGTGAGATGTTTTCGTGTTTTTCAAATTAAGTGCTGATGTAGGTTTCCAGAGAAAGTCTTGGGTGATCTGATGTTTTTGGTAACACTTTCATAACCTGTGCTTAGAAGTACACTGAAGTAAAAAGTCAGTTGTACAGTGTTGCTTACATCTCTACTTGCCACTCCTTTTCATGCCAGTTTCTTGCTTGAATTATTTGGAGACCACATGTTCTTCCGAAACGTCGGTTGACTTTCATTGGGCTACACGGAGTTATATCGCAGAAAATAGAACTCTTCATAATCACCGCTGTGAGAACCCCAAATCGTGCATAGTGTTTCTTACAGCCTTGCTGCTGCATGGCGATACTGCTTGTAATGGTAAAACAATTGCTGTATGCATTAAACCTCATATGCTTGCATCACTACAGGGTGAGAACGACTCGTGTTATGTGTAAAACTGAGTATAACAAATTTAGCTGATCAAATTTTAACGACTTCTTCAAAAATTAATCGTGGCACAGAATATTGGCATGTGACGAGATCGATCTCATTAAGTACTCGAATTTTTATTTGGCACATTTATTTTGTTGCTACACAGAAGACAATTAAGCTAAAAATTCTTTAGTTGGGGTAAGCGCCTCACAAAGTTGTCCTTATTAGAAGGGTCAAATAAAAATTAGGTTCTGTCTTCATTCACTGACAATGAAATGCTGCATGAACATCTGACGTCATTTCTTCTCCTTCTGAGAACTGAGGTTCAGTAACTTAACCCCCAGGCCACGCCATAGCTCAAGCGGTTAGTCGCTGGCTTCCCACTGCGGCGGCCCGGGTTCGATCCCTGGTCTGGTCAAGTGGGATTTGTGGTGGACAAAGTGGCGCTGGGGCAGGTTTTCTCCGAGTACTTCGGTTTCCCCTGCCAATCTTCATTCCACCAAATTCTCCATCATCATAATCACCCGGGGTAGGCTACAATAGGCCAATCAGTGGCCGCCGTGCCGAGTGGACCCAGTTGGACTCCACCCCCTACTAAGCGAATTAAAAAAAAAACTTAAACCCCTTCCCCGTCACGCCTAAAATTTTTCGATGTAATATATATTTAACGAACATTCGTTACGTGTGCAGTAATTTGTTTTGCAGCAGTACAGACAAAGACCATATATTGCGCAATAAAGTAACACCGAATCCTACGACATACAGTATATCACACAGAAACAAAAACTCCCTGGTTTTAGTCTGCAAGCGAACTATACCGACCGAGCAACTGCCGCTTGTCGGCGAAGTTAGTGCCAACTTTAGTGGATATAGGGTGTCGCGTGGTAAGCGCAACGGATCCCTAAGGCCATTAATTTCGGTTTTCCAGACTGGAGCCGCTATGTCGTTGAAATAGCTCCTCGGAAGGTATTTGAAATATATATATAGGTATTATATTTAAGCATCCTGTTGCACTCAATACGGTACATGATACAAACTCCGTCTTCAGTGCAAACCATATATTGTAGGTATTTCGTTTTGCTCTCCGTTACACACTACATGTTTCGGCCACAAACGGCCATCATCAGGTGTATTACTTACGTATCTGTCACACTGCACTAGTTTAACATTTAAAATTTAAAACCACAGGCCTTCCTGATTGTTCCTTTCGTCGTTATTACCAAAATCTACTTCGTTGATATCTTTGTTATTTACACACGTTAATTTTGATTTCTCTGAATTAGCACTCATAAAATCTTCAGTTCTAATTTTAAAATCTTTTCAATTTTCTCTAAATTTTTTAATGCCAATCCAAGCTATTTGTTAGAGAAAATTGAAAAGATTTTAAAATTAGAACTGAAGATTTTATGAGTGCTAATTCAGAGAAATCAAAATTAACGTGTGTAAATAACAAAGATATCAACGAAGTAGATTTGGGTAATAACGACGAAAGGAACAATCAGGAAGACCTGTTGTTTTAAATTTTAAATGTTAAACTAGTGCAGTGTGACAGATACGTAAGTAATACACCTGATGATGACCTTTTGAGGCCGAAACATGTAGTGTGTAAAGGAGAGCAAAACGAAAGACCTATAATATATGGTTTGCACTGAAGACGGAGTTTGTATCGTGTATCATATATACGTATATACTCCTCTGTAGTGTAAGGACAACAGCTTATCAAAGCATCTCTTCACCAAAACTGTGTATTCACTTTTTGTTTCTCCGTTACGAGCTGTGTGTCCAACCATTCGCTGCTTATTTCAGTCATTCCCGTTAAAACATTAGAAGAGATATGTATTGACCCTTAGTTTATGTAAGGGTACTGTTTTACTTCAGAGGGTATCATGAAATGTGGGTATGAACGGATTATAAAGACGCAGTTATTATCTGACCATGTCGTAGATTTACGGCACGTAAAAGATTCTCATGTCCCTAGGGGACCTCTGAGCAAAATTAGGCAAGTTTTCCGCCCAAGTAGTTTCCAGTGCCTCTGGTAGATGGGGGAAGCATCAAGGTACCGAGGGCCGACCTCGTTGGCTCAACGGGGCTGATAGCACGCACCAGTACCGGTAGGGTACAATAAATCAACAACTGGTCGCGGCGCACGGGGAAACCCACCCCCTCCAATAATAATAATAATAATAAATATTATCTGACGATGCTCTCCTTGTATTCGCCTGGCGGGATTGAAGTAAAGTACGAAAATATTTGGTCAGAACAGTCAGTAATTCAACCAAGATTTGAAACGGATCCTTCTAAATGATAAGGGTAGAGCGTTACCGTCGCACCTGCTCTGTAGAACATAAGAATCACAACGTTCCTTCTTATGTAAATGTCTTCCTGAAACAGTACTGATGTGTGTAGTATTATGTACAAAGATACTGTAGAATTCGGATATGTCTCTAAAGTGTATGGAAGGCTTTGCAAATGGAATTTCATTCTAGAAATGTGCGTGGAATGTCTTAGTTGCGAAAATAGAGCACAACTTCCATTCCGTTGCGAACGTGAGAGCTGTTTAAGCATAGAAATCTGACTTGAAAGACAAGGAAATGCATTTAGACACGGGGAAGTTCAGTGTAGATGTGGGTTCGTTGACCGACCAGGGTATATCGATTTGGTGGGCCATATTAGTCGTCACGTGACATGTTGAGCTGGTCTGGGCTCTGGATCACAACCATGGCAACCGACGTACTGCATCGTGGCGCGCAGCGTCATCCCATCCCCATGACTTATTGTAGTGGCCAAGCGAAATTTTACAAAATGGTGCAATGAACTCGCATTTGCCCGTGTCCGTGGCGCTGACAGTTCAATAACTGGAGTGGATGTGTATAACAAAATATACAGTCACAAACATTTCGGAAGTATGGTCATCTTCAAAGGACTTCAGCTTATTCTAAAGGAGATCCTTTGAAAGAGACTTTTCGTTTCGGGATTATAAAAGTAATGATTGAAAACTTCCTTTTATCCCACTAAAGTAAAGAAAAAGTAAAGTTATTCCTGTAACAGGCTGTGAAGGCCCATAGGGTTGTGAGATGTTGAGGTTCCCACATTATCTAGACAATCGGCTCAAAGATGGCGGCAAGGTTGTCAGCCTTACGCGCCGGCCGCCCTTTACCCCCAAGAATATTTCAATAATATTCCTGGTACTCATTTCTGTTAGAGGCTGAGTCGACCCCAGGACAGTAGTGCGACTGGAAGGATGAGGTCAATTGAAAAAATCTAATGACTTCATTGGGACTTGAATCCTCGACCTTCCGGCTTGTGGCATAGTGCCTTAACCAACTACGCGACCGCGTGTCCCCTCTTTTATCTCACTAAATAAACGAATTTCTTTGTTGAAAATATTGTCGTAAATATTAACAACCCGAAGGTGGTGTGCTCAGGTAAGCGTTTAGTTTGGAGAAACAGATTTGTAATGTTTAATTCCTTTGATACGAAACAGCCAGATGGACCAAGTTGGCTCAAGCGGTGAACGTTCTGGCTTGTTTTCTGGAGGTATCCGATTCATGCTGACTGAGGTTTCTCCGTGATGTCCTCGGTCCCTCCAAGTCAAATGACAGGAGAGTAACACAAACTAGACCACAATAGTTTAATTCCTTTCCAATTCATGAGTCACTAGTAATCTTACTATTCAACACTATATATTCTAAGCTACTGAGAGCGTTGTTAAAAAAAAAATAAAATTGAAATAGCTACATTAGTAGATCCTGTGGTCTTGACTTCTTATATACCCTCCCTTTTCAATTGAAGACTTGGATGTGAAACCGGGAGACCCGCGTGTCACCTCCAATAACCACTGTAACAGTTTTGTTGCAGGAGCCGAGCAAATATTTTATACTCATGTTTTTGAAAAATAAAACCCATTGCCAATAAGACATGTACTGGAACATCAAAGCAAACAGAATCAGAACGACTCTTTAACCTACAATAGCTGAATGATGTAATCGAATGTTAGAACATACAGCACCCCAGTATCGCCAGTTACACAAACGTATCAGTCCAGTTGTTTAACTTTCAGGACTTTTATATTGATTAAGATATCGTCTCTTGGGATATGATACCATGTAGTCTGCTAGATAGTTACCAAGGTTTGGAAAGAACATTCTGCCATTATTTTCAGGCAGAAGTTTCTTCAGAAACGTTGGTAATCACATACCTGGTAAGCGGCCTCACACCTCAAGAGAGCAATCTTCATAGATACCACTGAGATTCTCAGATCTCACTTACATATGTTTTAACACATTTTTAGTTCCACTATTTGGTTCTGTTTTTTATTTCATAGTTTTTTAGTCATTTTGGGGTGGGGTGAGGCTGAGTCCACTAGGTACGTCGGTAACTCCTGGCCTATTGCACCAACCCCGGGTGATAGATGATGAGTGTGGAGCGTTGGCGGAAAGAGAATTGGCACGGAAAACCGAAGTACCCCGAGAAAACCTGCCCCAGTGGCACTTTGTCCACCACAAATCCCACATGAACTGACTTGTACTCGAACCCGGGCCGTCGCGGTGGAAAACCGGCGCCAAACTGTCTGAGCTATGACACGGCCTTATTTCATAGTTATTCAGCGTTGCCTGATTTTAATTCATTCTGGGGCCAGAAATTGTGACAGTGTGACTCAGATTTCGATAGCCTATTTTAGATCTTTCAGTCGAATTACGGAACAATATAGTACAATAATCTGTCGTCACAGAAACGAAAGAATAGAACATTTCA
The DNA here is from genome assembly GCF_002891405.2 of Cryptotermes secundus. Classification (NCBI taxonomy): domain Eukaryota; kingdom Metazoa; phylum Arthropoda; class Insecta; order Blattodea; family Kalotermitidae; genus Cryptotermes; species Cryptotermes secundus. The sequence goes on from NW_019737988.1 coordinate 512,943, forward strand.
CATCTCATAATTGCTCACCAGCTGCGCCACTGCTCAAGAATTTCCCCAACATTCTACGGAATCCGAAGGTTCATTACCGCTTTCACAAAATTCCTCCAGTAGTCTCCATCCTGAGTCAGATCAATGCAGCCCATTCCACCCCATCCTATTTCCCTGAGATCCATTCTGGCCTTACCCTTCCATTTACGTCTATATCTTACCAGTGGTCTCTTTCCTTCTGGCTTTCCCACCAAAATCGTATATGAATTAATCTTCTCCCCATGCGTGCTACATGCCCTGCCCATCTCATCTTCCTTAACTTGTCATTCTAATTCAACTTGGCGCAGAGTACAAGTTATGAAACTCATCTTTATGCAGTTTTCTCGAACGTCCTATCACTTCATCCCTCTTCGGCCGAAATATTCTCCTCAGCACCCTGTTCTCAAACACCCTCGGTGTGTGTTCCTCCCACATCTCATAATATAAGCGGTGAATGGCATTAACACACACAACTACTATAGATCAACACTAAATAGAACGACAGATTTTATTATATTTGAACCAGATTATCAGTTTATTTGCATAATTGTAAGAATCAGATACAGCGGAAGATAGTTTCGTAAACGGAATATTTAGCTGCAACTGAAGGAAAAAAACTACTTGGAAGACCTAGACATAGACGGAAGGACAGTATTAAGATACATCTGCCAGAAACATGATGTGAACTGGATTCATTCAGCTCAGAATAGGATTCAGTGGCAGAATATTTCAAACGGTAATAAAACTTCATGAGCAGTTGAAAACCTCTCATCGGCCCATGAAAGATTTTATCCCTTGAAATTAGTTAATTGGATTTTAAATATGATTTAAATTGGAATACAGAGGCAGTAGCCAGGCAGTGGCCAGGCAGTGGTGGTTACGGAGCCCCCGGCCGTGCTGTTACAGCTGTAACGGAGGGAGATGAGGAACTCCGAAGTCATTGCCCTATCGATTTCTGCATGCTTTTGTTGTGGGAAGAAAAAGTACGAGACTTTAGTGTAACTAATAACAAATTGCCCCCATCACCGTGCAGAATACGTTTATGAAAGTTAAGGATTTGTTACGTCACCCAGGTAAGGGTGGGGAGACATTAAATTCCCTCAGGAGGTCATTGTACTATCGATTTTTGTGTGTTCTGGTTACGAGGCTCTCCCTTCAACCGTAAGACACTCGAGCATGAAGACAAATCAGTGTCCGCTGCTTTGGACCATGGAGGTCTTGTTTAAGGCGGCGTGAATCCACTGCAATATCTGCTCGGCGTGGAGACTGAAAACATTCGGTTCTGTAACACGTTAAAGCGTGAACAGTGGATTAGCACTCCCAGTTTGCCAGGGAACGTTTTTCTTAAATGCTAGTGAGGTGGGACTAAGTCCCTTGTACTGCGGCCACTTCTGGCCTATTGTACCAGCCCAAGATGATAGGTGAGGGTGATTGTGGAACAATTGGTGGAATGAAGATTGGCAGGGAAAACCGAAGTAATCGGAGAAAACCTGCCCCAGCGCCACTTAGTCCACCACAAATCAAACTTGACCAGACCCGGGATCGAACCCAGGCCGCCGCTGTGGGAAGTCAGCGACTAACCGCTTGAGCTATGGCGCGGCCTAGGGGAACATTACCCATGGTATAGATCAGTAAGGAATGCATACGGTTTTGTTATAAGCGACGAAGACGACTCAGAAAAAAGTGCTGAGGAGGTAATGGGAGGACAAAATCAATTATGTAATGAGGGACTTCGTAATTTGTGTTCTGTACTAAATATTATTCAGTCGGTATAGCGACTGGCTACGGGCTGGATGCCCGAGGGGTCGGAGTTCAAGTCCGGAATGGTCAAGAATTTTCTCTTTTCGACGTCGTTCAGATCGGCTCTGGGGCCCACCCAGTCTCCTATTCAATGGGAATCGGGGGCTCTTTCCCCAGGGGTAAAGAAGCTGGGGCGTGAAGCTGACCACTCACCTTCACCTAGTGCCGAGGTGAAAAAAACGTGGATCTATATATCAACTCCTCAATACTCCTTCATGGCGTAGTGGTTAGTTAGTTAAGCACAGGGACAACTTTACCTTTTTCTTGCTAAACAATAGGATGACCAGATACAGGAGCATGAGGATGGCGGGCCAAATGTGAAATGCATACAAACATTTTCGTTAGGAAATCCTGAAGGGTAGGGACGGTTTAGAACACCTCGGCATAGATGCCGATGGAAGTTATGGAAAGAGGGTGAAAGATGTGGACAGGAATAGTTTGGCGCACATCCTGACTTCCTCCATGGAACAGAATCCTTCAGAAACGGACAGTTGCGTGGTTTGAAAACAAAATAATGATTTTTATGGAACTCGGAGGTTCATTTGTGTGCTCACAAGAGTCCGGCATTGGACTTTGGCCTCAGTCATTTGCATCTTCATGGCAGCTCCTATCTGACAAGGAAACGGATTCGAGTGCATGTTACAACGAGCTGAGCTTGTGCTAACTTATGCTCAGCTGTGAAGCATAAGGACGCGGAAAGAATTGTCTCTCCCAGTACTCTTGCCGCTGTAATTCAGTCCTCAAGGGATGAAAACATTTCGGACCGCTTCAACCCCAAGAACAGGGTTCTGGTGTTTCGTACACGGCGCATAGTACGGGAGAGGGAACTGAATAAAGAAGAAAACAATCCCTTTTTTTTAATTCGCTTAGTGGTGGGTGGAGTCCAACTGGGTCGGCTCGGCACGGCGGCCACTGATTGGCCTGTTGTAGTCTGCCCCGTGTGATTATGATGATGGAGAATTTGGTGGAATGAAGATTGGCAGGGGAAACCGAAGTACTCGGAGAAAACCCGCCCCAGCGCCACTTTGTCCACCACAAATCCCACTTGACCAGACCCGGGATCGAACCCGGACTGCCGCGGTGGGAAGTCAGGGACTAACCGCTTGAGCTATGGCGCGGCCTAAACAATTTGTTTACAAATTCATTCGGTGATTGTGCCACATTCATTCTTTCCCCCGCTGATCTTCCTGAGTTGCCGTCGTTGAACGTCACAAGTTAAGGGAAGGAAATATTATTATGAGGTACTCTGTAGTGGTACTTTATAAGAGACTAATTTGAAGGGGAGGTCACATGTGCGTGGTTATTGGTTAGTTCTCCCATGTTGCATTCGATGGTTCCCAGTTCGATAATCAGCTTGGTGACCTGCTGTCCTGAGAGTTTCCTTAGAAATGCCACACATATATTAAGGCAGTATATTAAAATAGGCCATCACCTCTTCCTTGCACATACTTTGTAATGCATAATTCACGATCATTCTTTCATTCGTCACTTTATAGCGCTGCTGGAAAGGCGTCATTAAAGAAATAATAAGTAAAAAGAATTAAACTATCAGGCGGAGATTGAAAATGCGCGTCTTAAAATGAGTTCAGACAGTTGCTTCTGCTTCTTTACGTACTGAATAACTGAAAACGAAGATAATTTTCTTTCATATACGTGTATTTCATGTATTTTCGCCGTATGCAGAAGATCACATCTGAAGAAACCGGCACAAGGGCTATTTTTACCAACGCCTTTAATACGTCCCCCTCCCTCCCAAATCATATCACGGTAGGTGTATGTTTCTAGGAGGTCAATTTCGTCTACAGCGCAGCAAGGCTAACAACATTGCATACCTTGAGTGCTTTTGAGACTGTTTTAGAGACTCATTTTGCGAAAGTTTTGTTTCCATATAAGTTCACGAAAAATTTCGTTAGGCATGCAGGGTATCAGTGGGGGGGGGGTTACCCATGCTTTGCCGATAACGCTACAAAATGAGACAGCTTGCAGAGGATGTTTTGGATCACAGTTTTGTACTACAGGAAGGCTGAACTGAAATTTGCGCAAGAACGATGACGGCTCAGTCCCGCGAAACGAGGTGAATGGCAGTTGCTTCCTTTTCTGGTCTTCTTATCGTATAGGAAACAAGGAAAGTATTCTGAAACGAAGAATTTGATTACGCAACACATTGCAGCGCCATCTATCTTTCTTGTGCCTGCAGTCTGGTCGGTCAGTCACTCACTCTCCCTACTATCGCTGTGCACAAGTAGGTCAGTAGTTGCTCGCTGGCGTGCTCTGCAGTCGGATCTTGACTTTGCCTGCCAGCACTACTACCAGTTTCACATACATTAGTTCTACGCAAAACCGAATTATGTTCTGTGCCAATTTTAGAACTGTTACTGAAGTTGCCAACTCGTATGAACGGACGGAAAGTAACTAATTGTAAGGCCGTGCCATAGCTCAGGCGGTTAGTAGCTGGCTCCCCACCGCTGCGGCCCAGATTCGAGTCCAGATCAGGTCATATGGGATTTGTGGTGGACAAAGTGGTACTGGGGCAAGTTTTCTCCAAGTACTTCGGTTTGCACTGCTAATGAGCATTCCACTGATTGCTTCACCACCACCACCACCACCACCATCATCATCATCATCATCATCATCATCTATCATACCATTCTGGTACAATAGGCCAGTAGTGGCAGACGTACCAAGTGGACTCAGTCTCGTCCCACCCCAAGAAACTTAAAGAAAACTATCTAATTGTATGCAGGAAGATGTTCATGTGCCAAAGCACCACGATCCGTCTGGTCCACGGTTGGAATTAGCAGACGAAACACAACTGTGCATGGTAATTACAAGGATAATTTGCAGAAAGACCGGTTCACAGCCTTGTATCAGATACATCATATAGTAAAGCTCCCACATGATACGCTGAAACACAACGACATCCAGACCATACCACAGAGCTGCAACCGTCACCATTACACTCATGCCGTAATAAACCTCCAGTGTTTCTTTAGTTGCAGCAGAAAAGAAATGACATAGCTCACTTTCCTTTGATACTGACCGCATATAAAACGAGTCCTCCAGAAATTCCTCCTTTTTGCGGGAATATGTTTACCGAGCCGTTGCCTAGTAACGGTAGGGTGATATACAGACAGACACAGACTCTCCTTTGATACTACACGGATCGCATAGAAAACAACACCTCGAGCAATTCTTCTATTGTTTTGTATGTGTTTCCGCGGTAACGTTTTTTCCGAACCGTTGCCTAGCAATGATATGAAGGATACACATACAGACAGACTGATGGGAGGCACTTATGAAATCTCCGTTCGGATGGGCTGAGGAAGCACGATATGCACACCAAGTTTCATAAACACTCGTTCAGGCATTCGAAAGTTAATAGACACACACAGGCATACAGGCATGAAGGAAATCGTATAAGCCTACTTCAAGAAAGCAGGTCGACGAAGAAGCTCTTTGCACGTGGGCTTATACGGCTTTGACATCTAAAGTGAACATAAGAAAATGAGACTGGGATTTCTGATTAAGCACCCTGACAAGCCAATTGTTCTGACGGCCGTGGAGATTCTCGGGAAAACGTGTTGGGCCTTTATGTTTCCGACTCGGCCTTCTGAACAAAGAACTAAACGAAGTTTAATGCCTTCTGGGATAGTAGTCTGTATATTATATATATATATATATGTGTGTGTGTGTGTGTGTGTGTGTGCCAAGTTTCNACTGGAGGAATGTAGCATCGAATAGAGAAGAATGGCGAGCAATCCTGAGGAAGGCCAGGGCTCACAAAGGGCTGTCGTGCCAGTGATGATGATGATGATGATGATGATGATTCTCAGAGAATATACTTTCTACCCCGAAGATGGAGGCAATAATTGGCTACGAATCGTCTTTAAATATCTGCTAGAGTATACGGCACCACATCCCAGAACCTAATCTTCATAGTCACCACCATGAAAACACAAATTTTCACAAGAACTTGACGGCTTCACAGTTCGAGGAGTTACTTAATGTCAGACTGTACGTGGGGTCTGAGTGGAGCGTGAGAGTTTACAGCTGTACTTCGCTTGGCTTGTAAGAAGGAATTGTTACTTAGCATAAATAGTCGGCGCGACGGAATTTGTCTCTGAGACGCATTGTGTAATTAACTGGAATTTTGTTTTTAAAACGTTAAAGAAGTCGAACAGATACACGTAATAGTCACAAGCAGTAAATTTCAGCGGACTAGACCCGCGGTTCTGAAAGGAAGAAATTATCATAGTCCCATTCTTTTTTGGCGTAAGTGACGTGTGTTTTCAGAACTAAGTAAGGAACTTCAGTTCTTTGGTACAATTGGCCAGAAGTGGCCGCAGTACAAGGGACTTAGTCCCACCCCACTAGCAATTAAAAAAAATTCAGTTCTTGTACGCATGCATTATATGGATATTTTGGTTCTGAATTTATTCATGGATTCAGAAATTGTTTCCTTCTCGTCTCGTGTCTAAAACCGCAGTGGTCAATATATATATATATATATATAGAGAGAGAGAGAGAGCGAATGTGTGTGTGAGTGAAATGACNCTTACGCGCATGCGCCGTCACATTTCTGCCACCATGTTAGGAATCACCTGGACAGAGAGATGGCTGGGATATGAATTGGCAGAAGTGGACCAGTCGCTTGGCCTCCTAGGTCGCCAGATTTAACCCCAGTGGATTTTTTCTTGTGGGGTTATGTGAAGAACATTGTCTACCAGGTTAAGATCAACGAGCTTCAACACCTGAAAGCCCTCACAAAGGACGCTGTGGCTACGGTAACACCTAACATGCTTCAAGTATGGATATTTGTCGTGCCACCAAGGGAGCCCACATTTAAATTTATTGAGAAAGTTATATACGCAGAAAAAACTTTGATAGTTTCTCTTTGTAATGGTGCATCCCATTAATGTGTATAATAAATTATTTCTGAGATATAATGATTTTATATACGTTTGTTATTTTGTTTTGAGTGTGACGCTTGGGCTCTGCCCAAAGGAAACGCTTTGATTAAGGATGTCTGAGAATTATGTGTTTAGAATATTTAAAAAAATACTAAAGAGATTAGTAAGCTGGAGAAAATTACTCAGTGAGAGGTTCATAATTTGCAATCTTCCTCTAATATTGTTAGGGCAATTAAATCCGAGAAGATTGCAGAGAGAGGGACATGTGACACAAGTGGGAGAGACTGGGGCATACAACATTTTAGTTAGACAACCTGAAGGGCCAAAAGAACATGTAAGGCCTAGGTGCAAATGGCAGAATAATATTACAGTTTATGTTGTTTTCCAAAGTTTCGTACGGATTAAAGTGACTGGGGATAATGCCTGACGTCGGAACTTTGTGCATAGTGATGAACCTTCCGGTTCTGGATCATAATATTAACTTTCAACTACTGAAAGAACGCAGTATAACGAAATTGTAGAGCTGTCAGTCGATTTATACTCTCGTATCGGTATCGAAGCGTTTTATCGATTTAACATCCTCTGATTTTCTCGTATGAAATTTAATCCATCTGAAACAATGCATATGCATATTTCTAATTACTTTATTTAATTATAATTTTTTAATAATCAGCTGACATGTAACCGACAAATTTTCTACAAAATTTGAATATTCGAGAATAAATAAGAGTAATTCTATACTACCAAGAATGAAGAAATAGAAATTTAACTTTCTTTTTCCAGCACACGCAGTTAGTCGACATTTTAGTTATGGCAGTTCTGTTCGTGTTTGCTTCACTGTAAGCTTGGGTGGTGTCACCGCTTGTGCTGAGCGGCCTAGAAAACGGTCCTTGACTTCCAAACCGAAGTTAAACCTTCCATTACCCACTGCCTAATCTCAGTTTGACTAGAACAAAGCGGCAGTTACGTAAGCCTTCCGTGTTTCATGCAAGGACTGTTGATTAGATAAAGCTTTTCAAATAAAAGTTAAAAAAAAAACTTATTCCGGTCTGGAAACTCCATATTTCGGTAGGCCATTAAGCATACTCCGTTAAGGCCGCGACATAGCTCAAGCGGTTAGTCACTGGTTTCCCACCGCGCCGGCCCGGGTTCGATCCCGGGTCTGGTCAAGTGCGATTCGTGATGGACAAAGTGGCGCTGGGGCGGGTTTTCTCCGAGTACTTCGGTTTCCTCTGCCAATCTTCACTCCCTCAAACTCTTCATCATCATAATAGCCTGGAGCAGGCTACAGTAGATCTGGAATACGTGTTCTAAATATTTTATTATAATATCTGTATCTACAGGGGCACGTGGTAGCGTAGTTGGTTGAGTCACTATGCTATAAGCCGGAAGGTCGCGGGTTCGATTCCCGATGTCATTGGATTTTTCAGTTGACCTAATCCTTCCAGCCGCTATGGCCCTGGGGTCGACTCAGTCTCTAACAGAAATGAGTACCAGAAGTCTTCCTGGGGGGGGGGTAAAGGGTGGCCGGCATGTAAAGGCCACCTGCCAACCGATTGTCTAGAAAATGTGGGAGCCTCGACGTCTCATAATCCTATGGGCCTCCACGGCCTGTTACTGGGATAGCTTTACCTAATGTATGGGTCTATACACGCACATCTGATGAAATGTTATTGTCACCTAAGTAAATAAGGTTCCAATTTGGCAGAACTACAAAACAGTCTTTTCCACCTATAATATCAATGTTTATTTCCAAGATGTTTTAACAATGTGAAGAAAGTCAGTCAGTGGTTCTTATGTTTGAACTGCATAGTTTATTCTAGGCTGAACCGGATGTTATGATTATTAATCGCTAGGAATGGAAAAGTACTGGGGATTACGCTGTACTGTTCCGGAATCAACAAAATAAACAACAGAATCTCAGTCAGTATAGGCCGTATAGACTGTCCGTTGTTCCTGCCTGAATTTATACAAAGTGCCTTATTTAAGCTAACATTTATGACAGGAAGAAAAATATACGCGTTATAAATCCTAAAGACGATTGTCAGAAGTTCTTCAGTTAAAGCCTACCATAACAGAAATAGTGGTAAATGCAATGCATTAAGAGGATGGGAGATTGAACACTGGTGTACACTACACCCGAAAACAGTGAATTTTATGCAGCAGAGGATAAAAAAACACGTTTCTTAATGTTTAACTAGTAGTTGTTTTTTTGTATAGATGGAGAAGCAGAGTTTTCAACGCCGAAAATTAAGCCACTCGCCATTTGACACGATTCTGAGTTAAATCTGCTTACCTTCACTCCCCACAACCCATTTACATAAAATCCAGCTTGCTGTTATCCACATTTTTCTCCATCTTCCAAAAGATTCATAAGGGGCTTCACCACCAAAATTCTCTATACGTTTCTTGTCTTCCCAATTCATCCAACCAGTCTAACCTTATTGATTTCACTATATTAATCCTGACCTCTCTTTCTCTCTGGCTCTGCAGCGCTCTGGACCTTGGCCCCTTTTTTCAATTTCTTAATCCTATACACGGTCGGTCGGACTCCTTGGACAGAGGATCAGCCCGTCTCAAGGCCGCGCCTACACACAGAACAACATGAACACAGAATAAACACACACAAACATCCATTCCTCGAGTGGAATTCGAACCCACGATCCCAGTGTTGGAGCGGGCGAAGACGGTTCATGCTTTAGACCGCGCGGACAATGTGATCGGCAATCAGTTGTAACCAAGCTGTACGAATCACGAAATCTGTCCTTACGTACTATCAGAAATTGTTCACTTAATTGTTCTTAGCTCTAAGTATTTTCTTGAGCAGTTTGTTTTCAAATTTCTTTTGTCCCCACTCTTCATGCGTACGTCACTGAATTACTGAAGAGAAACGTGGGAATGAGAGGTGTAATTTAACGATAACATTTGTTTTGACGGGGGAGGCAATGCATTGCAGTGGATGTGCATGTAGCATGCACCTGATTCCAACAACCTATTCAAACTAGAACCCAGCGAGCCTTCATGCTTAACCTCTGGACTGGGTCACTTTCTCTTTCTTGAAAGTGACAAGTTTTCACACGACAAACAATAGCAGGAGTTAATATGTGAAGAGTTGTTCTTTGCATTTCGCGTCTTTTACACGCGTGGGCTTTATTTTTATACACATGATTAATTATATATGCATAGGTCCTACCTGATTAATTATACACCGTTCAAGGCTCGGGGTGTAACAGGTACTTGAAGGCCCTGAGACATAGCATCGTTTCCAAACCTAAAAATGAAACTGATTTCATTAACAATGTATAGAGAATACTGATGCATTTCTGATAACAGCTTGGACTCTTATCAGTTATTAATAGGCCATAAACTTCTTTGTTCCACTAATGCCTCATTGTTAAGCAGCGGTTCTCAAACTCCTTCAGTCCGAAGAGGCCTCCCTCAACCTATGACAGATATCTAAAACGTGATTCAGAGAATTAAAAAAGAAGTAATTATTAATGAACTTCAGTTATATCCATGTAGCACAGTGGAACCTCGAACTTCGAATACAACCCGTTCAAGGAACAGTTCGACTTTTAAGTTAAAGTTAACTTTCGAGTTAAATTTCCCCATTTGAAATAATGTGAATTGAATTAATCCGTTCCAGACACCGAAAATTTACCCAATATAAAATATTTTAAATGCCTATTTCAAAAGATCATATTGGTAAATAATGACAAAACAAGTATAATTAATTTCAATAATTGAATGTTTTTATTTATAATAGTATATACATAAAATATTTTGTTTAGTACTCAATAAATAATAACAGTAGGAGGGATATTTCTGTTCACTGGAAGGTGAATTACGCTTCTTTCGTCTGGAATCCACTAGCTGAGAGTCGTGGTTCATTAACATTACCACCACTTGATTTTTCTTTGGTAAGAAACATGTCTTATGTCATTTGCTTTTGTGTATTTTTAACAATTTTTCTGAAATGTTCCATTACATTGTCATTAAACAAGCTGATATCGCTGTTCACAACTGCCATATTGGGGCGCCACTTTTCTACAAGGCGCGACGACCACGTGATTCTCTGTTCGACTTTTCGAGTTTTTATTCCAGTTTAAAAACCGGAATTTCCATTGATTTTTTTGTTCGAATTTCCAGTTCGAACATCAATCCGTTCGAAGTTCGAGGGTCTACTGCATTTGGTGTTACCTTTTCTTATCAGCAGAAAAAAAGGCGGAAAAATGTATTCGGATATGAAATACATTTACTGAGATTTTGCATACCTCGGGTTGGGTGGGGTAAATTGCTGCTGGTCCTCGCCAGCACACTCATTCTTGGTTCCGAGCCCCGCGGGACTTATGACCATATGTTATTGCCTCGCGAATGTGGGAGTCGTGCAGCTGTTACTGCCGCATACCTCATTGCCCCTGATGTTCATTTACTGCAGAATATAACCAACTGTTGCAATGCTAATCACACACAGATACAAGATTCAGAAATTACATTCCTCGAATTTCGCTAAATATTAACCATATTGAAAGAACGTTTGAAATAGACGTTTTAAATCTTCAGATCTCAATTATATTTCGTGTAAAGTTTTTTATTGGACTTAAATTTGAGGAAGAAACTAGTGAAATGCTACATTTGGAGCATAGCTCTGTATGGGGCTGAAACATGGACACTTAGGGCAGTAGATCAGAAACATCTGGAAAGTTTCGAAATGTGGTGTTGGAGAAGAATGGAGAAGATCAGTTGGGCCGATTATGTGAGAAATGAAGAAGTGTTAATTAGAGTCAGTGAGCAGAGGAATATCCTACACGAAATAAGAAAACGGAAGGCTAATTGGTTTGGTCATGTTTTACGCAGTAACTGCCTTCTAAAATAAGTTATTTAAGGAAAGATAGAGGGGCGAATAGAAGTGACCAGAAGACGAGGAAGAAGAGGTAAGAAGATGCTGGATGACCTTGGGGACAGAAGAGGATATTTTCATTTGAAGGAGAAAGCTCTAGATCGCATTAAGTGGAGGAATTGTTTTGGAAGAGACTGTGGACCTGTCGTCTGACAGATTACTGATGATGATGATAAAAAACACGTACATTTCAGATTTATTTAGTTCCGAATAGTATTTATCCAGTAGTAATAATACTGATCTCCATGTCTGAGTGTATTTCGGAAAATAAAAGTCGAAAACCCGTGCTGGTTTCGTCTTGTGTCTTCTCAGATTTCGAATGAATTTCATATGACTGATATACAGTACTTGGTCCAGTGACCCTTTGAAAAGTGAAGGTAATCTAAACAGTATTTTGAAAATTCAGTTCTTTTTTCACGAAGAACGCCGCGTCACCATCGCAAAGACCAGTCGGCTAACGGCGTCCGGGGAAACAACTACTGTTTACTCTGAGAAACGTGCGAAACACATGAATGGTGTGGATAAAATTGAGAGATTTTTCAATGTTGAAGAATATGGTACATATGCTAACCACTATACTATGAAGGTTTAAGAGACGATGTAGTTCTTGGACAAAATTAACTTTTCGCGTTTCGTGGCCTTTTGTCAGGTTTTGATGAATCTTAACACATAATATTGACATGTATGTTTCTTTCTTATTAATTATTTGAGATGAATCTTCAGGTATTATCTTATTAATCCTTTGATACAATTTGATCTTCATGGTACACAAATATTGTCACGCAAAAAGGAATTCCAAATAAATTGAAGTTGTAGGGGTCCATAATATAATACCGCGTCTAAAGAAATATGAACATAAATCTACCTACCTACCTACCTACCTGCCTACCTACCACTCGGCGCTACAGCCCTGGGTGAGCCTTGGCCTCCTCTACAACCAGTCTCCACAACCAATGCGCGCTGCCATAGGAATGGACCCACGCATGATGACCCGAGGCTGGTTGTTAGGTTTCTGAACAAAATTCTTTTTACAGGATGAGGTTGTTAGCCTCATGCCCAACCCCCAGCCTGGACGACCAGGATATCTCTCTTAGTCTGGACTCTAACCTTTGACCTTTCCGGCATGTGTGACCCTACCGGTAGTTAAACTACCGCCGGCATAGCTCTTCAGGTCACAGAGTCACGCAAGCCGCACCACCATGACAAGGTGAAGACACATTTGGGGGGACATAAATCCATCTGGTGGTCCAGAAATCATGAATGTAGTCGTAATTTTCTATCGAGGACTTTGTTCTTCTTTCTGCCGTTTTCCTGTTTCTACCACTCATTTCGGAATCTTCCATCTTCCTGTCCCATACCTAAAAAGGTAAGGACTACAGTAAACCCATGAAGCTATAGTTTTACCTCTTGTGTTGTATGAGATTGGAATCTTGACTCTTATTCCAAAGCGAAGAACCTGGTTCGAGAGTGCCTCAGGACAAACTGTCGATGAGAATACGTGGACTTAAAAACGAGGAGCACGAAGAAAATGACGTAATGAACATCTAAGTAATCTGTACTCTTCGTCAGATATTATTAACTGAATAAGTGATTAATACTAAATCTATGACACAGTCTTTGTTGATAAACTGTTAGTTGCTTAGTTGGCCAAGGATTCCCTGCCTTGTATAGAACCCAGAAGGTTCATTACCGGGTTTTAAAAGAGTCAGGCATTGGCCTCTATTCTGAGCCAGTTGAATCCGATCGATGCCTTCACACAATTTTACTAAACTAAAAGAAATAGTTGTTAGGTTGGTATTTCTTTTTTTTTTCTAAGTCCAAATTGAATATTTTTTTACGTTCATAACCCTTTATTTGATAACTGTTGCTGCGTAAAAGTTGTCCCCGTGCTTAACTAATTAAGCACTACGCCATGAAGGCGTAAGGAGGAGTGGATGTATAGATCCATATTTTCTTGACCTCTGCACAAGTTGAAGGTGAGTGGTCATCTTGACGCGTCTGCTGTTTTACCTCCAGGGAAAGAGCCCCTGGTACCCATAAGATATGCTGTGTGGGCCCCAGAGCCGATCTGGACGATGTAGAAAAGAGAAAATTCTTAACCCTACCGGGACCCCTACCCTACTCGGACCTCTCGGTCGCCCAGCCCGTAGGCAGTCGCGATACCGACTGAGCTATCCCGGCTCACAACTGTTGCAGGGAGAAGACTATGTATGAATAACACGGGGGCACACTGCTGTTTTTGAGAAGGATAGTCCAGATGAATAACAACTACACGTATGTTATTGAGAGTGAGATGGTTAACATATAGGGGCTGGGCGGGAAGGGGCGGGGCGATGGATTGAGGTCAGTAGTGGGATACTCTCCCTCCCCCCGTCTTCACGCGAGACACTTCCGTCAGACTGCCGCTCGCGAATTAGGAACGCGTATTTCGCAATGCACTGCGTGCTACTACCCTTTGCACATGAGACATGTGATGATCCGAGTGCGCTAATGAAAGTGAAACTCTCGGCTTTTACTGACTGCAAAAAAAAAAAAAAAGAGAGAGAGATGTTGGCTTAATCCTCTTTCTCTGGGCGATACATGCAGGTGCGCCATCATATCAGACCTCTCATGAAGTCGAAGGTAGCTCATGTATGCTAGCTCACGAACATATACAGGAGGAGTCCATTCTTATTTTCGTCCAGAGGTGGAGGTAAATGGTTAGCTTCGCGCTCTGACCGCTTTACTTACAGGATAGGAAACCCTTCGTATCTGTTAGATAGGACGGGCGTTTGCTGGTCTCTAAAGCCGGTTTGGACTCGGTAACTAGTTCACTGTTCTTGTTGGGAATTGAACCCCGGCCGCCCAGTCCGTAACAGGTAGTTATACTTACTGAGCTATTCCTGGACGGAAAGGTTATTTCTGAGTACAGTCTATTAGAAAGCAAATACTGATATAAAAGATATGATATTGATTCTGCCGTTACATAAACATTTGTTACGTAAGTTTACATTGCTTTTTTTATGAACCTTTCAGAACTCTTATAGATTTACTGTTGATTCATGTAGTTTGAAGTCCCGCGTATGTGTGAGTTTTGTTCAGGGTATTTTTTTTATTGCTAGTGGGGTGGGACTAAGTCCCTTGTACTGCGGCCACTTCTGGCCTATTGTACCAGCCCCAGATGATAGGTGAGGGTGATTGTGGAGCAATTGATGGAATGAAGATTGGCAGGGGAAACCGAAGTACTCGGAGAAAACGTGTCCCAGCGCCACTTTGTCCACCACAAATCCCACTTGACCAGACCCGGGATCAAACCCGGGCCGACGCGGTGGGAAGCCAGCGACTAACCGCTTGAGCTATGACACGGCCTCTTGGTCAGGGTAACTTTCAGATCAAGACTTGAGTGCGTTTTGAAACAAAACATCTTGTAAAATTTTGAATTGAAATAAATGACAGTAGTAAATGTTGGGCATCAGATCCAGTAGTTATCTAAACGCTCGTATCGACTGGAAATGCCCCCCTCACCAGTGTTAAATAAAAAATGTGGGTGCTACGTTTCTGAACACAAGTATGGAGATCCTACTATTATACCTACGTTCATTGCGTTTTTATAAGAGCTTTTTCTAAGGTATGCATAAAATTATCGTATAATAGGGAGGTCCTGCTCTTTGCCCGTCCGTCCTCTGTCAAAAATTGCAAGGAGCACAGGAAGAGAATACATATTTCCACCTTCTTCGCGGATCAATAACTTAAGGATTAATTATTGAACCTCGCGGAGAAGAACCATTCTTGGGCAGCTGATAGTGGTTCTATTGGCCAAGAGATTCCCCACTATTTATGGAACGCGAAGATTCAGTAACCTGGAGGATACTGTTATCTGGTTTGTAATGACGTGTAATTTGGAGAGAGCCTAACGTTTCGTAGGAACATATTTCTTCCATCTTCCGGGTCGAAGCTTTCCACCTGTTTCTGTTGGTTTACGAAGTGCTTGGCTCTACAACCCAGAAGAACGTACTCTTCGAAATGATGGCACTGGCAGCCTGAGACTCAGCGCTCATTAACCCGTCATGAATCCAGCTGTACCATCCATGGAACCAATCTTAATAATAATCTTCCATCTACATCTATGTCTTCCAGATTGCTCCTTTGGGCTAAAGTTTTGTGTGCATTTCTCGCCTTCACCATGTGTGTTACACGTGCTTTCTACATAATGTCCTTCTTGATTTGACCACCATAATAATAGGATCTGCCGGTCACTGTAGCCGAGCGGTCTAAGGCATGCACTACCTTCGCTCGCTTCGAAACCGGGATCGTGGGTTCGAATCCCATTCAGGGCATGGATGTTTGTGTGCGTTTTTCTGTGTTTTTGTACAGGTAGAGGCCTTGCGACGAGCTGATCACCCGCCCAAGGAGTCCTACCGAATGTGTAATATCTAGAAAAACCGAAGTGAACGGAGAAGTTCATGGAGGTAGGCCTAGGCCCACTGGGGCTGTAGTACCAAGGGAAAAAATAATAGGATCTAGGCCTGTTTGGTGTAGAAAAGATAAGTGAAGGTCGCGCATTAAAAGTAATTATGTAATGAAAAATTACCACAACTTAAAAGATTAATCCCTTAGTCTGACCTGTCCACATTTCTCTCTCATCTCGCTCCCACTGTGCAGCATAGAGCTGATTTCTCAGTTTCATGATCATTTTACAGATGGTAGGACTCCTTGGATGGGTGATCAGCTCGTCGCAAGGCCTCTACCTAAACACATAACAACACAAGCACAGAATAAACGTACACACACACCAAACATCCATGCCTTGTGTGGGTTTCGAACCCACGATCCCTGCTTCCGAGCGAGCGAAGACAGTTCATGCCTTAGATCATTCGGCTACCATGACCGGCTGTCCACACTTTTAACCCTGACTAATCACACGTATATGCATATGCATGTTTGTACACAGTATCCAGTACAACTTGTGTGTGGGTGTGTGTGTCTGGCGCGTGTCAAATACAAACGAAGAGGCGCAGTTTACCATGTTTGTGTCGGCAATGTATCAGACTATATAGTCTACTTTTCACGATGTGTGATTCAGATCGGTAGTGAACGTCTAATGAAACTTAACAAGCTGCAGCATGTGACATTGCCTTTTGCATTCAGACGGTGAACAGATTGTAATTTGTGGCGTCAAAGATATGAAGTAATGTGTCATATAGGCCTACTGCTGGTGACGCAACTGAACGATCACTCTGTACTTGAACCAAGGACGCATGTCTCAGAAAACTTCATTCTTTTTTTCCTTATCAGTTTCACTGCACCTCCTTTCTTGCATTTCCGTATAACAAAAGTTACCAGTGCATGTTCTCTAGAATCAGCCTACAGAGACTGCAATTATATAAATATCGCTGGAACCCTGCCAAGATGAAATGTGTACCTTATGCTTAACTGATCTCGTCAGTTGGAATGAAGAAGGTAATTTGCAGCAAGCTATAAATATCCCAGTCTGCTAAAACAAACTTAGTAGAATTAGGACACGCATTCATCTGTAGAAGTTTCGTTTGCGGAGGCCAACATTGCGGTACTTCATCAAGCCTTGCTGCAACATAATGTTTTCACTGATAGATCCATCCGGCTGCTTGCTACGAGCATTCCCACAAGCTGCTGTATAGTTTTCTCGTTCAGCTTATTAAACGCCTTGCTTTTATACAACTTAATGGTTCATTATTTTGTGTAGAAATGGCTGATATTTGATCGTATCCTAAAAAATTACTCAGTCGAGTTCACATTCTCACCACCCATTTCTGTAAGAAACATTTTGACAATATCTTTCCCATGTTTCTCGAGCTTCTGAAGGGTCCATTCAACCACAGTTTTCTATAATTTTTGTTTCCTTGCATTCTTGTCTACATGTCCCAGATACAAAAAAAAAACCTCCGTGGGTTTAGTCCGCAAGCGAACTATACCGACCAAGCGACCGCCGCTTTTCGGCGAAATTAATGCCAACTTCAGCGGCTAGAGGGTGTCGCGTGGTCAGTGCAACGAATATCCACGGCCGTTAATTTCGGTTTTCTAAACCGGAGCCCCTAATTTTCCATTCAAGTAGCTCCTCAATTATCTTCACGAGGCTGAGTGGACCCCGTTCGAGACCCACTGCTTCTCAGAAAATCTGGTAGCGCCGGGAATCGAACCCGGGACCTCTGGATCTGTAACCAGGAATTCTGACCACTAGACCACAAAGAGGGTCTACATGTCCCAAATAGGCTGTCGAAAAAATGCAGTTATTTGTTTGTATTCGCACTCTTGTTTAAATTAAACATTTGAAATGATTGACATGTTCGTGGTAGTCATATCTACACTGGTCAGTCGTGACTTTTGGCTGTATACGTGTATATCTTCAGACTTAATGTGTTGTACTTTATTAACATGTATAGCCGTTGCTAGGGGACAGCAAGGTAAACACGTTCCCACGAAGAAAAATTCTTGGCCAACAATTGGAAAAGGCCTTTCCATTGTAGGCAACGAGCAGTAAACAAGTTTTGTCAACAGTAGAGGCCGTGTTTTCTATGTGGTCCGTATCGAGTCTATATAAGAAGCAGTGAAGACTGTTCGAGGAGATTCGTCAGGAAGACGTCTCTCAAGGCAGTTCAGTAGTTGATGTGTTAACCTTGAGAGTTTTATAATTGTCTGTGTGTCATAGATACAGCAGCCGTGAAGGTGTAATAACAAATTGTAGTTACGACGTGTGAAATTGTCCAATAAACGGAGTTATCAAATCCGGAACCAATTATTTACTATCGCGTTACCAGGATACACGTGACAATATTAATCATAATGGGGGCGCGCGGTATCTTAGTTGAGGCACTATGCTACAAGCGGGAAGGTCGCGGTTTCGAATCCTGATGAGGTAATTGGATGTTTAAATCGGCATAATCCTTTAAGCCGCACTATGGCCCTGGGGTCGACTCAGCGTCTAACAGAAATGAGTACCAGGAATATTCTTGGAATATTCTTGAGGGTAAAGGGCGGCCGGAGCGTAGGGCTGGCAAACTTACCGCCATCTACGAGCCGATTGTCTAGAAAATGTGGGAACCTCGACATCTCACAACCCTATGGACCCCCAGGGTCTGTTACAGGGATAGCTTTACTTTTACTTTCTTATCTCATAGAAAAGTATGGAGGCCTCCATTACAATGACCGACGATTAATGCTTTTATATGGAAATAATCGCTTTTTTTTAAAAGGATCTTGCAGAACCCGTAAACTCACTCTGTGAGCAAAGTGCAGATTTATTTAACTTTAAAGCAACAGGAGAACGAGTACTGTGTCTTAAGACATCTTGGAGATTCTGTCTTCAACGAATGGTGATGTATGTCTTACATGGTAATTAGAAAATCACTACATTCTACTTTAAATATGCGATGGGAACCACAATCATCGTACCTGATATCTCGCTGAACCCACAGATGTAGGATTTTATTTTGCGTGGAGGGTGATAATCGTATATGCAAGAAAGTGAGCCTCCCTCACCCATGGAGCTGAGTCCTTGAGAAGTGGCCAGTTGATCAACCACTCAAGAATTTCTCAGAATTTTATGGAACTCGAAGGTTCATTACCGTGTTCACAAGAGTCCTCCATTGGTCCCTATCCTGAGCCAGATCAATCCAATACATAACACCCCATCCTATCTCTCTAAGATCCCTTTTAATGTTGTCCACCCACCTACACCTTGGTCTTCCCAGTGTTTTCTTTCCTTCTGGCTTTCCCACCAATATCCTATGTAATAACTAACTCCATGAGACGAAGTTCTGTTTGAGAAGCTGATAGCCCCTCTGGTAATAAAGACAATGCTTCGTCCTGTATGGAAACTGAAAGTTACTTATTTCGTTCACAACTGCCCGCGTCTGGCCTAGAGCCGTTAAATCCGGGACAAATTTTCATACCTGACCATTTTGTGAACCAGTTTAATAACATACTTCCATCTATGTCTATGTCTCTCAAGTGGTCTCTTTGTTTTAGACTTTCAGACTAAGATGGCGTGTATATTTTTATCTCTCCATGCTTAGAACTTAATACTCGTAGATGTAACTTTGTCTCTGTTGATGACGTCAGTTTTAAATGTTCTATTTCGAACTAAATTTTATCAGGAAGGAAAGATTCACGTTTGATGGCATCACACGCATTTCAGGGAATCAGGAATCTGTTAACCGTCCTCAACATACTACTCATCTGAAGCCATTTGACTGAAAAGTTGCTTGTATACTGTTACCACGGGTAGCGTTCCGTTCCACGTACTATACATAGTTAATGTTGGTGAAAGTTTTCGCTACATACATGAGCGGTTTCCTTATGCTCAGGAAGTGATGAAACGTTTGAATACTTGCAGATCCCACGGGAGAAAGTTGGCTTTGTAACGGTCGAAGAACAGCAATGTTGCTGGCCGCTGTTTTTCCACTTGCGTTAATGCCATTGTCAAGTTGAAGACCATTTTTATTAATACAGTTGTGCGTGACCCAGAAATCTGTAGCTTGACCTCAAGCATATTGGTAAGTACATTAATTTAGTTGGCGAAAGTCCAGTCCACGCAATATTAGAGAATGTTGTGGGAGGGGGTGGGGGGCCAGGGCAACCAAGTCTTGCTGTTAGCTTGACGGAAATGAGTACCAGGCGAAAGTGACTGCAAATGTTGCTGTGTAATGCAATTTGTTTCACTTCGGAACAAACTGGTATATACGAAGGGAAATAACGAATTGAAAGATAGTTTTCCTGTAAGGTTTAATTAAATAATTACATATAATTGTTAGACGTATCTTGAAAATTACAGTCTTGTGGGATGTGACACCGCGTAGTCTGGCAGATCGTTACGAAAATTTTGGAAGAACCTACTGCATCCGTTTTGACGGCGGAAGATGGAGAAAATAGGTTTCTTTGAAACATTAGCAGCAGTCTTCCAGGCTACACTGTGTCGCATTACAAAGATAAAGGTGCTTAACTAATTAAGCGTTACGCCATGAAGATGTATAGACCTGCGCTTTCTTAACATCTGTACTAATTGGAGGTGAGTGGTCAGATTCACGCCCCGGCCGCTTTACCCCCGGGGAAAGAGCCCACGTTATCCATTGGATAGGAGGCTGGGTGGGCGTCAGAGCCGGTCTGGACGTGATGGATAAGTGAAAATTCTTGAGCCGTAGCAAGTCGCTATACGACTACGGTTTCCCTACTCTTTCACATTAGAAAAGGCAGCGATTTTCACAGCCACTGCCGTGGGGACTTGTCTCACAAAAACATGTTTATTTTCCTAAGTAATCGTTTTACTTTTCAGAGTATGTGGTCTAGTGTTCCACGTATTTTCTGATTGTCTCAGAATCGTGCGTCCTTTGTTTCTTTCCACCCTTTCGTAGCCTCGCCTCTGACTCATACAGTTATTTACTTGTCCGAGTGTGTTTCCTACGAGCATGCCATTACACACGTCCTGGCCACATAAATGGGATCTGCTAACGGAGCTACCGTGCAGTATTGTCGCTACGGACAACACGCAAATTAAGTTCTTTTTTGATTTTTGTACCCGTTACATTTTCACTGGCACCGATATCATTCAAGTTAATTTATCTTTCCACGTGATTTTCCACAACGTATGAGAGTGTGGGATTTATTGGGAGTATGCTATTTCTAAATTATTCTAAATTCTAAATTATCAGATAAAAATACTTTCTTTCCGATCGCCATAGTTATTTTAATTGAAGTTAACCGAAAATATTAGACTCAGTGGTAGAAATGCTATGCATCAGGAAGTACCTCGATCGAAATCCGGCTAGAATACCAGCCATATCGTCGGTTTTCGAGTTTTTTTTTTTCGCCGATCTTTCCCGGATGAATTTCCAGTATTGACCATGGGTGACTTCTTCCCCACTCTCGCACCTCAACATCCATAACTACTACACCATTTCTTCTCAGACAGTAGGGGGTTTCTGTAGTCGATATACCGAAGAGAGAGCAGTGAATTTTAGATATTCAGTTCAAATTTCGATCGTATCTCCAAGTCTGCCGTTCTCACGGCTGGCAGTATAACGTTATAGTCGTCTTGGCAGTGAATACTAGGCTACGTGTCTTTCCATCTCAAAACACCTAAATTTGAATATCCTCACATAGATTTATCTCTGATTTCCTCAATCTCGCCAAGAAAATACCAGGGTACTAGGCCTTCCTTGAAACAGTCGGTGACAATTTCCAAAGCCATAAGCTGTAGCTGTACGTGATCGTCTGCTCATCTTATAAAATCCTTGAAAATTGAAATGATCATCGTCGGCTATCTAAGGATCAGCCATGTAGTCAACGCAGCGTCCTTGAATAGACTCAGATTACACCGATATAAGGAATTTAAAATTTTCAGCGTTTTAAAGAAATTACTTTAATTATATTGAAGTAAAAAGATAAAGCTGTCCCTGTAACAGGCCGTGAAGGCCCATAGGGGTGCGAAAGGTCGAGGTTCCCACATTTTCTAGACAGTCGGCTCACAGATGGTGGTAAGGTTGTCAGCCTTACGCGCCGTCCGCCCTTTACCCCCAAGAACATTCCAAGATTATTCTTGATACTTATTTCTGTTAGAGGCTGACTCGACCCCAGGGCCATAGTGCAGCTGGAAGGATTAGGTCCATTGAAAAAATCAATGATCTCATCGGAATTCGATCCCGCGACCTTCTGGCTTTTAACATAGTGCCTCAACCAACTACACTACCGTGTGCTCCCTGATACTGAAGTATATTTTTAAGTACTTGATCGTGATTTCTTTGCTGCAGTATCTTTATATAAGCTTCGAAATTTCAGCTGTTGACTCACAGCATTATATTGATCATTCCTCTTCACACAAGAATGACAGTGTATACTGTATCGAATACACATATTTTCCAAAGCATCCTTATAATTTTCGCGCTCATTGGCTTGAGTGTTAATTTATTGCAGGCTGTGTAATTTACCCTTTTCTTGTCCATATTTTTTCTTAAATTGCTCTGTAAAAGTAAAGTTATCCCTGTGCTTAACTAATTAAGCACTACGCCATGAAGACGTATGGGAGAGTGGATGTATAAATCCACGTTTTCTTGACTTCGGCACTATTTGGATGTGAGTTGTCATCTTCAAGCCCCGGCCGCTTTATCAAGTTGAAAGAGTCCCCGGTACCCATTGGATAGGAAGCCGGGTGGGCCTCAGGGCCGGTCTGGACAATGCGGAGAAGAGAAAATTGTTAGCCCTACCGGGACTCGAACCCTGACCCCTCAGTCGTCCAGCCCGTAGCCAGTCGCTATACCTACTGCGCTGTCCCGGCTCATTAAAGGATGCGTACTAAAATAATTATTTTTTTTTGTTTCTTACATTGTACGTCCATATTGTCCTCTTAACTATATATATACAGTATTTTTTGTTGCTAGTGGGGTGGAACTAAGTCCCTTGTACTGCGGCCACTTCTGGCCTATTGTACCAGCCCCAGATGATAGGTGAGGCTGATTGTGGAGCAATTGGTGGAATGAAGATTGGCAGGGGAAACGCAAGTACTCGGAGAAAACCTGCCCCAGCTCCACTTTGTACACCACAAATCCCACTTGACCAGACCCGGGATCGAACCCTGGCCGCCGCGGTGGGAAGCCAGCGACTAACCGCTTGAGCTATGACGCGGCCTTAGATATACAATATATATTAGATTTATTTTCTGCGTGTGATTTTAATAAACTGTAGGAAACTTAAAAGTTTTTCAGTGTAAAATTATTCCTGTCACTGAATTAAGTCTCTAGAAATAAAGGGATGCCGCATGACACATATTGTCTAATACATACAGTTATGGCGCCGCCTGGTGATAAAGCTTGTAAATACTGAATAGGTCGCTTTATGCGTTGTATGGTTAATGGTCTCCTAACGATCGTCAGACGATGGATAGACTATCTTGTAAAAACCTAATCGCATTGCACATTCCGCATTGCATAGTTACAAATTTCACTTGCTTGTGTTTCGTTAAAACACAAGCAGTATAGAGCACTGAAGGTCGCAGTGCGAGGGCCAATTTTATGGCTCACCCCTCGTATTCATATATGATCAAAAATATTTCAAATAAATATTGATGATTTGTTTCAAACTTGAATTTTATGTACGTTTTTCTAAATTATTCTTGTACGATGTGTCGTTTTGAAGGAAATCTGTAACTTTCTAACTGAGCTTCGTTTATTAACGTAGAGGTTATATTTCACTGATACGAAACTGAACTAAATTTTCCAGGCATTGTTTAGTTTTTCCCTCCAGTACCGAATTTATGCACACAGGCAAATCTGAAGTGCTGAACGTCTGCAGGTTGTTTCTGTAGAGGCCACTTTCAGATATTCATTATAGATGGGACAGTCAAATGGTTTCCTGATGTAGCAAATATTTCAGTGTCCCTGAATAGAAATATACACAAGATGTACATAAACACTGCACGCATTACGCCATCATTGAGGAATTTATATGCAACTGAGGATAATTTTTAGTACCCTATGAATTGTATATAATGCTCAAGTATTTCTTAGTAAAAAAAACATTGTCTTGAAGGCAGATACTTGGCGAATGAACAAATTATAGTGATTGTCTTCGATGAGGATTTCTAAAGCTAGCAGTAATGATATATTTTGTTGGAAACTTAATACGTTCAATTTTGTTTTGTTTCTGTTATAAGCCATGTCCAAAGAACGTGTGTGATCTGCTGATGATGTGTTTAAAAAAGACGAGGTCACTATCGGGAAGTTTTTTCTATCATTTCTTAAAAGAAACTTATGGATTTTGAGCCTTTATGCTCTTGTGTGCAACCCCCCCCCCTTCAAATTTTGAGCCAGTTGACCGACTTCCACAAAATTTATGATGAATGCTTTACAATTGGAGGCCACCGAAGTCTCTTACTTTTTTAATTTACTACAATCAGTAATAACAACATGGCGGAAGTATGGCCTTGTGATGCTGGAGATAATCTATTGCCTAGCGTCTAGCGCCATTGAAATTATGGTAATAGATATTTGAAAGTATGCACTGTTTGTTAAGATTTTATTTTTAGAATGTAAAACAAGCAACGACCGCGCGAAAATTTGTACTTAATTTTGAATTAATTTGCAGAGGCAGTCTTGAAACTCGTAGACTGTGCTGTGTTGTTACTTTTATAATGTTACTTCTGCAACACACTTTGACGTCATAAGACCATCATCAGGTAGAAACTTTTGTATAATCGCTGCACTGTATTTTTTTTCTAGTTCAGTGTTTTAAAAATGGTTAAAACCATTTTCAGTTATTGTTGATATTCGTTAAAACTAGTTAAAACCTTTTTTTTTCACTTGATATTCCGTGTCTTCAATACTCCAAGGTTTCTTAGATTATGTACTGCGGGCGGATGCCGGTGGGACTGATCATCGCCAGAGTGAAACAGTGTCCACTCTTAAGGAAGTCGGCGAAACATTTACTCAAGCGTGGATGACCACAGGAATATATATATATGAGAGAGAGAGTGTGTGTGTGTGTGTGTGTGTGTGTGCACATATGCAAGTCACCCCCAGTAAAGGGGGAGTGACCAGTAGTAGACCACTTCTCTCGTCGAAGTGGAGGTTCCATTTTAAAACACGTAAAAATCTTTAAAAGAACAAAAATATTGTCACGTGTAAGAGTGACTGTAGACGGGGTTTGAATTGGAGATTGGATTTATTGACCACTTTAACGCAGAACTTGTGACTACACTTAATTATAGCGCCATCGCTGATCTTCAAACTTTACAAATCACTACAGCATACGCTAAGTCTTTTAAATCTGCTGTGTCTTCGCCAGTCGTTCCCTGGTAGCGGTTTCTAACAGTGGAGATTCTTCAGATTCCGCGCTCACTTCATTACCAGCTGGCTCTCAACTGCACCGACTAAGTCTTCTCTTCACAGTCTCTCTTACAACTGACTACTCCTCGGCTGGTGTTTTCGTTATATAACTCCTTGACACGGACCATGTAGAAAACACTGTTTCTAACAGTTCCTCTGTTTGCATGTGAACTCGTTACCATGGGAATCTGTTTGTTTCGCCGTCGCTGCTTAGTAACAAGTCTGCATGCTAGAATATGGTGGTGGCTCTCTATGGAACCCGAAACTAAGGTTGACTGTGCTGGCGAGGGCTAGCAGCAAGTTGTCCTACCGGTCGACATGAATAGGGAATTCAACTCTGTTGGCGTTTTCTGTTCATATTTCTGTTGACCTTCGATTTTCTCATTTATACAGCTAGACTCGCATCTGTGACGATTGTCCTGAAATAGAGCTGTGCCCATTGACTGGTATATTATACATTTGGTATAGAATGTATACGTATTTTCGAGAGAAAAGTAACTTTCATATTTTTTTTCCTGTGGCGCTACAGTCCCAATTTGGGCCTAGGCCTACCTCCATGAAACTCTCCGTTTCACTTCGGTTTACTAGATCTTACACATTCGGTAGGACTCCTTGGGCGAGTGATCAGCTCGTCGCAAGGCCTCTACCTGTAGACAAACACAGAAAAACGCACACAAACATCCATGCCCTGAGTGGGATTCGAACCCACGATCCCGGCTTCCGAGCGAGCGAGCGAAGACAGTGCATGCCTTAGACCGCTCGGCTATCGTGACCGGCTAACTTTCATATAGCTCATTTAAATGTCGTGGAAAATGTTCTCATTTCTTTTAGAATTGCCGCTGGGTTGTGTAACGATAGCTAAAGTTTTCTACGAAAGTGTGGCAAAACTCAAATACTGAAGCACCAAGAATTTTAGAGTATTTTCTGTTTGGAGAATCCTTGATACAATTCAGTCCAGAATCTCTTATCTTTCAGGCTGATATTTAAAAATCTAAACCCGAACGTTTCGGTCGAGTTCATGCCACACATGCTTCATATTTGGAACGTCACGGGTTCAACATAGACCCGGATACCGAATATCCTGGCAACATTTTCATGGGTTTCCTCTATCTCTTCCTGTAAATTCCAGGATAGTGCCTCGCATGGAGCTAAAACT
This sequence comes from Cryptotermes secundus, assembly GCF_002891405.2. NCBI lineage: Eukaryota > Metazoa > Arthropoda > Insecta > Blattodea > Kalotermitidae > Cryptotermes > Cryptotermes secundus. Next base: position 539,556 of record NW_019737988.1, read on the forward strand.
CCTTCCTGCCAAATTATAATATTGTAACATGTAGGGGAGTTTGCGTGACGAAAATAACTGCTTCTAGATCAGATGATTGCATTTATTGGTACTTCGGTCACAAATTCCCTTAATCACACTGTCGCTATTCTACACACTTTCAGTTCACCGCTGCACACGCACTAGGATTCTCAATCTTCACTAGTCGTCTCCTGGCAACGGATCTCAACACAGAAACTAGCACTTCAAACCACTATGAAGGCTTCTCTTCACAGCCGTACTCTTGCAACCAACTCTTTTCTTTACAGCCTCCCGTACAGAACTGAATTCTCAACTGAACTCTCCTGGACTGACTTCTGGTCAGAGTCAAAGTCAGAGTCAAAGTTATGTTAAGACGGATAGTCAGTCTGCCAGTCTATCTTGGAGTAAAGCACCCATCCGGGCTTAAGACCAGATCTTTATTACTCTAAGACAGTTGCGGGTTTGTTGATGTGGGGCGCTCTCTCTGAATAGAGGACGGATGTGTCGTTTGCCAAAGTCATAGTCAGCAGTAATAAGTCTGTTGTCAGTATGTACAATTTATATTATACATGTTATTAAATGTATATATGTACAACATATACAAGGCCTCTGTCAGTCCAAGCTCAGTACAGCAGATCATACCCTATCATCCTGGAACCTCTTAAAATTCTTCGGCGCAGACCACACAGAAGACACAAGTCACGTGAGTGCTAGCCAGTTAGTTCATTGGCGCGCTGACTGCTGCTTAGCAACGAGCTATAACATTCGTCCACTGAGACACAGCTTTCATTGTTGCGCGTGTTTACGGAGCCTTTGTCTGGCAGTACGTTGATTCAATCCATTACAATATTTAAAATTCAACCTATCATTCGACACTATATAATCTGAGTTACTGAAAGCATTGTTAAATAAACAAGAATAAAAACGGAGAACTTGAAGTTAAAGTAGTCCTATCATCATCATCATCATCATCATCGACAAAATAAATCTTTTTGTACAGTAGCCTTCTTTAGAAGATTTTGCCAGACTTGTCCATTCCTGGCTATGTTGCCGTGAATTAGACCTTTATGTTTTCACTTGTTTGGATTTCGGAACAGTTGTTTTTTACAGAGCAAGATCATGAGTCTTGCGTCAAAATATGCGTTAGATATTTATAATTTTACGAGTTTCATGTGAATGTCACGTTTGATCTCTCAGGTTTATACAAGAAAGGAGACTGAATGGGTTTGTAAGCGGGATCATGACGAGAATATCTGGATATACACGTACGAGTAAGTAGGACGATGGACGTTGGAGAAAATTGCACGGCGAGGAACACCTCTATTTATACTGTGCCCTAAATATTATGAAGGGGTCAGATGAAGGAGGATAATGGTAGGGATACACAGGGAGACAAGAAATACATGTCAAATTCTACTTGGAAAACCCGAACGGAAGAAGTCACATGAGAGACTTGGGATAATATAAATAGATCTTAAAGAAACATGGCATGGGTATGTGGCCTGGTTTCAGCTGGGTTAGGGTAGGATCTTGTGAGAGCGGTACTATTCCTGCTGGTTCAACTAGTCACTAATGAAGTGAAGACAGATTTATTCTACCTCATTAATACCTCTTTGCGTCATGAACTGACTTATACAAGATATTTAATGGGGTCGACTCAGCCTCTAACAGAAATGAGTACTATGGATCTTTCTGGGCGTAAAGGACGGCCGGCGCGTAATGCTGACAACTTCGCCGCCATTTTTGAGCCGATTTTCTAGAAAATATTGGAGCTTCGACGTCTCACAACCCTATGGGCCTCCACGGCCTGTTACAGGGATAGTTTTACAGTTTACCTTTATTAGTGAAAGGTTATGTAAAACGGATTATGTAGACGTATTAGAGAACTTCTGTTACATTACAGTTTTTGTATTCTTTGCATTCCCCGAATAAACTCGGTACCTAAACGTTTCTTGTACGTCCAATGAACAAGCATCTTAGGTGCACATGCATGTAAATATTCCGGTATATACGAATTGAAGGAGGCCATTGCTAGTTTCGGTATCATAATCGCGGTTCTCTCTCTTAACTAAATGTTTCTAGGTATCAAATCAGGAAGGATTAAATGGGCAGGGCATGTAGCATACATGGTACAGGTAAGAAATTCATACAAAATTTTGTTCGAAAAATCGAAAGGAAGAGTACTAGGTGACCCAGATGTATTCGTAGATGGGAGAATAGTATTGTCACTTATAAGGAGTGATAGTAAACAGGGTTTCGAATGGTAATTGGATTTATTGAACACATACATAACGTAACTGCAAATCACCATAGCGCTAACTCTAATTCACACACACTGCAGTTCACTACAGTACGTACAATATCTTCTCAGTCTGCTGTATCTTCACCAGTTGTCTCCTGGTAACGGTTTCCAACACTGTAGTTTCCTCAGTTTTCGTATTCACGTCGTTACTGGCCAGCGACTGTCACAACTAACTCCTACTCTTCAACTGCCGTCTCAAGACTCTCCCATAATCACAGCTGCTCCTTGTTACATAGCCTTGGCACGGACCACACAGAAATCACCTCTCCCAACAGTTCTTGTATTGTTCCATTACGTAGCTATCGCAAGGACCGTGTGGAGAATGCCGCTTCTCAGTTACTCCATTGTTGCGTGTTACGAATCTGTCGCTGCCATTACCTAGCAACAACTGTTGTTTGCAGAGCAATTACCTAGCAACGGGTCTACATGCGAAAATATTAGAGCATATTTTAAAAAGACAGATTATACATATGCAGTCTAAATTTATGTGGTTCAGTATTGGATCCACTGGCGGGCTTTTGTGAGCGCGTTAATTAACGTTTGGGCTCCTTAAACGGCGGAGAAATTCTTGATCAGTTGAGCTCCTATTTGTTTATTGAGAAGGGCCCTGCTCTGCGGAGTTAGCCGCTGTTCTGAACGAACAGTTGTTTACCTATCGGGTATCTTACAATAGGAGAAAATATTACGAATGTTATGTATGGCGGCTCTCGGGTCTGAAGCTACCGCCGTGAGAACTTACCATTGCCGCGGAGCCAAAACTGGGTCACTGGAGTTTTTTGCTCTCTTGTTTCCGCTATCTTGAAGGCGAGGTCAAGATAAAGTTCAAGACGCCCCTGGCTGATTAAGCAACGCTTAATGTAAGAACTAGGTAACTGACGCGGGACTGAGATGTAGAAGTAACGCTCTGGAGTTGTATTCTGCAAGCAGCGGATTCGAATCTCGGCCTCGTTACCAACTATTCGGGCTGAATTTTCCCAAATTCTCTTCAGACGAATTCTAGGGCAGTACCACGAAAGAGGCTGCGATTATCTCCGTACAATATTCTTGCATATTCCAATCCCATTCCGTGCTGTGAAGTTGTAAATATATTTATCAGATGATAATGACGCCATATTGCTATAATGCATGACGACAGAACACGTGTAAATATCTATGTTGCCAGGATACCATTTTATATGACGTTCTTAAGTTCCAAGTCTCTAAGAGCTCGTTACGTTGAGTTAATGACTGTAAACTTATTGTGTCCATCTGTTCATATAGCGATGTCTCTCTTTATGTGTAAAGAAAGTAAAGGTATTCCTGTAACAGACCGTGGAGGCCCATAGGGTTGTGAGATGTTGAGGTTCCCACATTTTCTAGACAATCGGCTCATAGACTCTTTTTATGTGTAGCCTATAATAAAGAAATGTCTGTTGAATATGTTTTGCTTAAATGCAATATTGAGAGACCTTAATTGAAAATATATTAACCTTGGGTCCAGTTTGTACTGCTTGTATTTTCCTACTTTGGCAGTGTACTGGGTTACTATAAAAGAAACATACACTTTCAACGTTCTGGAAAACCAAAGTATTATTGACACATCCAAAATATTTTCATGCTTTTTTAATATGTCTTTAAGTTTGTATGATTATTTTTTTTTATTGCTGGTGGGGTGGGACTAAGTTCCTTGCACTGCGGCCACTTCTGGCCTATTGTACCAGCCCCAGATGATAGGTGAGGGTGATTGTGGAGCAATTGATGGAATGAAGATTGGCAGGGGAAACCGAAGTACTCGGAGAAAACCTGCCCCAGCGCCACTTTGTCCACCACAAATCCCACTTGACCAGACCCGGGATGGAACCCGGGCCGCCGCGGAGGGAAGCCAGCGACTAACCGCTTGAGCTATGGCGCGGCCTTGTATGACTAAGTTACAAATGTTCTATGTATGAGCCTTTTGTCACACGACAGATATCAACACGATAATCCAGCTCGTTCGAAACACATGTCCTCGTCACCACTGGCAACAGCTGTTGTGATGCGTTGCTTTAGATTTTTTACACTTACAGGAAGTGGAGGAACAAAAGTTCACCGCAAACTTCATTTTCATCCAAGATAGAACTCCGCCTCATTGGCATATGGAAGTTCGAAATTACCTGGATCAAAATCTGCCTCGACGTTGGATTGGCCGCCCAACAGACCAGAATATGGCACTGACGCGTGGGCTACCTAGAAGTCCGGATCTAATGCCTTGTGACTTTTTCTTATGGGGATATATCAAAGACATGTCTTTACACTCGTAATTCCGGTCATAATTTTGATTCATAGACGTATAGTGGGCAATATATTACAGTAGTATAGACTCCGATAATTCTGTACCTCAGTCGATTTTAGTCGCTATGATTAATTCTTTAGGCAGTTAATTAAATGTTGAAATATATTACAATGTAAATATTAAGAGACCGCTTAAAATTGAGAGGGAGAGTTTTATTAAAGGTAGACTCTTTAAAGTATCGATCCCAGGATTCTGGGACATAAAACAAAGTAGTCTGCTAGACCCTTACCGATATTCCTTCGAAACGTCCGTAATGATCTCCCAGACTACACAGTGACAAATACCAGAAGACAGTAATTTTGATAGTTACTGCCGTGAAAACTCCCCAAATCTCTTATCGGCGCCATGTTTGCGAGGTGCGAGCTGTTTGCACACGCTGTGCAGTTATGATTTGTGACTTCGATTATGCAGACGTTAGATTTGTGGTTCGTATCGCTTTCCTTCTATATCCGTGCTGCAAATTGATTTGCTATCAAGATGTCTCCATTTTCAGTCTTCATAGCAGTAGGACGCATTTGGCCCAACTTTCACGCTTCATATTCTTATCTACAGTTTAGTAACCCTTCCACTTTTACCTTCGGAATACCCGGTTTCAACACAGCCAGTAATGAAACATCACAGCCGAGGTATCTGTGGTTCAGGTCTCCTTTTCGCAGCTACCATTTGTCGTACACAACGTTAAATTGCCCGTGTGCATAAGCACAACGCACTGGTGACGTGCAGGCAAAGCTCCACACATTCGTGACTTCAACACTAAATGGAGGCGAGTGATGGGCTTCACGCTCTCTTCCCTGTCCCCCGGAGGCCGAATTGATCATAGAATCGTCTGACGTGATGATGACAGGATAAATTCCTGTCCCAACCGGAAATTGAACCCCAGTCTCCTAGCCTTTGGGCACTCACTTTAGTGATGAAACTTCTCATCTGGTGTTATTTAATGAGTTTCATTACACTTATTACCAAACATCGCGGTTTGAGTAGCTTGCACTTTAATTCTTATTCGGAAGGTCCCAACTTGAGTCTCGGTCAGAAAACCGACTATCCTGGCCGAAGATCTTGAGGATCTTCGTGGTATTCTTCAGTTACTTTAAGAAAATTTTTGGGTAGTACGTAAAAGTACGTCACGATTTCATATTTTTACAACATCCAATAATTTCACAGTCGTAATATTCCACGCAGTGCCAGTAGCAGTACATTTACTTAGGAACTCGTTTTATGGACCATGGAAACCGAAGCAGACACAGTTCGCTACTAGCGCCTTCACAATTCGTTTATTCTGCATTTTGCTCTTAAGAGAACTTTGGTAAAAACGAAAGAAACTGTGCAGAGAATCCCTCACATTTCCTGTTATATGGAGATGTTAGGCGACTTTAAAGTCATTGGTAATTAAAGTATTATTGGATATAGCGCCTTGTATTCCGTTGAAAGCTAACAGACGTTTCGGAGGACATGTAGCCTTCAACTTCAGGGTTGAAGAGAGAGCCAAGCAAGAAACCAGCATGAAGCAGGCTCTTCATTATTCTTGCATTAGTATATTTTTATATACGTAAAATAAATATACGTACGTATAAGAGTACCGTGTTGTTTCCTTTTCGTTTCTTCATAGCACATTCTCAAGCTATTGACGAAATGGAAGGTAGCTGCAGATATGTTGAATAAATAGGCGCACATTTTAGGCAAGGATTGGACTTCCAGCTTGCGGATTCGGCTAGGACCGAAGGATCTCTCACCGCCAGATAAAGATCGTCATGTGTTACGAAATGCTGCACTGGCCCTCAGGTCAGTCGGGTAGGGTAAATTGCTGGTGGGTCTTACCATCACACCCATTCTTGGTTCAGAGTCCCTCGGGACTCACGACCATATTTTATTGTCTCACGGCTGTGTGGGTCTTGCCTCTGACTGCACTGGGCCTCGGGCTGCGATAGAAAATTTTGTACGATATTGGGAAAGAAAAAAATCATGCGGTTATATTTTTAAATTCATTTTAACTCAATTTAAAAAATGTTAATTTTACAAAAAATTCACATATAACCCCAATTTATTTCAGTATCCAATAAGTAGTATATAAGTAAACAATAATAAATATACATAGAATATAGTCACTTTACGGATAATGTATGTAAACTAGGAATATAGTAATTAACACTCGGGGAAAATTATAAGAAATAAACAAGATCATGCGTTACAATTCAATAATTAATCGTGTAACTAAGAGCACCTGAAGATGATACATTAAGGGTCGAAACATGTAGTGTGGTTTAAATTAATAAATATTTGTTGCGTTGACAGTTGAATTAGTAATATTAATATTATTAATTTTATTCACGCAACAGGATGCATACAACGAAAATTGTCAGAGTCTTGGTCAGTCGAGTGTACGATGGGGTGCCCAAAAGAAACCGAACTATTTTTTTTGTGGACAGAGCTTTTGTAGTACCGCGTTTTGCCGCTATGAGCGCATAGAGCTAACATTCCTGAGTCGATAAGCCGACTACCGTTGCTTCAGAAGGTAAGGACTAGTTTCGGCAGAGTTTATAGTGACAACTGTTTTGTGTGATCGTCGTTTTTTCAATGGCCCGAACACATGAAAATGTTGAAAAAATTCGTGAAATCATCAAGAAAGATCGACGACGGACCATTGAAGAAATTATGGAGCTGTCGGGAGTGACTTGGAGATCAGTTCAGCGAATTTTGACAGAAGATTTGGGAATGAAAATGGTGGTTGCGAAATTCGTGCCACGACTGCTGACTGCTGAACAAAAACAAGGTCGCGTGGAAGCATGCTGTGCTTTGAAAGAAGAATCCCGAAATGATCAAAATTTTTTTCAGCGTGTTGCTGATGTTGCTGAGGGGAAGGAAAAAACGACGGAGGCGCTGTCAAGTATCTCAAAAGATGAATTTAGACAGTGTTTTGAAAAATGGAATAAAAGACTAGACAAGTGTATTAGTGTAAGTGGAGAGTACTTTGAAAGGGATTGAAGGTTTGTGCTTAAAATTTGAATAAATAAGTTAAAAAAATAAGTTCGGTTTCTTTTGGGTATCCCCTCGTATCAAGAGAATGGACCTGGATTCTACGTCTGTTCCATTAAGCGCTTTTTGCATAAACTGCATTACTTGCTTCATTCGTTGCAATCTGCGGCTTGTGAGAAGAGATAAGAAGTATTTTTATGAAGCTTATTTCTTATTTCGTTATTATCACGTGTAACCTACATTGCAACTGAGTACACCGACCTCTTTTTCTGATACTGGCTGTACAGTTGCACAATGTTTGATGGAAGAAACTTCGATATGCATCTTTATCGATATATAAAAAATGCGTCAGCAACTCCTTTCGAAAATTTGGCCGTTTGACTCTTTGTACCGTGTAATATGTGACCTCGTACGTTGATTCTTGACACCAAATTAAACCCATCAAAACATAAAATTGATTTCAAGTAGGTGAAAAGTACAAAATGTAAAGGCTCTCATTAAGTGATTTTCTTCAGCAGGCCTAATTTATTTCCGCTCTCGTTTTTTCCCTTGACACTGCAGCCCCAGTGGGCCTAGGCCTATCTCCATGAACTTCTCCGTTCACTTCGGTTTTTCTAGATCTTACACATTCGGCAGGACTCCTTAGGCGGGTGATCAGCTCGTCGCAAGGCCTCTACCTGTACACAAACACAGAAAAACGCACATACACAAACTAAACATCCATGCCTTCAGTGGGATTCGAACCCACGATCCCGGTTTCCAAGCGAGCGAAGACAGTACATGCCTTAGACTGCTCGGCTACCGTGACCGGCCTTCCGCTCTCATAAGTCCGAATATTTCTCTCAGCACCTTGTGCTCTGACCCTCAATGCATGTTCCTCTAACGGATAGTGAAACACCCAGCTTCATAAAACAATCAGAATTATAATATTATATTCAAGTTTCTAGATAGTTGATAAGATGACTGATTCTGAATCGACGAATGTCATAATACCCTGAATTTAATCTTTATTTAATTTCATCGTGAATATTTGTTAGTGGTGTTTCTAGCTATTCGAACTTAAAGCACAATTTAAAAACGATATATTACCTATTATTATATTGTCTGTGTCGCCGCAGTAACCAGCTGTCACGTGACGTTTACCGAGCCGTTGCCTAGTATTGGTCCTTTCTGCTGGTTTCACAATTCCGGCTTTCAGCCCACCTATTGCAATATTATGACTTTTTCATGTGATTGGCAACGAAGTAGGAACATTCGTCTATACGTACATTTTCCTTTTCTCCGTGGTTTTAGTCCGCAAGCGAACTATACCGACCGAGCGACCGCCGCTTGTCGGCGAGGTTAGTGCCAACGTTAGCGGATAGAGGGTGTCGCGTCGTTAGTGCAACGGATCCACACGGCCGTTAATTTCGGTTGTTTAGACCGGAGCCGCTATTTCCGTGAAATAGATCCTCAGTTATCCTAAAGAGGCTGAGTGGATCCCGTTTCAGACCCACTACTTCTCAAATATATCTCGTACCGCTGGGAATCAAACCCGGAACTTCTGGTTCTGTAGCCAGGATCTCTGACCACTAGACCACAGAGGCGGTCTTTATGATATGAAGGAGACAAATTTTATTTGTCCCGTTAGCAGATTTCCATTAGCAGTAAATAAAGACGAATGAAGGTCGTGGAGTCGCAAAGAGCGGTGTGTTGGGGAACTGGCATATTCGTACTTCTGACGAGATTTGAGGTTCTCGCAGCGATGATCAAGAAGAGTTTTAGGATATAACGCCGTATATCCTGGTAGATATTTTCTGACGTTTCGAAGGAACGTAGTGCCTCTGTCATCAGATGGAAGAGTAAGTCAAGCAAGCATGGTGCACAAGATGATAACTCCTTAAGTATATTCGAAATTAGTAACCACTTTTCTACTCTTCTATGAAAATTGTAGAGACAGTTTGCTCACCTTAACATTTGTTTATTCTTGTGTATGTATGTGTACACACATTTTTGGGAGGCAGCGGGAGCTCAAACATGGAAAGAGTTTATCTGAATTTATTAGGCGTTTGCAAACTTTTGAAAAAAAAAAGAGTGAAAAATGCGTGGGAAATCGAATCGCCGTGATCATGCGGCATCAGCTCCTACACTTCAGTCGTGCATGTAGTTGACTTAAGGCAATACAGGCGTTAAGTGGAATTACCTTGCTACTCAGGTTGTTAAGTATTCTAAGGAAGTTAACACTTGAAAGGCAGGGTGCACGCGGTAGCGTAGTTGATTGAGACACTATGCTACAAGCCGGAAGGTCTCGGGTTCGCATCCCGATGACGTGGATTTTTTCAATTGACCTAAACCTTCCAGCTGCGCTATGGCTCTGGGGTCGTCTGAGCCTCTAACAGAAATGAGTATCAGGAATCTTCCTGGAGCCGGGGGGGGGGGGGNGGGTAAAGGGCGGCCTGCGCTTAAGGCTGACAGCCTCACCGTCATCTGTGAGCCGATTGTCTAGAAAATATGAGAGCCTCGATGTCTCACAACCCTATGGGTTGTAAATCGTCTTAAGAATAATTTTATATTACAGTTGAGAAATGCTGTCCCTGTAAAATAAAGCTTTGATATTGACTTATATACAGTTGAGTGTGCAGTACTGGGTGGAGTTTTGTGATGTGAGATAGGCGCGCGAAAAAATGAGCCAGTCGCGGCAACTTGAGGCGGAAGGATGTCCATTGACAGTGAATATACTTCAGAGGTAGAGTTTCTGTGTTGTTTTATTTTATTTTTGCCAAATAAATTAATATCGGCGGAGAGTAACGACGTGTTTTCAATCCAGTTCCAGTCCCTCCTGAATATGTTGAATCTTCCTTATGGCGTATCCCAAAACGGAATTAACATTTATGTAAATATTTTGTTTCTTTTGTCACTGGAAACCGGTTTCTACTCCGCGGGGGCACATAGTCAGGTGCGAATATAGGGCATCCCTTCCTCTCTGCATTCGTCAGTGAAAATTTGCATGCAGGTGCCTTTAAATATCTTGTCAACTGTTTTCTCGTATAATGCTTCCGCTCCACAATTCGTGCTCAATGTAACTACGTATCACATGTTTTAATTAGTTGATACAGCGTCGTTACGTAACCTATCTAGATATAATGGCAAATGGCAAAGCGGGCCCTGTGCCTAGGCGTCGAGTCCCAGATGAATGATATGGATACACAGCTCCACGCATTCCTAAATTGAATATTTAATCTTGGGGAAAGAGTCGCCGTTATCCACTGGATTTTTCGCTTAGTGGGGGGTGGAGTCCAACTTGAGTCCACTCGACACGGCGGCCACTGATTGGCCTATTGTAGCCTGCCCTGGGTGATTATGATGATGGAGAATTTGGTGGAATGAATATTGGCAGGGGAAACCGAAGTACTCGGAGATAACCCGCCCCAGCGCCACTTCGTCCACCAAAAATCCTACTTGACCAGACCCGGGATCGAACCCGGGCCGCCGCGGTGGGAAGCCAGCGACTAACCGCTTGAGCTATGGCGCGGCCTATGGTAATAAACTTACTAAGAGTCGAGCAAGTCAGTGAAATATCCTGCTCCGATATGTGGAGGCAAGGCATGATCACGTTACACATTGAGGTACCAGATCTGATGACAACTTCGAGTGCAGCAAGGCTTCTTATTGCGTTCAGTGCAGCAAGGCTCAGGTATCCTTACTGCAAAACACGCACTCACCTCCTCTCCATTTCTGTTGAGACTGCTTTCTTACAACACCCGTCTTTAAGTGTAGTTTAAATATTATATTCATCTCTGCACCTTGATCTTGTCAGTTACCTCTGTTCTGATGTATGAATTATTTGCATTCCCTATATGAGGCTCATCTCCGTATTGATATAACTCACTAATATCTGTGTGCAGTGGATACTGTCCAGAGTATCCAGTCTTCCGCGTTCCTTTGTTCCAAATGTTGTCTTCATCAGGTTGCTGTCGATACAGACAACCTCTTATTCATTTTCTCAATATGAGAGACAATGTTTCACACTTCTCGCAAAGTGCAATAAATACGTATGTATAAGCCGGAATGTACTATATAATGTAAATTTCCACGTACATTATACCACAGAGATATAGGCATGTAACTACATTTGCTCTGCTGTCGTTGTATTCTGTAACTAAAAGACCTTCTCTTTTTTAATTGCTCATCCAACTTCTGATCAACAATGACGTAGTTTACTTAATAAACGAAAATGTAAATACCATAAAGAAACACCCAGCAGCTCATATTACATGTTAATAAGGAACTTGGTCTATGAATGAATGCAAAAAAAAATTACACGTGTACTGGATTTTCCAATTGACCTAATCCTACTAGCCATACTGTGGTCCAGGGATCGACTCAGCCTCTAGTAGAAATGAGTACCAGAAATCTTTCTGGTGATAAAGGGCGCCAGCGCGTAAGGCTGACAACTTCACCAGCTGTGAGCCAATTGTCTAGAAAATGTGAGAGCCTCGACCTCTCAACCCTATGGGCCTCCACGGTCTGTTATAGCGATAGCTTTGCATTTTGTTTTACTAATTTCTCGTCATTAGAACGCAGGACAAAATAATAATGTACAGAGAGCTGGGTTTTTTTTTTGAAAATGAGAGTTCCAATATATTTAGGAACGGCAGTATCCAAATAACATCCGCGAAGAAGTTAAAGCAACAAATTAAATTCGGAAAATGTTTTATCTTAGCACCTGCTATCTAAATAACGAAAATAAAAATACCGATATAAAATTGTGGGATTTGAGGCTTTCACGGCGGTGACTATGAAGAAAGCAGTCTTCTGGGATTTGGTACCGTGTAGGTGGCGTGTTAACCGACGTTTCGGAGGAACGTCGGTTAACACCACATATACACGGTGCCAAATCCCAGAAGACTGCTTTCTTTACCGATATAAAGTTACAGTGTAATTCTTCCTGTTCTTATTTTAGTCGGTGAGAAACTTGAGCTCTCGTCGTGCATGTAAATTGGGGATATTTTAGAACCATAGTCTAATGAGAATATCTGAACGTGATAGGGAATTTGATGTGAGGACAGATTACCATGTGCGTAATAAGGAAATTCATAGCGCGTACTCCTCGCTTTTTTTTTATTGCTAGTGGGACTTGTCCCTTGTACTGCGGCCACTTCTTGCCTATGGTACCAGCCCCAGATGATAGGTAAGGGTGATTGTGGAGCAATTGATGGAATGAAGATTGGCAGGGGAAACCGAAGTACTCGGAGAAAACCTGCCCCAGCGCCTCTTTGTCCCACCACAAATCCCACTTGACCAGACCCGGTATCCAACCCGGGCCGCCGCGGTGGGAAGGCAGCGACTAACCGCTTGGGCTATGGCGCGGCCCCGTACTGTTCACTTAATATTTGGTGATATCGAGGAGGATGTGATGGACAGGACATCTAGCAAGAATGTAAATTGCGGTAAATACGTAAAGTAAAGTAAAGCTATCCCTGTAACTGGCCATGAAGGCCCATAGGATTGTGAGACGTTGAGGGTCCCACATTATCTAGATAATCGGCTCAGAGATGGCGGTAAGGTTGTCAGCCTTACGCGCCGGCCACGCTCTACTCCCCAGGAAAATTATTTATTTAATTCTGTTACTCATTTCTGTTAGAGGCTGAGTCGACCCCAGGGCCATAGTGCAGCTGGGGGGGGGTTAGGTCAATTGAAAAAAATCCATTGACCTCATGTACAAAATTATATTCAGAAAACCTGCGGGTAAGAGACCACTTGACTAAATGGGAGGTTACTAATAAAGCAGACTTTGAAAAAGTAAGGTATGTACTTTTTGGTCTGGATTCATATGGATTAGGACAGGGTCGGTTATAGAATAATTCTGAATAGAGTAATGGACTTCCATGGAGTTCCATAAATGGAGTTGAACTTCCTGAGTAGCTGACGACTATTGGAGTAATCGTATATTGGTGCTGCGTACCTTTTAGGGCCCTACCTCCTATTTGTTCCCCTAACAAAATTGGGATATGATTACAAACGGCGATGCTTCTCGTTGTGTAATTTTATTCACTACTGTGTTACTTCATCTTTATTCGTTCATTCATTAATGGCCCTACAGCCCTTTGTTGGGCCCTGGCCTCTTCTTCAGTTTCGTAATCTTTTTACACAGACGGCAGGACTCCTTGGACGAGTGATCAGCCCGTCACGAGGCCGCTACCTAAACACAGGACAACACAAACACAGAATACTCATACAGACATCCATGCCTTGAGTGGGATTCGAACCCATGATCCCAGCGTTTGAGCCTTAGACCGCTAGGCCACTGTGATCGGCGCCATGTTACTTAAGCTCTCTAAAATTAAAATATTCTTCTTAGAACTTTGTTCTGAAGCACTCTCAACCTATATCAGGTGTCATACCTAGCATGTTTATGTACTAGCACCAGGGAGCAGAGTTCTTCCTGAAAAGCTGACGGTTTCTCAGCTGCCCGAGAAGGTCCCCGCACAATTCTTTACCGTTTTCACAAGAACCCGTCACTGAAACCCATTCTGAGCTAGTAGAATCCAGTGACTTGACTCATGCACCATTCTTTAACATACGTTTTAATACTATCATCCTATCTGTGTCTAGGTCTCGCATATGGCATCACCCCTGCAGATTTGCCGACAGCAATTTTGTATGCCTTTCTCAGCATCCATGTATTTGAGTAATTCGTCATGAAGACGTGTTGTTAAGGGTAGGTAAAGCTCCACTGGGTGGAGCGAACTGGAGAAACCGTAATGTAGTTTCGAAACCAATGAAAATGGGTGCACAATTAGGAACAGTGCTCTTACTGTTGATGACAAGAAGACGAGACCGAACAGGTATCGTAGCGATAAGGCGTCTTCCTCGAATTCAGGGGTTGCATATTTCGAATGCTGACAAATGTACCGCCGTTCTTGCTGACGAATTTTGTGATTTTTCTTTGTTATTCTTAGAAAGTGACATGAGTTCTTCTTTCTATTCATCATTGAATCCTTCTCCCACACTTTCTTTGGTGCTTCGTAATCTAAGCAGTAGATTTAGCGTCATGACAAATGTACCGCCGTTCTTGCTGACGAATTTTGTGATTTTTCTTTGTTATTCTTAGAAAGTGACATGAGTTCTTCTTTCTATTCATCATTGAATCCTTCTCCCACACTTTCTTTGGTGCTTCGTAATCTAAGCAGTAGATGAAGCGTCATGAGTAAATGAATAAATAAGCAATAAAGAAGAGCATGTAATGAGGTACAATAGTGCAAAGCACATGGGGAACAAGGCTAAGTGACATTTTCTATCGTTTGCATGTTCTCTTTCCGTCACTAATATAAATGTCCTTGCAGCTCCCTGCTAATAAGACCTTACTTGTTTCAATATGGGTTTGAGCGGTACTGCCGTGAATGCAAATCTTGAAATGTGAGATTGAAATACTAATTTTCTGTTCAAACTGGATCTTATTACTTTCATATGCATATAAAACACTGACCTATACTAACGTAAATTTAGTGGAGTTAAGTTTGCAAGTGGAGAATTAACATGAGTGGGAAATATGCGATGAGCTGCCCAACTTCCTAGGCACCGGAGCTGTATAGGCAAGTTCGTGAATTGTGATCTGTCCCTATGTGTGTGTAACGTATGTTTTTCTGTCTTCTTTATTTTACATATATTTTTTGCATTTCTTTCCGGCCTTGCTGCCATCCTTCCTTTATACTCTACATCCTTCCTTCGTGTCGTTCTTTCATAATTCTATCTCAGTTTACAATACTGAAGTTCACGGAACCATTTGTTTCTTGCTACTGGAGAAGGCACTAACTTACAATGTCGAGGCACCTTCTGTAGCATGATGTTCATACAATCTGTGAAAGGGGGAGGGGCTGAGGTCACTTACGTTTTCCATGACTCCGTGGCCTATAGTCCGCAAGCGAGCTCTACCGGCCGAGCGACCGCTGCTTGTCGGCGAAAATAGTGCCAACTTTTGCTGATAGAGGGTTTCGCCACGGATCCCCACGGCCGTTAATCTCGATTTTCTAGACCGGAGCCGCTATTTCCTTGACATAGCTCCTCAATTATCCTCACGAGGCTGAGTGGACCCCGTTCCAGACCCGCTATTTCTTAGAAAATCTGGTAGCGCCGGGAATCGAACCCAGGACCTCTGGATCGGTAGGTAGGAACTCTGATCACCAGACCAAAGAGGCAGTCGTCGTAGTAAAATCATGTGTAATTACATCAAATAATTGGCATATCAGACTATCCTCGTATGGATGACGTGCTGAAATATCTCTTCGAACTAGGAAGATAGGCCACTGCCCTTGGTTGTTCATGCGTTTCATTGCCTGGTAACAACTCTAGGGCCTTGTGTTGCCAGAGTGGGCAACTTTTCTGTGTAATGATAAAGAGAAACTTAGCAAATGTAAATAAGCAGTGTCATTATTTGCTTACATCTTCACGTCGGTTATTGCAGCCAAGAGACTGGCGCAGTTATGCAGTTGCAGTTACGCTTTTAGTTTTCACTGTGCGTTATGTAACAGCTACCTGGGGGGGGATTGAGGGCAGTACCAATAACAGCAATAACAGGCGCACCCCCCCCCCCNTAACATTTATTGCAGAAATTATTACTGCCAACATAGTCATTTCGCCTGTGCGAAATGTATAAATAAATTTACCTTCAGTACTGCAGAAATGCGTGTCAAAGCAAAGACAGGTTGGTCTAAGGTTATGTAACTTCAGATGTAACGTAAAGATGAGTAAGGTGGTTAAACGGTAATGATTCGCGAGTGGGAAAGAAACTGAAATTAGATGTGTTTCCTGCTTCAAGGTACTATCCCAGAATTCCCTCTCTCGATGGAAAGAGAGAGTAAGAAATACCATCAGAAATTTCAGTCAGGACAGCTGGTAATGCGGCAAACTTTCCAAATGGATACCACTCAAACAGGCATAGGGGTTTTAATGGTTACCCTTGCTTTGTACTGCTCGATGTGAAAGAAAGTGACCCTGTAAGATCAGATTCTTAGTGACAAAGCATCTATATTTTTCCATGGGTGGCATTTACTAACATTTATAAAGCGAAGGAGTTAAAGCAACAAATTAAATTCGGAAAATGTTTTATCTTAGCACCTGCTATCTAAACGACGAAAATAAGAATACCGATATGAAGCTACAGTGTAATTCTTCCTGTTATTTGAGTCGGTGAGAAACTTGAGCTCTCGTCGTGCATGTAAATTGAGGATATTTTAGAACCATAGTCTAATGAGAATATCTGAACGTGATAGGGAATTTGATGTGAGGGCTGAGATTACCATGTGCATAATAAGGAAATTCATAGCGCGTACTCCTCGCTTTTTTTTATTGCTAGTGGGACTTGTCCCTTGTACTGCGGCCACTTCTGTCCTATTGTACCAGCCCCAGATGATAGGTGAGGGTGATTGTGGAGCAATTTGTGGAATGAAGATTGGCAGGGGAAACCGAAGTACTTGGAGAAAACCTGCCCCAGGGCCGCTTTGTCCACCACAAATCCCACTTGACCAGACCCGGGATCGCACCCGGGCCGCCGCGGTGGGAAGCCAGCGACTAACCGCTTGAGCTATGGCGCGGCCAAAATTTTAATAAAACTTTGACTTTAATGAAATAAGGATATTGCTAAAAGGAATTGGTTACTTAGGCCGATTAAAGTCCAAGATTGGACTCAGAACTGGATCAGTTGAATTAGACCGCAATTTCACATCCACTTTTTTCCATGGTACATTTTAATATTGTCCTCTCATCTACGCCTAGCTAACTGGGCTCCTCCTTACAGGTTTTACTACTGCAGTTTATACACATTTCTCGTCTTTCATATGTGAGTTACATGTTCTGTCCATCACATACCACTTCTTTGGATCTTGTTAATATTATCTGGTGAGGAATACGAAGCATGAAGCTGCGGGTATAAAAATGTTTTACGTAGAAATTTTGGCTTCTAGAAGTGTGACATATTCTTCGGCGATCTGTTAAACTGATCTGCTATTATGAAGTTTTAGCAACCGATCATTTTCTGTAACTTTCTTACTGTGAAGATTGTTATAATTTAGAGGGTTGAAAATTGCGTTTTCATTATCTGCTTACATTAGTTTATCGTGTTGCAATGAGAACATTGGAACCTCCTAATACACTCAAATAAACAAATAAAATAGTAGTAGTGAAGGCTGTTGTTGTAAAAACAAAGATTTGTGCGGACTCAGCATAATGCATGCAATCAGAACTACGCTTTCTTAGCCTTACAGACGTATGGAACGAAGTATGGAAGAGGAATATGAAGTGGCCTACGCTTCATGGTAATTTGTTCATATGATTAAGAAGTTTGTACGATTTTGAATGTTTACGTTGAATAAATGCAGTAAAGCCTTCTCGGGCAATCAAGACAGAGTGGATATTCTTTCCATCGTTGACACTTTTGCTCTTCCTGGAACACTAAAATAAACTCCGCGGTTTCAGTCCGCAAGCGAACTATACCGACCGAGCGACCGCCGCTTGTCGGCGAAGTTAGTGCCAACTTTTTCGGATAGAGGGTGTTGCGTGGTCAGCGCAACGTATCCCCACGGCCGTTAATCTCGGTTTTCTAGACCGGAGCCGCTATTTCCTTGAAATAGCTCCTCATTTATCATCACGAGGGTGAGTGGACCCCGTTCCAGACCCACTACTTCTCATAAAAGATGTGGTAGCCCCGGGAATCGAACCCGGACTTCTAGACCTGTAGCCAGGAACTCTGACCGCTAGACCACAGCCGAAACTGAAATCATACACACGAATACTGAAACACAAGCTTACGTTTCCTTCTATAATATGACTAAAAATGTAAAAATAGTAATTTTCTTTCAGCTTATGTTTCTATATGTCTGAAGTGAAGAACGTAATAGAAATCATTTTTAAATATTGCTATATTTATGGTTTTAGCCTTCGGACTTCACTGTGGAGTCCGGAGGCTGCCGATTGAATGCTACTAGTCGGCATTCCAATGATGGTGTAGTAATGTGATAACCTCTTTTTATTTCAGGTAAGTAACCTTCTTGGATCTATTCACATCCCTACGCCTGCGGAAGAACTGATATTGTTCGATGTCTGGTGAGTAGGTTACACTGTGTCCTTCCTGGTAAGGTTTTTTTTAATATAAATGAAGCTGACGGTTGCAGTGGTAGATAATATGATCATAGCACTTATATATCTTACATAAGGTGTGTACAAATTCCTGACATCAGGTTCCCATGGCGCCTAAAATAGTCCAGATGACGCTAATTTCTTTTATTGCTAGTGGGGTGGGACTGAGTCCCTTGTACTGCGGCCACTTCTGGCCTATTGTACCAGCCCCAGATGATAGGTGAGGGTGATTGTGGAGCATTTGATGGAATGAAGATTGGCAGGGGAAACCGAAGTACTCGGAGAAAACCTGCCCCAGCGCCACTTTGTCCACCACAAATCCCACTTGACCAGACCCGGGATCGAACCCGGGCCGCCGCCGTGGAAGCCAGCGCATGACCCGTCAAAGTGGGCGGCTAAAATAATTTCTTTCTTCCTTTCCGGTATCTCCTTCTTTCACCCTTATTATTTTCCCATCCCTTTTATTTTTTTTTGTCATTCCCTACCTGTGCCTTCCTCAATCTTCTTTACGTTAAAACATTTTCTGAAGCCCTTTTATCCATGTTATACCCCTTTCTTACCTTCGTCTCCTTCACTCCTTCCTCTTCCACACTTCTTATCGTAGCAAAGGTAGAAGAGCGTTCACATTTTTCCCATATCCTGAAACGTTGACACGTTGAGTTTTCCCCGAGCGTGATACGAGCTGTCCATTATTTATATGTAGGTGTGTGTGTGCATTTCGATGGATGACTGGAGTGGGCAACCCTCTTCCTCATTTCAAGCCGTCAGTCGCTTTGGTGTCCCTCTGTAGTCCCTGCTTTCTGAATGAAATTTTAGTTTCTCACGACGAACACTATGGGACGGTGCTTGCTGCTGTTCTACCTCGAATCCATCCATCCATCAGTAATCTGTCAGACGACAGGTCCACAGCCTCTTCCAAAACAGTTTCTCCTCTTAATGCGATCTTCTGTTTTTGGAAAGAGACTATCCAGGAAAAGTGATAATGTGGTAGTTCTTCCATTTGCTTTCCACATCGCAGTACAACAGCCGTTCAAACCACTCTGGTCACGCCTGTTGCTATACGAACTTGAACCATCTCGAGCATCATTTGCTCTGTGCTTCAAGTCGCTGCTGATGACTCTGCTTCCGGCATCAGTTATGTAGGTATTTCATTTAAAGACCGGTCACGGTAGCCGAGCGGTCTAAGACATGTACTTCTTCGCTCGCTTGGAAACCTGGATCGTGGGTTCGAATCCCACTCAGGGCATGGATGTTTGTGTGCGTTTTTCTGTGTTTGTGTACAGGTAGAGGCCTTGCGACGAGCTGATCACCCGCCCAAGGAGTCCTACCGAACGTGTAAGATCTAGAAAAACCGAAGTGAACGGAGAAGTTCATGGAGGTAGGCCTAGGCCCACTGGGGCTGTAGTGCCAAGGAAAAAAATATTTTAAAGATAAAGTTGTCCCTGTGCTTAACTAATTAAACACTATACCATGATGGCGTATGGGGAGTGGGTGTATAGATCCACATTTTCTTGACCTCAGCACTGCTTGGAGGTGACTGGTAAGCTTCACGCCCCGTCCGCTTTAGGCCCCGTCTGCTTTACCCCCGGGGAAAGAGCCCCCGGTACCCCTTGAATAGGTGGTTGGGTGGACCAAAGAGCCGGTCTGGACGAAGTGAAGAAAATTCTTAACGCTACCGGGACTCGAACTCCGACCTCTTGGTCATCCACCCCGTAGCTAGTTTCTATACCGACTGCGCTATCCCAGCTCACAGGTATTTCATTTATCTTTTTTCTAATAACGAGAAAAATTCTCGCCGGATATATTTTATTTTTTTATTCCGGCTCTTTATTTTTTTAGTTGTCTCCTAGGTTTAGGCCTATAAACATTTGTGCAAGCCCACTTTCGTGTCTGGTTATCAGTGATTTATGGCTTTTGCTGTTTTGTTGTTTGGGAACCGTTCATTGCCCAGAGCGGTCATTATGTTCGGCAAGTATTGTGAATGAAATGTGACGTGTCATTCCTTCGCACTGTAAATATCATGTTATCTTTTCACCAACGGAAATTTTAATATTGATCCGCCGGCATAATAATTAAGCAGTTTTATTATGTTCGTAGTTTATTTTAAGAAAGACACGGTCGAGTGATGGTCACTTCCGATGCTCCCCCTTCCTTTGGGGAGACATTGCAACGGGAATATGTGTTGATAAGATTGTTGTAATAAATAAACTGATTTAAGGAACTCAATATTCGTCATCTCTGTCACCAAGTTAACTATTTAGGCTCAGTTCAATCCAGCTCATACTTTCAATTTCTTATTGATTCAGTTCGATTTCATTGTCATCCTTCCACCTAAACCTAGGTTCAAATTGCTCTTCCGAACAAAAACAGATGTCGTCCTAAATGCTGTTAAAATATTTCAGCTAAGTCCAATTCACCTTAAGAGATTCATAACAGATGGAAGCAGACGAATTAGAGCTACGACTGGATAAAATTTAATCAGAGTTATCTGAGAAGTGCTACTGAGATCGTTACTAAGGAGCCATACGCTGTTTAATGCATAAAGCGATTCTTTCCAAAATTTTTGTGAATTTTCTCTATCGGTAAGGCGATTAAATCATAAACAGTATTTAATCCATGGGTAGAATACGTAACTCTGTCTACTCATCGTACCAAAGGGTGCCACAAAAATATGTTCACAAGAAAGAATACTAAGATCTAACAGTTTGTGACGATGGTGCATTAATACAAATATTACGTTTCTGGACATTATCCATCTACCTGTTTTTTGTTTAAAAACATACGTTTCGGGGAATGATAGGGGCTAGCTCTAGCGGTTGGGCCAAACTGAGTAGGTTTTACCTGAAGACGGAGGCAGAATCTAATCTCCGAAATGTTGCGTTTTAAAATAAAAATAGGAAGGTATTTTAGATAAAACAGGACGATAGATAATATCCAGAAACAAAATATTTATAAGAAAGAATATTGAATTTATAGTATTAATCACCGGGGGCAAGGGTTGAAATATATTTTTGGTGATAAAATATAGATAAAGCTTATATTATTTTAAACGTCAGTTCCATAAAATTCACTAAGAAAAGAAATGGGATGTATTAGCCGAAGCGGAAACCTCATGTACATGATATTTGTGCGTTAGGTTCTATTTCTGTAGACAGACGTATCTCTGTTACAAGAATCTGTCGACTGGGGTTGCTTGCGGAAATAATCTCAGTTTATTTTGACAGGCAAACTCAGGTTGTAAATTATTGTACGAAGTACTTACTGAACATTAAAGGAACTGCTACCTAATGTTTCCAGAGGCTTTTAAAACGCATTTTTAATCTTCCGGTATTTTGCCGTCGCTTTGTCATTTGTAGTCACGTGACATTCGTCAGCCTTGTGCCATAGTAATTTCAGCTTAACGTTTTACATTTGCAGAATATTTCCCTCTCTGTTTGGCCTCGCTGCTTATCTCTGTTAGAGAATTATTTCTGGGCAATACAAAAATCCTTCTGACTTCAGAACCTTAGAGATGTTGTTTATCGCCTTCAGAACGTGTTTGGAAATATGAAACATTTTCTTACAGTTCTGTTGTTTAGCTTGCTTAACGACAATTATTCAGATGCAGAGATCGCCAAGCGTATTTGCTCAAGCTGTAAAACGGATTATTTATATTTCAGGGTTACCATGTTTGATGTTGTCTAGGGCACTAACTGAATTTTGTCGTGGTTTTCGTTGTCCTTGCTTTAAGGGGCACACAATTTTCGACCAGTTGAGTGATTATCAGTTTACGAAGTACCGTGTTTCATATACTTAGTCGATTTGGACACAGTTTTAAAAAATGGTCAAAATCTTGACAGCTCTGCGTTCCATTTCTGATTGGAAACTCGCAGGGTTTGTTGACCGCCTGACGTCAGTACTGGCTGGCTGGCTGCTCGTTGTACCAGGGATGCAGAGTAGGGTGACCTTGCCCTTGACAGTACTGAGTGACGGCGTTGGGGGAGGGGTTAGTCGAGACACTGGGCGGTTCCCGGGGTTGATTCTAGGGGAGTTCGTGTAGGGCAGTGGACACTGGAATCAATAAATGCTACGAAAGAAAGCACGTATATCGCGAGGCTGGATGGAAACTCGTGCATGGGGGAGCTGTGGTACAGTGATAAAACTGTTACTCCAAAGACTGATGTTCTGTCATGTCCATGCAGTCCTTTTTAAAGATGACGACAGTCGCTCATCTAGTAAGAAACTGCAGCACCCTTGAGGAATCCAAAACATAATTACCATATTAACAAAAGCCATATGTATCCAATCCATGTCCCCACATCTTATTTCTTTAAGAAAAAGCTATCCCTGTAATAGGCCGTGAAGGTCCAGAGGGGTGTGAGACGTCGGGGCTCCCACATTTTCTTTAGACAGTCGGCTCATAGATGGCGGTAAGGTTGTCAGTCTTACGCTCCGGCCACCCTTTACCTCCCAGGAAGATTCCTGGTACTGATTTCTGTTAGAGGCTGAATCGACCACAGGACCATTGTGCGGCTGGAAGGATTAGGTAAATTGAAAAAAATCCACCTCATCGTGACTCGAACCCGAGACCTTCCGGCTTGTAGCATAGTGCCTCAACCAACTACGCTACCGCTTGCCCCCGTTTCTTTAAGAACATTTTAATATTATTCTTCCATCTGTGCCAGGTCTCCCGAGTGGTCTCCTGCTGTCAGGTTTTTCCGAATAAGTTTTGTGCCCACTTCCCATCTCCATAATTCCTGTTAAGTGTTCCGGCCATTTCTTTCTCTGTCAATTAAATTATTGAATTATAATATTTGTCAAAGAGTACAAATTATGACATTCTTCTCTTTGTGAATGTTTTCCTTCACTCGCGGGTTCGAGTCCCGAGGAGGTAGATTTTTTTTTCAGTTGACCTAATCCTTCCGGCCGCACTATGGCCCTTGGGTCGACTCAGCCTCTAACAGAAATGAGTACCAGGAATCTTCCTGGGGAAGGGGGGTAAAGGGCGGCCGGAGGCCGGCTTGTAAGGCTGACAACCTTACCGCCATCTGTGAGCCGATTGTTTAGAGGAAATGGAACCTCGATGTCTCACAACCCCGCGGGCCCCCACGCCGTTTTACAGGGATAGCTTTAAATTTTAAAATTACTCCAACTTTATAATTTTCAATTTCTCAAATTAGTAATAACAACAAAGTGGATGCACGAATTTTTAAGATAGAAGCGACATAAGCGTCACTTGATATATTAGCCTGAAATGTTTTATGGTAATATGTCTTCGAAAAATGTGTGATATTAAGCGACTGATATTGTACTGCAGAATGTAGATACATGTACCAGTGGCTTAATCGTTCGAACATGGTATGCGTTCCTTGCACGATGTGCATGACATGAACGGATACAAGGGGCGGTCTTGTCTGTATATCGGCATGTTTCAACTGGAAAACGGCTTGACAGATTTTGATGAAATTTTCTATGGCCCTTTTACCATCTGAGGCTACCCATAACTTGTACAGATGCAGGAATTTGCGAGGTGGTCGCGACACCTACTCCATTTAATTTGGTACCTTAAGAATTGTGCACGGCGATAGATATTTGAAGAATTTGCAACTTTTTTTTTGCATATATGTAAAATGCATGGCAACAAAACGGCGGCTGCATGAAATATGTATTTAGCTCTTGGTATGATAGCTGTAACTTATGAACCACTAGAGTTAAGCATGTGAAAATTTATATCGGGATAGATCATACATACACCAACAAATTCTGTATTAAATATTGTTTATTAGTCAAAAAGAAAAAGAACAGCGGCTGTGGGTATTTTTGATGTTATGTGCGACAAGTTTAGCAGGAAACAATTTAAATATTTTATTTAAAGTTGTAGACTTACTTAAAATTGTCGACATTTTCATGAAATCGATTTATTAACAGCCAGAAATACTCAGAACATAAAAATGCGAACAACGCATGTGGAAACTATTCCCGCACGGATTACACTTTTTCAGTCTTTCTCAGCTTTCAGTAGATTTTATCCAGGAAATGTAGTGCAGACGGAATCTGTACTTGAACAGTAAGTTCTTCGCAATAATAACATAATAGTAATAATTATAATAATCTATTCAGAGTTGCAAATAAATTATTTGTATTCGAATAGAAAATCGATCTCGTGGCCATCTATGTACGAATCAAACCCATTGACCCATGAGCTAACTACACATTTTGGATTGCAATCTTCCATCATCTAAATAGATCTCTAACATTAAAAACACTAGTTCTGTTGAAATTGATATCTGAGCACTGGGAAAGCGAATGAGTTCTATCCCGTACTCCTTGTTCTCAGAAAAACAGGTAATGTTGGTATTATTATTATTATTATTATTATTATTATTAGTAGTAGTAGTAGTAGTACTAGTGTAAATTGTAGTGGTAAGCGACTTCTCTTCTCCATCTTCACCATAGCTTACATTCTGGCCCTGAGGACCACCGTCTTCCATCAGATTGATATCAGGATATTTTTTCCACGGGGTAAAGCCGTCAGGGCGTTGAGCCGACCGCTCACCCTCTTCTAGTGCCGAGGTTAAGAATGCTTGAACCTATACTTCGACTCCCAATACGTTTTCATGGCGTAATTAATCTTATTGTTTCATGCAAAATATTCAATAATATTGAGGGAATGTATTTTGTTGTGTGTATCAATATATCGTTTATATTTATGCGTCAACACAACATTCAAATAGACAACTCACGTCCACATTTGTGTCAACTGAGTTTATTTAACTTANATTTTCCTGGGGAGTAGAGCGCGGCCGGCGCGTAATCTGACAACTTTACCGCCATCTTTGAGGCGATTGTCTAGATAATGTGGGACCCTCAACATCTCACAACCGTATGGGCCTTCACGGCCTGTTACAGGGATAGCTTTACTTACTGTTGAACGTATATACGATATAGAAATGTTTAGTGTTTTAATTTCTTTGTAGAGAATTCTACATAGGCCTACTAAATATGATTCGATAAATGTAATAATAATATTATAATAATATAATATTATAATATTATATAATATAATATTGTAAATATGATTCGATTACCGGATGAAATATCGATGGCTTTAATGATGTGATGAGAGAAGATAGCGTAGTAGGAGAAGAGGGAGTATGGCAATTGATGACAGTTTGGTCGCAAGGATGATTGATTATGGATTCCAAGCATCTCAGAGGACTGCTACAAAGGTCGACAACCCCCAGTAGGAGTTTGAAAAGAGGGTAGAAACCAGGAAATCTGCAACGCGCAAGGCAGATATTTAAGCGGTCTCGATAACTCAATTCGCTTAGTGTTCCCTCCCCCCACCTTTTCCACTTGCTTTCTTCAGGCAGTCAGTGCCATGCCCCAGCTTCCACACGACTTCGTCATCATATAACTGACTGGTTATTTTCGATACAGTATCGTATCACCTGCTCAGTGTTTTTGCAGTTGAATGACATGGAGTGTAAATAGTGTATCGGAAGGAAGCGACCTTGGCTTGTTTGATACCGCGAAAAGGAAGACATTTCCGCCAGAGATGCCATTCTCGAGCAAGGAATATCCCCAGGGCCGCGCCATAGCTCAAGCGGTTAGTCGCTGGCTTCCCACCGCGGCGACCCGGGTTCGATCCCGGGTCTGGTCAAGTGGGATTTGTGGTGGATAAAATGGCACTGGGGAACGTTTTCTCCGAGTACTTCGGTTTCCCCTGCCAATCTTCATTCCACCAATTTTTCTCTACAATCACCCTCACCTATCATCTGGGAATGGTACAATAGGTCAGATGTGGCCGCAGTACAAGGGACTTAGTCCCATCCCACTAGCAATTTAAAAAAAAAAGGAATATCCTCAAAGCAAACCAACCATTTCGCTGAATCAATAAGTCTCTTCAACTCCCAATAATTAATTCGCTTAGTGAGGGATGGGTCCACTCGGCACGGCGGCCTCTGGTTGGCCTATTGTACCTGCCCCGGGTGATTATAATGATAGAGAATTTGGTGGAATGAAAATTGGCAGGGGAAACCGAAGTACTCGGAGAAACCCCGCCCCAGCTCCACTTTGTCCACCACAAATCCCACTTGACCAGAGTCATGATTGAACTCGGGCCGCCGCAGTGGGAAGCCAGCAACTAACCTTGAGCTGTGGCGCGGCCTCTGTTCAACTCCTACCACAGAATACTGCAGTTCTGTGGTCTCGTAACAACACATTACGGTACATTTAGTAATGCCCATCTTGAAAATATGCACATAGTGGGTTCTCCTCGAGTCAAGAAACGTCCGACCTTTTATGAAACCCAAAAATTCATTTCTGTGTCATAAGTCTCCCTACTGATTCATATCCTGAGCAAATTGAATTCAGTCCACACACTCACATCCTGTTTCTTTAAGATCCATTTTAATAGTATTCTGCCATGTACGGCTCAGATTTTTGCAGCTAAACTTGTGTATGCATTTCTCATCACCCTCATTCATGCTATATACTCCGTAATCCATATTGATTATGTGGTCGCCTTAATAGTATATTATATATAATCATTTTTGGGGCACGCGGTAACGTAGTTGGTTGAGGCACTATGCTACAAGCCGGAAGGTTGCGGGTTCAAGTCCCGATGAGGTCATTTGATTTTTTTCAATTTACCTAATCCTTTCAGCCGCACTACGGCCCTGGGGTCGACTCAGCCTCTAACAGAAATGAGTACCAGGAATATTCTTCGGGGTAAAGGGCGGCTGGCGCGTAGGGCTGACAAACTTACCGCCATATTTGAGCCGATTGTGTAGAGAAAATGTGGGAACCTCAACATCTCACAACCCTATGGGCCTCCACAGCCTGTTACAGGGATACCTTTACTTTTTTTACTTACTTTTATATAATAATATTTAATAATAATATGATGGTCTTCATTACTGCTTCTCTGTCATGTCCATATATTCACTGTGAGATTTAGTACTCACGTAACTTCTATCTGTATTTTTTCCCTAGGTTGAGAGACCAAGTTTCACACCCATATGTAGTTTCAGGTTTCGATATATGCGAACCACACGGACACACCGAGTAATTGTTCCAGCCCGTGTTCTCCGAGTCGCGATGTTTGTTAATGTAATAAAGGGCACTGTAAGAGTCATGACATATTTGCACTGCTCCATCCTATTTTCTTGTTGGTGTACTTTTTGGCCGAGAAGGGGGAGGGTAACAGGCCGTCTAGGAGGTTCACGATCTGTCGGATCGAAGGGCGCTCCAGGGTGTGGGCGTGGCGTAGTTGCTATGGTTACCGTGAGCCTGTGGGGTCGACGGCCCGCGATGTAAACACAGGAAGAGAATTCCCAGAGCCTAGCAACGGAAGCGGATAACGCCGTGCAGCCAGGCTGGCGCTCCGAGGAGTGACGTCACGGGGATGCCGAAATGTGCCCAGCAGGAGGAGCCAGGGTGGACGACCTTCACTCCTGCCACTCGGCCCCTGCTCCAGGCCCGGCATCGCGCATCGCGGAAGTAAATTCACATTCCTGCAAATGGTTCAGAGACGGAGCCGATAGCCCTACAGTCTCTTCTCCTCTGGCCCATGTAGCTTCCCCTCGACTGGTACAACTCAGGAGCTATTTCCGCTTATTGAGCGCCAGTGCGTATAGGTGTGGCATGTCTGCAGTCTGAACAAGGTGAAGTTGTTGTGTTCGAAACTACTGAACCGATTTCGACGAAATTTCTTAGAATATATGCACTAAGAGTGTACTCGTAAAAGGCGAAGTTGTCCCTGTAGGCAATTAATAAAGCGCCGTGCCATGAATACACCAGATTGAACGAATTTAGTTTTGGTGCGTCAGGGGTATCAGTATGAGATTTAACTTTATGTCCCGGCATTCTTGAAAAAACACCAAAGGCACGAGAAATCTAGCTCAGGGCCCGCAAACCCAGTCCCGCTTCCACGACAGGAATTTCGAAGCGATTAGAATGAACTTCAAAAGACTGACTTCTTATACGAGTGGTTCCGGCGCCACTTGAAGAAAATGCAAGTATTAGAATGGCCACCCCTGTCGCCTTCAACGTCTTTGTAGTTCGTACTTTATAATACATTACAAGTGCCATTAGCCTTGTTACAAGTGAGTGGGATTCAAGGTAGGAAACAATGGACGTTAAAACTTGACCATGCGTTATTTTCAATGCAGTAAGCTCAATTGCTTTGTCGACATATGGCAGAAACAGTCATCAATACTGTGACGTGTTGGGTATGTCACGTGGCAAATAACTTTACGTGGGTCTCGGATCTAGCGGATCTTTATTGGACACTCACACTTACACACCTTACAATTATTATCACTTGCAGTATCACAATTACTGCTTCCACTGTATCTCGGCGAATACTAGACTGCCTTCGGCGGCGGCTTTCTCAAGACTGACTCGTTACCGCGGAAGTGCATTATTTCTGCTGGTTCAACAATCCGATGCTTAGGAAGTGCAGTATTTCTCGTTGTTACTAAACGACAATTCGTTACTACGATTTGTCGCTGTGGGAACTCCACAGTTTCCACCTATTCGTTGCCGTGGAAGGGTGCGTTCCGATTGTAGAGGCTGTCGCGGTGATGGACATAAGATAACGCGTCACTTTCGAAATGATGACCCAACTCCACAGAACTGGACCCTTCTTGAGAAGCTGACAGTCGCTCAGCTTTTAAAGAGATCCCCGAATTTGTTCTTCGCCATCCTTGTTGTCATATCAGGCCCGTAGTAACATCTTGATTTGGGCAGCATAAACACCACCGACCTATAGTTAGTTAGTTATTGGAGAGGGTGGGTTTCCCCATGCACTGAGACCTGTATTGGTCCACTGTGCTTCCCTCTATGATTTCTACCAGTCTCTATCCTACCGGTACTGGTGCTTACCATCAGTCCCGCCCAGCCAGCGAGACCGGCTCTACTAGCTGAGAGGTATCTATAATGCTTCCCCCATCTACCAGAGGTATTAGAGACTGCTGTTGGGCGGGAAACGTCCGTTAATTTGGCTCAGTGACCTCCTTTGGAGATATGAGGTTCTTTTACGTGCCGTAAAGCTACGACACGGGACCCACGGCTNNTCCCTCCCGGAGGACTTGTTCCCTGAAATTTTCCGCCCTTAAAAATTCGACGACCTCCGCCGGGTATTTGAACCCGCATACTACGAGTCATGAGGTGGGAACGTTACCTCTAGACTACGGAGGCCTCTTACTGACCTATATACTCCATTCCCGGCCTTATTTGTCTTCCATAAATCCGATTATCTTTTTGGCACATCTCCTTCAAGAACTTGTCACTTATGCTTTCCCATCTTTGTTTTATTCCTACGGAGTACACAGAAGCCCGTTAAGGGCGGCCGCACACCAACTGCGTCAAGACATGAGACAAAAGACGTAGACTTGCTTCATTCGTGATTCGGCAGCATGAAGCTGACGTCAGCATGATGACTCAGACCGGTGTGCAGCGGTTTTCATAATTTCATTCCTTTTATCTCTGCTCCTTTCTTTGCATCATTTCGCAGATATCATGTCTTGACGCATGCTGGTGTGAGGCTTACCTAAAACTTCGTGGCTTTTGAATTGTCTTACCACAAATCTGTACACACTTGGAATCTGGTATCAGTGATGTCAAGGTGGTAAACTGTTTCATCTTTGTGATCGCATATTCTCTTTTTTATCGAATAAGTATTTAGTTACTTCATACGGCTTCGTTTTTAATTATTTTCTAGTAAGAGTGATATTTCCACAGCGTTATGTGCTCTTAACATTATTCTTAGACCGAGCTTTACTTCGGTATAAACGCTTGATAATGCAGCCATCGACTGTGACACGTGTTGAGCTTAAGGGTCAAATCTTATCAGCGTGTCCATAGTAAATGGAAGCCTCTGCACTAATGAGCCTGTTTGAAACAACCAACACTCACGGTTATGGAGCGGAGCAAGAATGTCTTACGTTAATCTGCTATCGGGAAATTTCTGGATCCTTGGATCGAATACACTGAAAATTAAAATAGCTTATGTCTAACTGATATACGATTATTTTGTTAAAAATTACACAAACAGTGTGTTTAGATTTGTACTTATTTTCGTAGTTTACCGATATTGCCTGTAGAGCTGATAATGATGTAAAAATATGATAAATTGATATCGACAGTTTAATAGTATTTTTATATTTCAGTCTTATCATTCAAACGTGGAAAGTCTGCTTCCTTATCGCTAAGCGTGTGAGACCCCGTCAGACGCTGATAGTTGGTGTGTATTTCTCAGTTTGAGGACAGGTTCAGTGGTCCAATCGAAAGCTTGACGCATAACTAGGAAGTTTCGTAATTTTGATGTGATCATTGTGTTTCCGGAACAGAGCTTTCTCTCCGGTTACACATAAATATCTAAATACTGCTAGGCCTATAGATAAAACTGTCTTATCGGTTATAGTATAAATAGTGATAACTTCAGAAGAACTGCAACATGGCTTCGTACTTCTGAGGTTCGTTAACGGTGCGTAACGTCTCCTTGTAACAGACTGTGACCATATTGACTGTGAGTTTGCCAGTTTATAAACTGATTAATTAACATCACTTAAGACAGGACTAGCCAACTGGCCTCCCGCCAGTTGGTTTCATGCGGCCCCTCAAAATTGTCGTTCCATTCCGTAAGTCTGTGTGAACGCTTTCCTCTTCCTCAGAAAAAAAAGTGTACGAAATTTGCTAACTAAACATCCACTATTTCTTTTTTCAATAAATTTCAACCTAATAAGTAACTCAGAAAGCTATGGACTTCGTATCACTCCAAGATCTTACACAATGTTGATACAAGCAAACCTTTAGCTGCTGTTTTTAAAGCACCTCTGTGGTTAGAGTTCCTGGCTACAGATCCAGAGGTCCGGGATCGATTCCCAGAGCTACCAGATTTTTTTTCTGGGAAGTAGTGGGTCTGGAACGGGGTCCATTCAGCCTCGTGATGATAATGGAGGAGCTGTTTCAAAGAAATAGCGGCTCCGGTCTGGGAAACCAAGATTAACGGCCGTGGGGATCCGTTGCGCTGACCACGTGACATCTTCTATCCGCTAAAGTTGACACTAACTTCGCCGACAATCGGCGGTCGCTCGGTTGGTATACTTCGCTTGGGGACTAAAACCACGGAGTTTGTTTTTGTTTGTTTTGTCTTCCTGGAAACATTTAGTTTAAATAAATATTTTTGAATTTTGTCTACTTCATATCCTTGTTCTTGTGCCTCAATGGACCTGACCATTGTAGGGCAGATATGTTCATATTGGAAGAATATAAATACATATATTCTTCCAATTACGGCCCGCGGTTACGTAACTAGAGTACAATATGGCCCCTCAGTACTTCGAAAGTGGACAGCCCTGACTTAACATTTGATGTTGTGAAATGTAATAAGTAATGTATTTATATGATTACGTGTATCTGTAGGGCAGTAACTTTACTGAGGCAGTAAGAGGTCCAGCGATATTAAATGGCAGATCACTGTGTTAACACGTAGAAGTACCACGTATGTAGTTAAATTTGTTTCTCTCCCCCTCTCTGGTTGGTAAGACGTTGCGGGTGTGGCCCAAGGTTCTTATGAGACTAATGTTACAATTATAATAAATTAAGATATAGATTCAACGGTAATATAGATACCATAGAGAAAAACACACATACTTTAATTGACTGTAGTAAGGAGGTTGATCTAGAAGTAAACACAGGGAAAAGTAAGTATATGTTGCTGTCTCGTCACCAGAATGCAGGGGAAATCATGACATAAATATATCTAACATATGTTTTGAAAATGTGGCACAGTTCAGATATTTTGGAACGACCTGATTCATGAGGAAATTAAGAGGAGATTGAATTCGGGTACTACTTGCTACCATTCAGTCCAGAACATTTTGTCTTCTCATCTGCTGTCCAGAAACATAAAAATTAGAATATACAAAACTATAATTTTGCCTGTGGTTCAGTATGGGTGTGAAACTTGGTCTCTGACATTAAGGGAGGAACATAGACTGAGGGTGTTTGAGAACAGGGTGTTGAGGAGAATAGTTGGGCCGAAGAAGGATGAAGTGACAGGAGGTTGGAGAGAACTAAATAAAGATGAGTTTCATAACTTGTACTCTTCTCCAAGTATAATTAGAATGATGAAGTCAAGGAGGATGAGATTGGCAGGGCATGTAGCACGAATGGGGAGGAGAAGAATGCTTATAAGATATTGGTTGGAAAGCCAGAAGACCAAGGTGTAGGTGAATAAACAGTATTAAAATTGATCTTATGGAGATAAGGTGGGATGGTATGGTTTGGATTGATCTGGCTCAGGATACGGAACAGTGAAGGGCTCTTATGAACACGGTAATGAACCTTCGTGTTCCATGGAATACTTGAAAGTTCTTGAGTATATCCCACATATCACCTGACGATGGCCTGTCTAGGCCGAAACATGTTGTGGGTGAAGTAATAATAATAAAAAACACCGAACTCTAGAACGGAAATGAGACACGCGATCCAAGTTGTCTTGCTGTCCAAAACTACTCGCCTTTTGAGCAAACCCCATATTTTAATCAAGAGAATTTGTATTATGAAAATATGTGTTCGGAAATGATCCCCAGAGTTGGGCTAAAAAGCAAATTCCGTGGTTTTAGTCCGCAAGCGAAGTATACCGACCGAGCGACCGCCGCTTGTCGGTGAAGTTAATGCCAAATTTAGCGGGCAGAGAGGGTCTCGTGGTCAGCGCAACGAATCCCCACGGATTTTAATTTTGGTTTTCTAGACCGGAGCCGCTATTTCCTTGAAATAGGTTCTCAGTTATCCTCACGAGGCTGAGTGGACCCCGTTCCAGACCCACTACTTCTCATAAAAATTCTGATAACGCCGGGAATCGAACCCGGACCTCTGGATCTGTAGCCATGAACACTAACCACTAGACCACAGAGGCGGAGATTTGAACTAATATGAAATTGAATTTAAATTGTGGTATTTTTATGCATCGGTTAGCGATTGGTGGGAGAAGTTCGTAAAGAGCGGTTAGGAGATGTGACATTTGTGTTTGAAGTTCCTTGCTTTGTTCCAAATTAATATGACGTATGAGGGACTCCGGCCGTGCCGTGACGAATTCATGCTGGGGGTATTGATTGCAGCGTCGCGACGTTGCCGAATTACCGCCACATGAGGCTGTTGACCCCGAGTCTGCCGTTTGTAGTTGTGGAGACGCCGTTACGTCATTCAGTAGTTCCGCGCCGCGCCGCCCCAATACGTCACTCATTCTACAGCAGACAGGCGAGTGACGTCACTTAGTTTTAACGTCTGTTTGTGTTGATTCGAGAAGCATGTTGTTAATAATAAGGATACCGGAAGTCATAGCAGGATCTATTTGTGCATATGCTGATAGATATGTATATTAGGGGTCGATAAAAATTGTTACTTATTTACTTACTCATGGAGCTGAGCCCTTTTTGAGAAGTCGCCAATTTTGCAGCTACTCAAGAATTTCACAGCATTTTATGGAACCCGAAGGTTCAATATCGTGTTCACAAGAGCCCTCCACTGGTCCATATCCTGAGCCAGACCAATCCAATCCATACCATCCCATCCTTTCTCTCTAAGATCCAATTTAATAACGTCCACCCACCTACGCCTTGTTCTTCCCAGTGGTCTCTTTTCTTCTGGTTTTCCCACCAATATCCTGTACGCATTCGTCGTCGCCCCCATTCGTGCTACGTGCCCTGCCCACCCCATCCTCCTTGACTTCATCGTTCTAATTATACTTGGAGAAAGATACAGGTTAATCAAAATTGTTACATAATTTCATCCAAATACCCTGCAGAGATTATAGCAGTATTCAGTGACCATTGGGAAACTGCGAATTTGGTACGACATTTTGGTACAACATCTGGGAAAGAGAACACTTACTCGACGCATGTGTAGATCGAATGATAATACGGAAACACCATATTAACCCGAATATAAGTTTTTTCAAGTACTGCTTTTCATAAAATTAGGGGTCGCCTTGTTTTCGGGTGCTGCAGAATAAACGTGCCGATTACAGTGCCCACGCGGTCGAAGGCATGAATTATCCTCCGCCGCTCGAACACTGAAATCATGGGTTCGAATCCCACTTGAGGCATGGATGTCTGTGTGTTTTTATTCTGTGTTTGTGTTGTTCTGTGTGTGGGTGACGGCCTTGCGACGGGCTCATCCCCCGTCCAAGGGTCCTACCGACTGTGTATAGATTAAGAAACAGAAAATACGACCAAGACCCACAAGGGCTATAGCGATAAAGAGAAACTGGAATAAATGTGAAAGAGATCATTATGAGTAGTTGTAATTGCTAATTACAATTATATTTATGAAAATACCTAGAATTTTTCTTATATTTAAGGTATTACATTTTAATTTATTGTTTCTAAATACGAAATATTTTTACTTATTTTTACTTAAAACCCTCAGAACTAAATGATATATTTATTTTTTTAAAAGTAAATTTCTCTGATTTTCAAATTGTAAAAATAGGGGCGCCTTCTAGTATTTGGGCTTGTACGGTATTCAGAATATGGCCTTGGAGCGTGTGGGCTGAATTGAAGTGGCTCGTGAAAGAGTCAAATGGCAGGATTTTATGAATACGAAGGGGAGGGTGGGTTATTTCTGAGTTACATCGATAGACTGAATTTATCTGGTATGACAAACACCGCATTCATACAAGACCAAATTATACACACTCGAAGTAACAGTTAACTGCATTTTATCTTCCTGGGTATAACGTCTGTCGTCCGGCGAAAGTCAACAGACGTTTCAGAAGAACAAATTGTCTCTATATTCAGGGTAGAAGAGTAAATCAACAAGAAGGCCGCGCCATAGCTCAGGCGGTTAGTCCCTGGCTTCCCACCGCGGCGGCCTGGGTTCGATCCCGGGTCTGGTCAAGTTGGATTTGTGGTGGACAATATTGCGCTGGGGCGACTTTTCTCCGAGTACTACGGTTTCACCTGCCAATCTTCATTCCACCAAATTCTCCATCATATTGACCCGGGGCAGGCTACAATAGGTCAATCAGTGGCCGCCGTGTCGAGTGGACCCAGTTGGACTCCACCCCCACTAAGCGAATTAGAAAGAAAAACCAACAGGAAACCTCGACCCTGAATATGGAGGCGATATATTCCTCCGAAAATTCAGCTGAATTTATCCAGAATAGATTACGTTATATCGCTGAAAGCAGAACTCTTCACATTTACCTCTGTAACAGGTGTCTAATTAACGAATTAACTAACAACTAACAGCGATGATTTGAGTCCTTGAGTCACTCAGCTGGTCATAATATTCACCGACTTTCAGGATACCCGAAGGCTCTTGGCTGTGTTCAGGAAAGCCTGCCACTGTACCTTGTCCCTAGAAGAAAGGCCTTGCATTACAGAATCAGTTAATGAACGTGATAAACTTTAAGCTTTATGTTAATATATCTGGTGAAAGCTGGCTTGAAGCACACATCATGTGTATTAATTTCTCCGAGTCGAGTGCAATTAGGCCCACACATCGGACGCGTGTCTCCAGTATAGGAGTGTCGAAGGTGATAAGAACAGCTTTCTCCATTGTGTGGTGCCCAGGCATCACCATCGTTTGCCTGTTCGTTGTTCGTGTAGAATTGGCACATCAAATATCGTTTGATTTATGCAGAGGGAAACAGAAGAATGGTACAACAGCGGAGTGCCTTCAGGCAAATTTTCAGTTGTCTTGTCAATCTCACACGGGCGCTCGCGGACACACACACACATACACACTCATGCTCGCGTTATACAAACTGACAAACTGACCCAGCCCATGTTACGGACTCATTCAAAAAGTGGTAGATGCTCAGCTTCCCGAGAAATTCGCTGCCTTTTATGGAACTTCAAGTTCCATGACTTCCATATTCCCAAGAGGAAATTATTTGACCCTATTCTGAGCCAGTCACCGATCAGAGTGGCGCAGTCTAAGGCGTCTTCACTCGCTCGAACGCTGGGATCGTGAATTCGAATCCCGCTCGAGGTATGGATTCCTGTGTGCGTTTATTATGTGTCTGTGTTGTTCTGTGTGTAGGTAGCGGTCTTTGCGACGAACTGATCATTCGTCCAAGGAATCTTAACGAATGTGTATAGGATTAAGTAACTGAAAAAGCGGCTAAGGTCCAAAGGGCTGTAGAGCTATAGATAGAACCTGAGCCAGTTGAATTCAGTTTACGCCAAAGCTTTCGCAAATTGTCTCATTCCTCGTGTTTTACGATACAGATTCTCTGTGCAGTTCTCACGCATCAAGATAGCAAATTAATTCAATACAGTTATTTCCAGTTAGATTGCCTACCTTGAGAAGCTAATAGTCTCCGAACTAGTCATCAATACTCAATATTTTATGGAATCTAAATGCTCAGTACTCTGTTCAGTAGGGACTGCAACTGAACTGTATCCCAAGCCACATGAGTCCAACCACAACCTCACATTCTCTCTCTTCAAAGAGTCACGAAAATACATCAAAGTGTTATTTATGCGAAGGACCTACCCTTACCGCATAGCACAAATCAAGTGATTTATATGCCCTTAAATATTCTGTGTAAATGAAAGTAAAGTAAAGTAAAGCTATCCCTGTACCAGGCCGTGAAGGCTCATATGGTTGTGAGACGTTGAGGGTCCCACATTATCTAGACAATCGACTCAAAGATGGCGGTAAGGTTGTCAGCCTTACACCGCGGCCGCGCTTTACTCCCCAGGAAAATTATTTAATTAATTTATTGAGAAAGTTATATACCCAGTAAAAACTTTGATAGTTTCCCTTTGTAATGGTGTAACCCATAAATGTGTATAATAAAAACTTTCTGAGATATAATTATTTTATTTTGGATACCTTTCATCCGGACACCCTGTATTATTGTGGATCTTAAAGCAATCGAATGCGAGGTGTAAGTTGGGTTCATCTGGCTCATTATAGGGTTCAGTGATCGGCTCTTATGAACAGGATAATGAAATGCTGGATGCCGTAAATGGCGCGCAATCTATTCATGAGCTGAGAAATTGTCGGCTTCTCAAAAGGGGCTCCGCTCCCTAAGATCCTCGCATGATGATACTTCCTGCATCTGTTGTCTACGTAACATCCTTCTATTGAAATCTGTGCTCCCTCGCGTAGCTAAGCCGATCTGTACCAACTGAGGGTCAGCTATGTTGCGTCATAAATGCAAGGATTGAGACCATGAGAGTTGCACGATACTGCAGTCACGAAGCAGTGAATTTTTATATAAATGAAGTAAGCAGAACGCTTGACATTGCCGTTTTCAAAGCACAGACAATCTGTAGAATTCATAACTACTTTCTTTGTTTGTTCTTTGTCAACGGAACGATGCTTCATCAGCTAAACACATTATATAGCATCGAAAGACTGGATAAGTATGATTGATGAAAAGGTTAAGACGCTTGTGACACTTTGTAGGATATTGTCTTAGCATTTGTTCGGAATAACTGAGGGAATGTTCAAATGAAAATCAGGATATTCGATCTGCAGGATAAGATTTGTATAGGTGACATGCAGAATATGGAGTTCTAGTATTATAGAGGACAGAAATGAAAAGAAGTAATCGTCCCAGTCATCCTATCATCATACAGGACAAGGCGGAAGAGTAAGACAGTAAAAGGCAATGAAAGAGAGGAGGGAAATAGAACAATGAATATGCATGTTTATTTCCATAGCAGTGTTCGAAGCGCATAGGTCTACAGTAAAGAATGAGATGTCATGTAAATTGCTGATAATCAAGAAATAAGCTTTATATATCACCAAGATAGGAAACCCCAAGGCTATCACAAGGTGCTTTGCAATTATGTCAGTTTCATACGCTTTTAAACACACTACTTTCAAAATGGAATATTCCTTATAAGTGTTTGTTTTATGTGTACGAGTAGTATTCACTGGTGATTATGGTTAATTTATGTAGTACCATCACTACAGAAATCTAAATATGGCATATGATTATAGTTAAATTAGTAAATTGATATTTTTTCATCAATCAGAATTTCAGTAAAGTACATACCTACATATAATTGTACGTATCTGAATAGAAATGATGGTTCTAACGCTAGAAATTAACATTCTGATAGCAAACCCGCAGGCTCAAGACCGCCAATATCAAGTTCCGCCATTCCACAAGATCCTGAGTTAGTTGTATCCACATCCCTTTCTTAGAAACTTTGTCCCTAAAATCCGCCTTAATGTCATTCTCCTGTCTGCTTCCCGGTTTCCTTATGAACTTTTTTCAAGATATTTACCCACCAAAATTTTGCTTGCTTTTCTTATTTCCAGAACGTACCGAACCCATCGTAGCCTCCTAGATTTCGCTATTCTGTTCCATTTGGATGACCTGCATAAACAACGAAGCCAAGTGACTCATATATTAACTGCCAGTGATTGAGATTTGCTCTTTCTAAGGGGCCCAAATGAGTAAGTGTCTTGTCCCCCCCCCTTCACCTAAGGACGGAAACAGATTTATTTTCCGAAACATCTTTTCATTTTCAGTAGCTACAGCTTCTCTGTTTTTGTACCCGTATGCCTCTCCATGGTCAGGTTAGACGCGGATGCTGTTCCACTCACCGTATGTCTTCATTAGTCTAGTGAGAGTGAAGCCGAAACGTTTCCAGTTAGGGTGAGAGTTCACTGCGAAGTAGCCTACTTTCAACCAGTGTCTGTCCCTTGACTTCGCACAAAAGTGCACGGTTACTTAATCACACAGCCTTGCTTGCTGACAGTCTGCTACTGACTGCACAAGGGCGGAATGGGAATAACACGAGTTTCACTGCCGCACACTGGCTGCGGCCACGGCGTGTAACGAGGAACAGTTCGATTTTTCATGTTTTCCTGGTGAACATTTATGCGTATTAAAACGCTTATCATCATTCTCGTACACTAGGAATGCCGTATTTATTTTAGCGGCCTCCGTAGTCTAGGGGTAACGTTCCCACCTCATGACTCAAGGTACGCGGGTTCAAACCCGGCGAAGGTCGTTGAATTTTTAAGGGCGGAAAAATTCAGGTAACAAGTCCTCCGGGAGGGACTTTAAGCCGTGGGTCCCGTGTCGTAGCTTTACGGCACGTAAAAGAACCTCATGTCTCAAGGAGACCTCTGAGCCAACTTGTAGGACATTTCCCGCCCAACAGTAGTTTCTAACGCCTCTGGTAGATGGGGGAAGCATCATAGGTACCGCTGAGCCAGTAGAGGCCGAACTCGCTGGCTGAGTCGGGGCTGATGGCACGCACCAGTACCGGTAGGGTATAGAGACTGGNGTTATTTTCATTTTTAAGCCTGAAGAG
Organism: Cryptotermes secundus; assembly: GCF_002891405.2. Taxonomy (NCBI): domain Eukaryota; kingdom Metazoa; phylum Arthropoda; class Insecta; order Blattodea; family Kalotermitidae; genus Cryptotermes; species Cryptotermes secundus. The sequence continues at coordinate 579,535 of NW_019737988.1, forward strand.
AAGAGGCAGCTTAGGAAGACAAGGCGCAGAAAGGAGCTTAATAATAAAATGACGTTCGAATGAAGAGAATTGGTTAGTTTATTAAATTTCAGAAGAAAAGTGTTAGGTCCAATCTTGCAGAGCTGCATCCTATTTATGGTGCTTAAATAGAAATAGAGTTATTGCCGTCAGATTCTGTACTGGCATTGTAGTTTATATAACCCGTCTGAATTTGTGTGAAAAGTAGCGACTCCGGTCTAGAAAACCGAAATTAACGGCCGTGGGGTTTCGTTGTGCTGACCACGTGACATCCTCTATCCGCTGAAGTTGGCACTAACTTCGCCGACAAGTGGCAGTCGTTCGGTCGGTATAGTTCGCTTACGGACTAAAGTCATGGAGTTTAGTTTAATTTAGTCTGCATCTGTGTATTCCTCAAGTTCACCTAATGATGACTTATACGGGCCGAAACGTGTTGTCAATTGAACAACAACAAAAATAGCATTTTGTATGTATGTGTGTGTATGGCGGCAACCCACTTATTTCTGGTTACGTCCAATGCTTAAATAATTAGGAATTCACCTC
>NW_019737988.1:580139-700672 GCF_002891405.2 Cryptotermes secundus
AACGCCTCTGGTAGATGGGGGAAGCATCATAGGTACCGCTGAGCCAGTAGAGGCCGAACTCGCTGGCTGAGTCGGGGCTGATGGCACGCACCAGTACCGGTAGGGTATAGAGACTGGTAGAAAATCATAAGGGGGAAGTACAAAATATATTAAACTGGTCGCGGTGCATGGGGAAACCCACCCCCTCCAATAATAATAATAATAATAATAATAATAAATGTATTTATTTTGAGGTTATTTTCGTTTTTAAGCCTGAAGAGAAGAGGCAGCTTAGGAAGACAAGGCGCAGAAAGGAGCTTAATAATAAAATGACGTTCGAATGAAGAGAATTGGTTAGTTTATTAAATTTCAGAAGAAAAGTGTTAGGTCCAATCTTGCAGAGCTGCATCCTATTTATGGTGCTTAAATAGAAATAGAGTTATTGCCGTCAGATTCTGTACTGGCATTGTAGTTTATATAACCCGTCTGAATTTGTGTGAAAAGTAGCGACTCCGGTCTAGAAAACCGAAATTAACGGCCGTGGGGTTTCGTTGTGCTGACCACGTGACATCCTCTATCCGCTGAAGTTGGCACTAACTTCGCCGACAAGTGGCAGTCGTTCGGTCGGTATAGTTCGCTTACGGACTAAAGTCATGGAGTTTAGTTTAATTTAGTCTGCATCTGTGTATTCCTCAAGTTCACCTAATGATGACTTATACGGGCCGAAACGTGTTGTCAATTGAACAACAACAAAAATAGCATTTTGTATGTATGTGTGTGTATGGCGGCAACCCACTTATTTCTGGTTACGTCCAATGCTTAAATAATTAGGAATTCACCTCCATTCTCTTTCTAAGCAACATGAAGTAAACACGTATTACAAGGGTACGACTATTTTATCCTGTTATCAACTTACTGACTTGCACCTGAATTCGTTATATTCTCGTTGGGAAATACCAAACGTATGTAAAAGTGCTGAAGTTGTCTCTGTATCTGCCCATCATTCTTATGGAGACGTATTGGGAGGACATATGCGTCCGTAGGTAGAAGTGAGTGTAAGCTTCAAGCTCTGACTGCTTTGCCCTAGAACCGGTCTTGTATTCGTGAGAAGAGGACTTCTTGCCCATGCTGCTTAATCTGGCCCATTGCGCATAATCGTCCAAGGAAGGGTCAGTTAATTTCGACTGCAGAACAGTATTGTCTGTATAATTCGCAGGTCTTTGAATCTCGAACCCAGATGCCTTCATGTCTTGATATTGAGGTCACGAGTAAGCTTTCTCTTCTTAACGCTACAGTCTATAGCAAAACATTAACGACATGTCTCGCAAATTCGGATCCATTCGTTCGAACTGCGCTATGTTGCGTGTATTTTAAAGATGGCCCGTTATTCAGTTTTTATCCAAATGGAATTCACCTCGAACGTTCAGATTCTTGACTTATACCATTCTTGATTGACTCTCGGGGCCATCAGAGAAGGTTGGTCCCAAGAACATTTCTTTCATAAAGCTCGAAATCGCATGCCTTTCTAGGAGCATGGAGACGATAGGGCCTAGTTCCAATTACTTTATGTTGCTAGGATTTTGAAGATTGTCGTTACAAATCGCGTGCGATTCATATTTTGCTCTTCTGGGCACGGTAACGTCTTGATTTCATGACGCAGCCAACAGACTGGGCTACGTGTGTTAAGTCATGTAGTACCTTTCCATGTGGTACCCTCAATTCCACACCTATTTCACTTCTATATATAAAAAAAACTCCGTGATTTTAGTCCGCAAGCGAACTATACCGACCGAACGACCGCCGCTTGTCGGCGAAGTTAGTGCCAACTTTTGCGGATAGAGGGTGTCGCGTGGTCAGCGCAACGAATCCCCACGGCCGTTAATTTCGGTTTTCTAGACCGGAGCCGCCATTTCCTTGAAATAGCTCCTCAATTATCATCACGAGGCTGAGTGGACCCCGTTCCAGTCCCACTACTTCTCAGAAAGAATGTGGTAGCACCGGGAATCGAACATGGACCTCTGGATCTGTAGCCAGGAACGCTGACCACTAGACCACAGAGGCGGTCTCACTTCTCTTATATCCAATATTTTTCTGATTACAATTGTTTTTTCAACCACTTGCAGTTTATGCCTTCCTCAAAGTAAGAGACCACATGTCATGTACTTTTATGTGGGGCTGGGATGGGGAAGACAAAGAGAGACCAGTTTAAATGCAGCCTCTCAGAAGACCGAGAGCAGGATGGAAGGATACGATTAAGTGTGCTTTCGGTAGAATAGTTGTAGAATGAGAGGTGGATAGAACTGGCTGAGGTTTGTCTGCAGGTGGTATTCTAACTGTCCCGGTGGTAGTGCTGAACGTTCAGGCTCTGCTATGAGGGTGTTGCACTATTGGTCGGTTTACGTGGGATGAGAGGAGCCCTGAATCGTGAGTAGCGCATTACAAGATGAACAGGTTAGTGGTATAAACTGAACACTTTAGCCGGAGTAGCGCATTACAAGATGAACAGGTTAGTGGTATAAACTGAACACTTTAGCCGGAGTAGCGCATTACAAGATGAACAGGTTAGTGTTATAAAGTGAACACTTTAGCCGACTAACAGAATTTTATTTTCCATTGTTCAGCAAGGCCATACTATTATTCCACTTGTGACCACAAAGAGTGCACCAGCAATTCTTTCAACGTTTATGAGTTGTGTACTGTTCTAGGACGACAAATCAAAACAAAATATGAAGGGAAGGGTCTTTATACAGATGTAGCGCATTATGAAACTGGTTTTAAAATTAAGAAGCGTTTATTTTTATATTTAAAAAGTAAAAAATGTAAAGTTTTCCCTGTGCTTAACTAATTAAGCACTACACCATGAAGACGTATGTGGGAGTGACTGTATAGATCCACATTTTCTTGACCTCGTCACTAGCTGGAGGTGAGTGGTCAGCTTCACGCCCCGGCCGCTTTACCCCCTGGGAAAGAGCCTCCAGTTCCCATTTAATAGGGGGTTGGATGTGCCCCAGAGCCGGTCTGGACGACGTGGAGAAGAAAAAATTCTTGACTACCGCGACTCGAACTCCGACCCCTCGGTCGTCCAGCCGGTAGCTAGTCGCTATACCGACTACGCTATCCCGGCTCCTTTTGACACTTTTTTTAATTGGCATAGTGGGGGGTGTAGCCCAGCTGGGTCCACTCGGCACGTCGGCCACTGATTGGCTTGGATTATGATGATAGAGAATATGGTGGAATGAAGATTGGCAGGGGAAACCGAATTACTCGGAGGAAACCTGCCCTGGCGCCACTATGTCCATCACAGATCCCACTTGACCAGACCAGGGGTCGAACGCGGGCCGCCGCGATGGGAAGCCAGCAACTAACCGCTTGAGCTATGGCGCGACCTCCTTCGATGCTTAAATTAATGATAATTTCTTTGGTGATCGAATACGTGAATGCATTTAAAACACTTGCTGTTTTTGTTTTCCTTAAGAAAGAAATCATCTTAAGTACTTCAACGTTTAGAACTGTGAAACTGTAACTTATTTTCGTCTTTGATACAGGACAGGCTTTCCTTTCCACTTCGAATTATCCAAAATATTTTAAGCTGACGTCACATACTGTCAGGACCGCTCCTTGGCCCTGACATTACACGAAAAATATTGATCGTTAGTTTTGTCATGTGTTTTGACACATCAGCTTAGCAAATGGCGTATAATCCGAAGACATTTCTACAGATGAACACAAAGTCTTCACTCTTATATTTGCTATAAGGAAATAGTTCATCATATTCTGAATCATTTCATTTATACCCTTCTTCTGAACGCGCCTCTGTGTACAGTGTACAGTCTTGTTTATCGACATTGTTTCATGATGGGACAGTTGGCGATGTCTGGGGATAATGAGTACAATAAAACTCTAATGTTTACTCTCCTATCATTATGTGTGCTATAGAGTTCATGGTAGTTACGAATAGGAACAGAAGATGGCAAGAGTGGACGTTATGACCCTGTCGGTATTGCTTTGTCCTTGCCAAAAGCATTCCTCTAGACATCATCACGTTGTTATTATGTTATATTCAATATCATAGTATAAATTTGGCCGTCTTTAGATCATTTCAAGGTACTGAGGTTAAACATCTTTGAACACATTTGTTTTTAACATTTTGTTATAATGTGTACCAGGAATCTTCCTGGGGGGTAAAGTGCGGCTGGCGCGTAAGGCTAACAACTTTACCGCCATCTGTGAGCCGACTGTCTAGAGAAAATGTATGATCCTCCACGTCTCACAACCCAATGGGTCTTCACGGCCTGTTACAGGGATACCTTTACCTTTTTACCTTTTATTGGTGAAAATTCAACGGGGTGTACGCTATAACAGTGGACAAAGTGGCACTGGGGCAGGTTTTCTCCGAGTACTTCTATTTCCCCTGGCAATCTTCATACTACCAAATGGTCCTCAATCACCGGCATCTATCGTCCGGGGCTGGTACAATAGGCCAATAGTTGCTGACGTACCAAATGAACTCAGTCTCGTTCCAATAAAAAAATCGTAGTGCAAGCCGAAGAATGATCTTTTGAGTTGTGTTGCTGTGTGGTGTAGTTCGGTAAAGCATACTGACGTTTCAGATGAAAGTATCGCCATCATCTTCAGGGTCGAAGAGTAAGCTTATCAAGACACCAGCAAGAAGAAGGTAGTAAGAAAACTGTTAGAGCTCAGTATTTTCCAGGCGTACCCTCGTTATATCTGAGGATCCGCGATAGCGTAGTCGGTATAGGGACTAGCTACGGGCTGGACGACCGAGGGGTCGAAGTTCGAGTCGTGGTAGAGTCAAGAATGTTTTCTTCTCCACGTCGTCCAGACCGGCTCTGGGGCACATCCAACCTCCTATCCAATGTGTACCGGGGGCTCTTTCCCCGGGGTTAAAGCGGCCGGGGCGTGAAGCTGACCACTCATCTCCAACTAGTGTCGAGGTCAAGAAAATGTGGATCTATACCTCCACTTCCAGTGCTTAATTAGTTAAGCACAGGACAACTTTCCCTTTACCTTTTACGCTCGCTATATCCTAAGGAACTATAGGCATACAGTGTGATCATGGCCGTCTGTCTATCACATATGATGACTACTGAAACATCCGAGAGACTTTCGTGGATGGTGTTATGGACATCAAAAAAAAAAAAACTCCGTGATTTTAGTGCGCAAGCGAACGATACCGACCGAGAGACCGCCGCTTGTCGGCGAATTTTAGTGCCAAATTTATCAGAGAGAAGGTGTCGCGTGGTCAGTGCAATGAATCCCCACGGTCATTAATTTCGGTTTTCTAGACCGGAGCCGCTATTTCCTTGAAATAGCTCCTTAATTATTCTCACGAGGCTGAGTGAACCCCGTTGCAGACCCACTGCTTCTCAAAAAAAATCTGGTAGACCCGGGAATGGAACTCGGACCTCTGGATCTGTAGCTAGGAACTCTAACCACTAGACCACAGAGGCGGTCGCCATGCCTCCAAAAGTAGCCTGTCTTTGTACTTCTTAATTTATGGGAGAGAAGGTGTCGCGTGGTCAGTGCAATGAATCCCCACGGTCATTAATTTCGGTTTTCTAGACCGGAGCCGCTATTTCCTTGAAATAGCTCCTTAATTATTCTCACGAGGCTGAGTGAACCCCGTTGCAGACCCACTGCTTCTCAAAAAAAATCTGGTAGACCCGGGAATGGAACTCGGACCTCTGGATCTGTAGCTAGGAACTCTAACCACTAGACCACAGAGGCGGTCGCCATGCCTCCAAAAGTAGCCTGTCTTTGTACTTCTTAATTTCCTACATCCACTAATGCCAATATGGTGGCAATGCGAACTCTTCAAGGCATGAGCGCCGTTTGCACCGCTTAATATAGAGTTTTGAAATTTGATGTGGTAATAAATCTTCTAAAATGCAGCTCCTGTTTTTATTGTTGTTCAAACGTCTTGGTAGTTTTAAATCCACATTGATTTTTATGTTTGATGCCCGTAACTAATGATCCATTGAAGCTAGGCGTACGACATTTCGTATGGAGGTAGATCAAAAATACACTTTCCGGTTCTGTGTGAAATGTAGGTTGAGTGTTAATAATTGCAGACGTGGACTTCAGACTATATCTGATAGATATAGGCCCAACGTGGTCGGAATCCGTGCTAGTAGAAATTATGCAGAAAAATCTACAGTAAAGCGAGTGTAAATTTGTCCCTATTCTTAATTATTCAAACAATTAAGCAGTATTCCATTAAGATATATGGATGAGTGGAAATGTAGCAGCCCCTGCTGCTTTTTTTTTTCCTTGGCAGTACAGACCCAGTGGGCCTAGGCCTACCTCCATGAACTTCTCCGTTCACTTCGGTTTTTCTAGATCTTACACGTTCGGTAGGACTCCTTGGGCGGGCGATCAGCTCGTCACGAGGCCTCTACCTGTACACAAACACAGAAAAACGCACACAAACTAAACAACCATGCCCTGAGTGGGATTCGAACCCACGATCCCGGTTTCCAAGCGAGCGAAAACAGTACATGCCTTAGACCGCTCGGCTACCGTGACCGGCCCCTGCTGCTTTACCCCCTAGAAAAGTGTCTCAGGTGCCAATTGGATAGGAGGTTGAGTGGGTCCCATAGCCGGTATGGACGCTGCGGAAAAGAGGAGACTCATTCACCTGCCGGGAGTCACCTCGGAACCCATCTCCATGCTCTTGGAACAGATAACAGCGTGATTGCTAGACTCACCATGCAGACTGACACATTTCGTAAGAACGTAAGCGTCATACGCTCTTCCGATTTAAGGCCATGAAGATGTGTTTCGGAAGCTGGACCTGGAATTGAGTCCATTTCATTGGTTGTTTGTGAGCCTTGAGAATGATCTCTAAGAAGATCACGAATCTGTGTGAGACGTCTCAAGAGATCGCCCTCTCCGTTTCAGCCGGCTGTAATTCATTGCGCTACTTTCTACATAGTTTTCTAGATGCAGCCGTATTACTACATGGCGTTTGGAGGTTATGGATTCCATGAATTATTAACTCCTTAGTTCGTTATGGAGCAGTCTTTATGCCTTGGGAAAGACATTTATCATTATCAGTACTCCACATATTCTTCTTCTGCTTTGTTATGTGACTGCCTTAAGGTGATCCGAATGTGGGTTGAGACATGCAACGTGTCTGATTGTTTCTTTGTTTGCTTGTTCCATTCTTTGTTCCGTCTTATCCTTCCACTTCTTTCCTTACTTTCTTACATACTCTCAATGACAAATACGCACTAAGAGAATTTAATTTTTAAGTGAACTTGTTCGTTGTGGAATGTATTCTATCGGAATGAGAGGACACGCCTGCTATGGGGGACACAATGATATTGCCTCGACACTCTTAAGGCATGAGTATGCATAATTATATAGGCGTAAATGTTAATTGGCACCCCTTTCGGACGTTTCAGTAATTTTATAAATAATATTTGGTTCATTATTAAAAAATTGACTTTGTCTTTGTCAGAGCGATATATCTACAATACCCAGCAGTCTAGTGTCCAACACCCTGCTTCAGAGTCGTGAGATTGAGAAATCGGCTATAATCACTGAGGTTATGTCCAGGGAAATGGTAGGAACTTAAAATTGGCCACGATCAGTTCCACATTTTCCCCAATTTGTCAATCAGAATCACGTTTGTTTTCGATGATCTATAAAACCCATTGATGAAAAGCATTGTTAAACTACACAGAATCGATCAGTCTCTCAATCAGCCTTAAAAGAGTTAAAGCTGTCCTTGTAACAGGCCGTGGAGGCCAGTGGAGTTGTGAGAGGTCGAAGTTCCCACGTTTTCTAAACAATCGGCTCACAGATGGCGGTGAGGGTGTCAGCCTTAAGCGAAGGCCGCTCTTTACCCCCAAGGAAGAATCCTGGTACTCCTTTCTGTTACAGGCTGAGTCGATCCCAAGGCCATAGTGCGGCTGGAAGGATTACGTCAATTTAAAATATCCACCTCCTCGGGATGCGAACCCGCTTGTAGCATAGTGACTCAACCAACTATGCTACCGCGTGCCCCCTCAGCATTTAGTAATGTAGGTCTCGTGTTCTGTTGTCTGACAACAGATTTTCTTTACTGTTTCATATACATAGCGTGTATGAGGAGATATTTTAAATCTAAAAACAAGGCCTTTTGAAATTTTTACTGATTTAGGCATTTTGAGCCTCTTCCCACAGAATACGAAAAAGTATTTTTTTTTATTTCGTCTCTCTGTCTATATGCACACGTTTATGGATAGATATTCACCTCGCCAATGCTTGCAGGGTCGGTCGGGTAAATTGCTGCTGGTTCTCGCCAGCACAGTCATTCTTTGTTCCAAGTCCCGCGAGACTCCTAACCATATTTTACTGCCTCAACTATTAAACGGAATGTGTTTGTATGCAGTATCTGAGAGCTTGTTCACCATAGGTCGGTGTTTAAGAGAATAAGAACATTCTATCTCCAAAAACATGAACTCTTCAAATGGTCCCTAGGACAAACAATATTTTCCCGAAAAGGGTTTTCACAGTTTCGATGAATTTTCAGTAGTTTGTACACGAAAACAGAACTGCGTAGGTGGTATCTTCAGAAAAAAATAACGGTAGGAGCGCTAGGGGCCCAAACATGTAATTTCGATTCTGTTGGAACCGGCTTTACCGGTCGGACCGATATCGTTGTTGTTCATACTCGGCAACAGTCGATTCATCTCCAAGGTGAAGTAGTCAAGGTCAGTCGGTATATGAGAAAACATGTGCCCTCTTCTTACACGGATTTATTTCTTGCTTCACGTGCTTCAGATGGATTGCCTGTTCTAGGAACATAGTCACATGTCTTCCTGCATTGGTCATGATGAAATAAACCCAATTCCAAAGCTTGTTTAAAGTCCCTATTAATACCCATTGTGCAGGTATTCGCAGTCAGTAGTCTGTAAGCAATCACATTTTATTAACCCACCGAACCATATCGGAAACTTCTTTAGTAGACAGCAGGACTCATTGTCCCTGGCCCTGAAGTCTCGGCTAGCTTCTGACCGACGCAACTTGCAACTCGTTGCCCCTAGCCAATAACAATAGGGACCAAAGTACACGGTAATTATAAACTTACTTAATCACTCTGGTTTTATCGAAGTGACGGCGTTAAACATGTACCAAATGACACTCTTCTTTTTGTGTTACACTATATACCAGTGAGGCCCAAGACTTACCATTTTCGGTATTCAGAATCGTTAGAGTAGACATTTGGTAGGAGTCCTTGGACGAGAGATCGACCCTCACCTGCATTGGACGACAAAAATACAGAACAGCGCACACTTTCATGCCTCGAGCAGGATTTGAAATCACGATCCCAAGTTTGAGTTGTAGAAGATAACAGCGCCTTAGACGTCCCGGTCACTATGACCGAGAAATGACGGAGTGTATCTTCAAATTCTCTTGTTCTCCTTTCGTCACACGGAAGATTTCCCACTGGTGATCCTATTCTGTCCAAATCCTCCTATGCACATCTTCTTGCGCATGCTGTATGGTTTGTGCAGTCCGTACCCTTATCGCTTCAGTGGCGTTGGCATGGACGGTACGGAGTACTTTAGTTCTTTTTATAGTTTCTTGGGGTGGGGTGAGACTGAGTCCACTTGGTACGTCGGCCACTAATTGGCCTGTTGTACCAGGCTCGGATGATAGATGATGATGAATGTGGAGTAGTCGGTTGAATAAAAATGTGACAAGGGAAGCCGAAGTACTCTGAGAAAACCTGTCCCTGTGTCACTTTGTCCACCTCAAATCCCACATGACTGACCTCAGCTCGAACCCGGGCAGCCGCGGTGTGAAGCCGGCGTTTAACCGCCTGAGCCATGGCACGGACAGTCTAAAGAGGACTTGGTCGGGTGATCTTGACGTGATGAATTCGATATATTTGTGTGCCACCGCGTGGAAATAGCTCAGCCGTTGTCTAGTCATTTCACAGAATTTCTATGAAATATTAGTTTTATGTAATCGAGTTGGAATCGGCCGTTGTGATGCAGGTGCGACAGGTAAGTGTCTGAGACCTGAACACTTATTGAGAGTGACATATTGCGCATGTCGTTAGAGTCGCTGGTGACACTAACTTCTCCGCTTATTTTGTTAATTAAAGCTGATTAGTTGTTGGTATCACAAAGGCTTGTGTGACAGTTAAAAGAATTCAAAGCGACCTACTTCGCTGTTAAACAAAGAAGCAGGTCTGGGTTTTCCAGCAGCAACTGTCTCGTCACTTGGAAGATACTGACAAGTTGTCACGGCAGTCATACAAACTGAGAATTCTTTTGCAGAATGTTTCAGCTGATCATGTACTGACTCTTGAACGATTCTGTAATATGTAAACGGAACCATGTAAAATAATTAATTTGTTTCCTTTTTTTAATTTTTATGGGTCCGTTGGGGATGATGCAGTTAAGCAAGTAAGGGTTTATTAACTTTTGTTTTTAATAACCAACCACTGGTTCCGAGCCAGATGAATCCAGTCCATACAACCCCATCATATTGCTGTAATATTCATTTTAATATTATCCTCCCACCTGCGTCTAGATCTTCCTAGTGGTTGCTTTCCTTCTGGCTTTCCCACCAAAATCCTACATGCAGGTGCCAAGGGAGAATGAGAAAGGAATGGCTTGGATACCGGAAAATATTTCCATTTCCACTCGAAGAATGAAGATCGTTCCTGATTTTGTTTGTCATGAGATGTTAATGTGGATAGAAAATCAGAAAATATTGACCCGAGCGGACATATAATTTGAATGGGCGAAGTATTTGTTTCATTTATTTATATGCAGACATGTAACTACTAGGAGGACCTAGTCATAGGTGTAAGGATAATATTAACATCGATCATAGAAAAATAGGATGGGGTCATATGTACTGGATTTATCTGGTCCAGGATAGGGACCGCTGGAGGGCTCTTGTGAACGCGGTAATGAGCCTTCGGGTTCCATAAATGCTGGGAAATTCTTGAGAAGCTGAGTTTCTGGCGACTTCTCAAAAAGAGCTCACCGCCATGTGCAGATACGTATCGCCTTCAAGGGACGAGTAGGCCTATGTAACGTTGATTGGATTGATATGAAAACAGATTCCGTTAACGTAAGCCTAATCGTATTACATTCTAAGTATACAGTGCTTTCACAGTTTTCCGGCGCATTAAAATGATATTTCATTATAAGACAATATATTTGCTACGTGTATTTTTAATAACCTTTGGTACGGTTCCATGTTCTGTCCGGCTTCTGCTCCGGTTTGCTGTAACATAATTGATCTTGATGCAGCGCTTTTTTCGTTACCCATCTATTCGTCTTCTCCTTGGATTCATGCCTCTAGACGCAGAGAGACGCACTTGTTGTTGCAGACATCCGTTATGAGATGCCAGTGAATTGAATGTCAAATAGTAATTATTTTTAGTAACGTTTGTGCCATGACCAACTTTCTACTGCAATAAAAATGAACACTTTTTTCGATGGATGCAAGGCTATATGCTCCAGTACGGGGAACAACACATTTTCCAAGACCTTAACTTTTTCGAGTGTGGAGATGGTGAGTGGCCATGGTCATATGTCGAAACTGACGCCATTTTAGAATCTGAGCTCTAATTGATGTGGACATCCTTAAAAATAATTTGTTAGAGCTTATTTGACTCTTTCTGTGCTACGAACGAAGTTTGTCGCTAACAGACAAGGAAGGCTTCTGTTTTAAATATATTTAGTACGTTATAATATTAGTGTAAATAAATTCTCCTGCCATCTATTGACTGTTCCAGCTAATTATATATAGCTGTTCAGCACAAGTTTTTTTCATGTAATATTTCCAGAATATTTTTGACACAATAAAAATTCCTATTCTTGAGAATGCAGCATAAAACTTCCCGTGCATAAACATGGGTTTAGCCCCTGTATCATCGAATGTTCGGCCTTGTACTTTATTTGTTGCCACTGAGTATGGCAGCCTGATTGGACAATGTCCTCTCTTCAGTTTGTATGGCAATTTACACGTGCTGGATTGGGTGTTATTCTGGGCTTAATTGCCCCGTTTTCTTGAAAGTGACAGTTATTATTTTGGAAATTGTTACTTGGGAAAGCAACTTTCTTACAACCAATCTTGTTCAGTTTCCGACAATAACCATTAAAGCATGTCCTCATATGCAGAAAGCACGAGGGCACACTGCTTTACGTATATTAACATTACTTGTATTCACATTAGATCTTAAACTTCTAAGTACATAATTTTAACTGAGATCGTTTCATTGAAATGTAAATAAACATGTTCACTATTTATCAGGTTTCTTTTACATTTGTAACAGAGGTATTTCAGGCCTGTTGTGCAACCATCGGTGTTAATTTTCTTTAGATAAAATCATTAATCATAATTTGTAATATCATACTTAAATTTATGTTTGTTTCACGTGGAGAATGTTATTCCCAACCGTAACATATACATCGGGGCACCCGGTAGCTTAGTTGGTTGAGGCACTAGCTACAAGCCGGAAGGTCTCGGGATCGAATCCCGATGAGGTCACTGGATTTTTCATTTGATCTAATCCTTCCAGCTGCACTATGCCCTGGGGTCGACTCAGCCTCTAACAAGAATATTCTTGGAATATTCTTGGGGGTAAAGGGCGGCCGGCGCGTAAGGCTGACAACCTTACCGCCATCTGTGAACCGATTGTCTATAAAATGTGGGAACCTCAACATCTCACAACAGCATGGGCCTCCACGGCCTGTTACAGGAATACCTTTACTTTTTACTTATATAATATATCTCTTTAAAGATTATTTTTATATATTGTTCATTGATAAATTAAATATTTTTTATCTGCAACAGTTTATTTCCTTTCGTCACCTCATGCCGGGTCTCGTTACTATGAGATTATGTGCCATATAACGAACAAAGTATTATTGTTCAACGGTGTTTCGTTGCCAGGCACTCATACGCAGCGTAAGAGTTCTAGGCCGTGTGAACGTGGGTTCGAATATCTCCCTCGTAGCCCCGCAAGTTGGGGGTGACGAAAAGGGAACCCGGTGCCTTGGGGTACAACTGGGTCTCTCTGTTCCTTGGGGATATAAATACGAGAACCAGAAGCTCCAGGTTGGGGGAATCTCGAATCTGAGACAGTAAAATATGGTCACGAGTCCCGCGGGAGAATGACTGCGCTGGGGAGGACGAGCACCAATTGTAAACGACAGAGTAGTCCTCTCGTTAGAGAGGGCGCCCTTCATCAACAAACCCGCAAAAAGAATCTGAACTTGGGCTCCAGATAGGGACTTGACACCAAAACAGACTGACCGTCGGTCGTAGCATGACTTCCACTTTCGACTGAAGGTTTCTGATGATGTTGTATGACAAATGGGACAATGCACAAAGTTCGAAAACTCATCAATCCTGATAAAGCGATCTACTTTGTATTTACAGAGCATATCACTGGGCGTCTCCACGGCGGTAAATCAGAAAAAGTTCGATATTGCAGTTCTGCAATAATACGAGCAAGATCCTGTTTGCTTAATCTTGTCATATCATCAAATTATGCTGCTGTTTCTTCGTTAAACTGTTGCTGTGTCGATATTTTTCATATATTTTTATATATTTGTTACATATGGCTCATTCCAGAATATCTTGGCTCTAATGGTAAAATTATATCGTCGCTTTCTCACCCTTCGCGTCTTAGCCTATTCGTAAAATGTTGTTAATCAGTGAGAATTTTCTGTGAAGTGTAATGCATGCTACAGAAACTTTTATAAATGAATAGAAAAGCGGAATTTGAAGACTAAGATGGCTATTGTGGAACACTTGCACCAACCCGAAGCCAGATCACAAAAGACTAATCTTACACAGAATAGTGGGAATTCTTCGGAATTCTTCTTCTGAAGAAGACGGACCTCTGTGTTTTATTACTTTTTTTATACCACTCTTTCCATCTTCTTTTTGTATTTATATAACCACATGTTAATATTATGAGCCGGGATAGCTCAGTCGGTATAGCGACTGGCTACGGGCTGGACGACCGAGGGTCAGAGTTCGAGTCTCTGTAGGGTCAAGAATTTTCGCTTTTCCATGTCATCCAGACTGGCTCTGGGGCCCACCTATCCAGTGGGTACCGGGGGAAAGGCGGCCGGAGCATGAAGTTTACCAATTACCTCCAACTAGTGCCGAGGTCAAGAAAATGTGGAGCTATACTTCCACTCCCCCATGCATCTTCATGACGTAGTACTTAATTAGTTAAGCACAGGGACAAATTTACCTATTTTTACGTGTTGTTGTTGTTGTTGTTGTTGTTGTTATTGGAGAGGGTGGGTTTCCCCATGCACTTAGACCAGATATTGGTCCATTCTGAGTCCCCCTGTGATATTCTACCAGTCTCTATACCCTACCGGTACTGATGCGTGCCATCAGTCCAGACTCAGCCAGCGAGTTCGGCCTCTACTGGCTCAGCGGTATCTCGATGCTTCCCCCATCTGCCAGAGGCGTTAGAGACTACTGTTGGGCGGGAAATGTCCTGAATTTGGCTCAGAGGTCCCCTTGAGACATGAGGTTCTTTTACGTGCCGTAAAGCTACGGCACGGGACCCACGGCTTAAAGTCCTCCCGGAGGACTTGTTCCTTGAATTTTCTCGCCCTTAAAAATTCGACGACCTCCGCCGGGTTTGAACCCGCGTACCTTGAGTCACGAGGTGGGAACGTTACCCCTAGACTACGGAGGCCGCTATTTTTACGCGTTACTATTGGTATGAAGTGTGTATAAGTAGCTGTACATTTCCATGTTTACCATTTACTCCATTAATCCTAATCGTCACTTCCTATAAATGTTTGCAGTTTTCTTTACTTTTCGTTTTGGAGCCTTGCGGATGTCCGGTGACATATGAACAATATGTTATCTAGTAACCCAATGTGTAAGACCAATGATACAGCGCTATTGCTTCGTTTCTCTGCAGAAACTAAGAAACTATGACTTTCCGCACTTCGAGACTGGATAACCTGATATCCCGATTGTCTCTGAGTCAACTAATTGCAGGCTCAAAAGCTCCAAGCTGCTTGTAGCCAAGCTTCGTTGAATTACTGAAGCAATAGCTGACAACATTGTGAGTTTACTTTCCTCGAACCCATACAAAAAAAATTGTTTCAGGGTGACAAAAACTACCAATGAAATATTGTATTAAGGTAAACAGGTGCATGACGACCTTTAGGAATGACACTTAATTGTAAAGCAAGCATATTGCAGAGAGGAACCTTGTAAACAATTTGTCTGATGCAGTGTTTTACCTTGTATTCGAGAAATCCTGACCTTTTTGTCTTATGTTATACTGCAGGATCCTGTCTCACTGTTGTATTCTGAATTACTGCTAACACTTCTCGCCGTCCCTGTGTAACTTCGTCGATGTATTAAAATTCTCGCTTCAGAAGCATTCTTCGCTTCCTGTTATTAGAACACGATTTAGTAGACAGATTGAAGACGTACCAAGTGTCCAAAGAAGCAGAAGAACTTTTAATGAATTACAGAAATAAATAATTTTAAAAATTAGCATCTCTCTTATTCGCGAAGAAAAGTAGCACATACAGCGAAAGAGTTTTGGCAAGATTGTGGCCATGTATGGCTGCAACACGTCGCATGGAGATATGTATGAGACAAGAATAAGTGTTGCATTTGAGATTATAATATGTATAAAGGTAAAATACAAAGTTGTCCCTGTGCTTAACAAATTAAGCACTGCGCTATGAAAACGTATGGGTGGTGGATGTATAGATCCACATTTTCTTGACCTCGATACTGGTTGGAGGTGAGTGGTCAGCTTCACGCCCCGGCCGCTTTAACCCCGGGAAAGAACTCCCGCTACCCATTGTATTGGAGGTTAGGTGAACCCCAGAGCCGGTCTGGACGATTGGAGAAGTGAAAATTCTTGACCCTATCGGGACTCGAAATCNTATCCTATCCCTTTCAGTCGTGCTAAATGTCCTTTTTACCTCACTCTTCTTGATTTCATTGCCCTAATACAATTTAGGGAAGACTGCAAATTATTAACCTTGTTACGTAATACACTCCAGTCTCCGTTTACGTCCCCTCTCAGGTCCAAATATTCTATCACTTTGCTGGGACGTCTCTATAATGCTTACATTCAGGCCTTCCATGTTATTAATATGGGTTTTATAAAAGGCGTCCAACTAACATTGTTTAAGGCCGCGTCATGGCTCAAGCGGTAAGTCTCTGGCTTCCCACCGCGGCGGCCAGGGTTCGGTCCTAGGTCTGGTCAAGTGGGATTTGTGGTGGACAAAGTGACGCTGGGGCAGGTTTCCTCCGAGTACTTCGGTTTCCCCTGCCAATCTTCATTCCACCAAATGCTCCACAATCACCCTCACCTATCATCTGGGGCTGGTACAGTAGCCCAGAAGTGGCCGCAGTACAAGGGACTTAGTCCCACCCCACTAGCAATAAAAAAACATTGTTTATCCCAACAGTATTATGGAGATAATGCATCACGAGAGAATTTCCTGTTTATGTATCACGAATGACGCAGTAGACGTCTACATGCATTATCGCCATCTGGATTGTCACCTGCCTTTACTTCTGGTCGTAATTGATATGAAGTTACTTTTTAAAATTCCAACTTTCTTTTAAGTGGACCGATACCTTATGTGTAGATGTGAGGCGAAGCTCATTAGAAGGGAGTACCGTGATGCACAGTATTTAAGCTGCTGTTGTGACAAGGCGACTGCTAGGAGAAAGTGACAAGTCTGCCTTGTAGCTACTGTTCTCTGAAAGAAACGCGTTCGTTTTGTTACGTCAGTCGTAAATTTGAAAAGAAGTAATTCCAGGCTGCACTAAACGCAGAGCAAATAGGCGCACTAAAATAAACTGTTTTATCCACATGTACACTTTATTCCCGCTCAGTGGTGTATGCCAGTACATTTTTCGAATTTAAAACTATTTCTGGATCTCAGATGCTGTGGGGTTGCGTGATGAAACGGCAACCCATAGACCACAAGCCTGTCGCGAGCAATAAAATTCGAGAATAGGTTTTGAAAATTTAGTACAAACAGTCAATTTTATACTCCCTATGCCGAAATCCTCTTTCTGTTGCGTCAAAAATAATTCGTTTCTCGATACAAACATGGGCCTCATCCTCAAATTTTGGACGCAAGAGACGGCCTTCATGTATGGTGGGTAGCATTGAATTAGTTAGCAACCAGCTGCAGGCAACATGCAAATTCTAATCTTCTAGTCTGGGGGGTTTGACAGAATTATGACAATTCTTCACGTTGCGAAATGTCACAGTGGGTAATGAATATGGACAGGTACTTTCTATTACAAGTACTATCATGTCCTTGCAGAACCAATAGCTGCTGTACTGGTCTAGAAATTTGCTGCCTTGTATGGCAATCAAGATGTTCATTCCCATACTTACTAAAGCCCACCATTAATCCCTATCTGAAGGAGATGAATTCAGTCCATATCCTTCTACTTTATTTCCTTCATATCAATTTTAATAATATCCTTCAGACTACGTCAAGATCTTCCGAGTTGTAATTTCATTCATGCTAAAATTCCGCATGTGCCTTCATCTTCTGCATGCATGCAACATGCACGGTTATATCGTTGTCCTTGATTTTATTGTCCTAATTATATTCCGTGAAGAGTATAAGTTGTGATGCTTCTCGTAATGTAATTTTCTCCGACCTCTCTTTACTTCCACTGTCTTACTTCCAGATATTCTCAACCGCGTGCTCTCCAACGGTATTACGCGGTAGCGTAGATGGTTGAGGCACTATGCTACAAGCCGGAAGGTCGCGGGTTCGATTCCCGATGAAATAATTGGATTTTTAAATGGACCTAATTCTTCCAGCCGCACCATGATCTGGGGTCGACTCAGCCTCTGACAGAAATGAGTACCAGGAATCTTCCTGGGGAGTAAAGCGCGACCGGCGCTTAAGGCTGACAACATTTCCGTCATCTGTTAGCCGATTGTCTAGAAAATGTGGAAGCCTCGACGTCTCACAACCCTATGGGCCTCCACGGCCTGTTACAGGAATAGCTTTACCTTTTCCCCTGTTCTCTACAACATCAATCCGTGTTCTTCTTTTCATGTGAAAAACTGTTGACGCGCTTTCAGAACAATAGATAAAATTAGGTCTATAGCTTTATATTTTAATCTTTAGGTTTTCTTTTATAGGAGACTGGAAAACAAAGTTTTCTGAACTGAATGGCAACATGCATTCCCCGAATGTATCTTCTTTCGAAAATTCGTGGTTAAGTATACGAGCACCCAGTCGTCATTCAGTGTGGCCGTCGCAGGCTGCTGGAACAGAGGACATGCCGCTCTTGTGTTATCTTACTCCGACCTCAATTATAGTGTTCAAGCTGCACATTTATGGTACTTCTGCTGCAAAATATCTTATTGACTTAGCTCTGAGTCTTTGTTGACACGCCGTGTCGTGGTTATACACGGATTAGCGTAGGCTCTGCGATTCTTATTTTTCCGGAAAAAAAATGTTATGTCTGTAAAACACTTCTACCAGAAGGAGATATAATAGTACATTCCAAGGTTTATCATTTCTCGGTTACAGCTGCTTTAATGTCATCGTAATATTTCTTGTGATGAACACAGCTAATGACATGTTTTTTAAACGGATTATATTTGTTCATTATATCATATAAGACATAGGCATTTATTGTGTTGTGATGTGCACATGTCTGCTCTCGAGGCGGACTTTTTCACCGTGACCTCCAAGTATTTCTATGCACGTCCATATAGTTAGCCAGTCGTGGATGAGTGTGTTCTTATGAGATGAATACATGATGTTTTTACTGAAAGTTGTATTTCCAGCAAGCAGGTTGGTGTAGCGGTAACGGTTTAGACTTGTTTTTGTAGATACCCGGTTCGAATCTCAGCCAAGGTAATAATTTAAACCTTCCACACTTCCTTACTTTCAAACTCTTTACTCTTCACCACCTTTCTATTCATTTCGAAGTTATATAGCCCCTGAATTTAAAACAGATGTTTTAACTTAAGAGTTAACCAATTACAATTTAATATTCTCTTTAAATTTAAGATTATTTCTGTAGTTTAGTGCTCTACACGGTATCAGCTGTGTAACTCACTGTGTAACAATTAAGTCTGTTCTTATGTTCGAGCAGTCCTATTTTCCAACGCTACGAATGCTACTGACCATCACCGGACACGGTCCTGTTCTCTCATCTCCCGTCCTCATAGGTTTGTCCCCCCTAACACGAATCTTAATGTTATTCTATCATTTCTATTTCGACCTCTCAAGTGTCTCGAACAACATTTTGTACCTACCTGTATCCACATCTTTTCCCCGTTATCTTAGCTACATGTTTTGACGGCACAGTGTAATCATTTAAGTCACGGAGCCTCACGTTATAGTGAATCGTATATCTAATTTCATATATTCCATATTTTTTCATTAGTTTTACGTCCTACTAGGGTCACTGGTCGATAGTATTTCACAGGTCTCTCTAGTAACACGTTTCTAGTAAAATGTCGTTTAAACTTTAATTTTGGACTTAATTCTTCATCCAAAATTATTAAAAAATGTAAATTTGTCCCTGTACTTAACTAATTAAGCACTACGCCATGAAGGCGTATGAGGAGTGGATGTATAGATTCACATTTTCTTAACCTCGGCACTAGTTGGAGGTGAGTGGTCAGTTTCACGCCCCAGCTGCTTTACCCTAAGGGAAAGAGCCCCCGGTACCCATTGTGTAGGTGATTGGGTGGACACCAGAGCCGGTCTGGACGACTTGGAGAAGTGAAAATTATTGCCTCACCGGGACTCGAACTCTGACTCCTCCGTCCCCCAGCCCGTAGCCAGTCGCTATACCGACTGAGCTATCCCGGTTCCCCGAAGTTTTTAATACCACAAGAAGATGGGTTGTGTTTGCTTCTTCAACAATTCAATACTTCAATAGACGTACCCTCAAACCAAATCCATGCGAAATACTGGGTTCTCGGACTTGGTCCATCCTCCGGTATTCTAGAAACTAACAAGGTTTGGAAACTGGACCTGTTTGCGTTCTCAGGTGAGGAGGGAGACACCTACTCTGTTTGGTCCCCTAGAAAGAGCTAACATCAATCACTGGAAACAGACCCGGTTTCCGAAACGTTGTGTTATTTAGTTTCTAGAATACCGGACGATGGACAAAGCCCGAAAAGCCAGTAATTCTGATTGTTATGCACCATCGTCAGAACCTTTTAGATTGTACATATCCATGGGGCTCAACGGAGCAGGATTTCTATGTATCTTTTTCACCTGAAGGTGGATGTAGAAAGTTTGCGTAATCTAATGGTTTTATTACTCTTGGACAATGAACACCGTCCGTAATGATAGCTTCAGAAACTATGGTATTCGCTAGGCATCATCTATGTTTCGTTTCATTATCATCCGACATCCTTATCTAGAAACATTTTTATTTCTTGCGAAGACTCGCACAAACATTGTTCAGTTTAGCGCGGTTCTGAGCTCAAAAGTAGAACTCTGATGCTTGTCACATGGCTAGTGACATGTCCCAGATTTTCTGTTGACCTCGTGTAGCGTGGCTTTGTGCAAATAGAGCTGGAGTTCGCAGATAAGCTTCGCTGCACCGAGTCCTCCCTACAGTGTTGCCCTTATGTGCCACTCTGAGCAAGGATGCGTCTGCGTTATTAGCCAGTCGAGTCATGAGTTATTTAACGACGCTGTTTGTTGAAGACTGTAGTTCCATACCGCCCAATAAGATGGCAAGACAATAAGTGGTGAGTAAATAAGAATTAAGAAGAAGGCAACACTGCTGACATTCGCCTACAGATAAAAGTGAGTTGTTTCTGTGCTAAAAATGCCACATGTCATGAACATGTATGAAGGAGTGGAGGTCCTCTAGATGGACGGGATGGTCGGCTTCATGCTCCGACCGCATTTGCCCAGAGAAAATAACTCGCGATTCTCTTCAGATAGGAGGTTGATTGGGCCCGCGAGCCGGTCTGGAAGTTATTGAGTGGAACAAAATCTCTAGTCTCTACCGGGATTGAACTCATATTCATCAATCGTCCAGCACGTAGCTTAGTCACTGTACCGACTGTCAGAGCGGGAGCCTGGATAGCGTAGTCGGTATAGCGACTCGGCTGGACGACCGAGGGGTCGGAGTTCAAGTCACGGTAGGGTCAAAAATGTTCTCCACGTAGTCCACCCAGCGTCATATCCAATGGGTACCGCGGATTCTTTCCTCGGGAGCCGGAGCGTGAAGCTGATCACTCACCTCCAACTAGTGCCGAGGTCAAGAAATCGTGGATCTATGCGTCCTCTCCCCCATACGTCTTCAGGGCATAGTGCTTAATTAGTTAAGCACAGGAGCAGCTTTACATTTTACCTTAACCAACGACAGTGAAAAACGACGAATGTTTGCCATCAGGATAGTCGGTAACTCTGCCGAGATTGGTACCGGGTAGTTCCGGTTGCAGGTCTAAATAAATGCTGTAGGCTTAATTATTCAAAATGTCGGTTGGAGTCACAACTCTTATTTCATGTAGGGTACTGAATTTTACGCAAAGGTCTTGTCGGTATTTTTGTTGTATCAATTAAATTTGTTATGGACTGTTTACAATACACAGGAGTTAGGAGGACGATTTTTTCAGGGCCCGTACCAGTGCAGTGTAATCTCACTCTCCGCGTGAAGCCCAAATGAATACGTTTTCTCGATAGCGGTTCATCGCGAAAATGAAGCGAATTACTTAGCCTAACTAATATATTAAACCCGTGGTTTTAGTCCGCAAGCGAACTGCACCGACCAAGCGACCGCCGCTTGTCGGCTAAGGAATTCCCATGCGCAATTAAAGTGTTTGGAGAATAATCTAATGTATAGATCTTCGAAATTTTATTTTAAATGTTCGAAAATGCTTCAGGGTTTTCAGAATTTAGGAAGATATGGAGAATTTCGGATTTGCAGATACATTAGAAAACTGAAATGCATATGGAAACTAAAATTTCCCGAAGCTATTGACAGTTTCTAAGAACTCGAAAATTTGCGCCGCCCCTTCCCCCGAGAATATTCCTGGTACTCAGTTCTTTTAGAGGCTGAGTCGACCCCAGGGCCATAGTGCGGCTGGAAGGATTAGGTCAATTGAAAGAAATCCAATGACCCATCGGGACTTGAACCCGACCTTCCGGCGTGTAGCATATTGCCTCAACCAATTACGCTACCGTGTGCCCATTAGGTAAATCAGGTTTTTCTAAAAATTGCATCGTTTTAAATTCTGAAAGCTGCTTGAAGTGTGAGAATCTTGAAAATATTCTGAAAATGTGATATTCGTTATACGCAAATAATTTTTCGAAGGCAAGAAGTTCAAGATAAACATAAATTTCGTAAATTTTAAAAATTTGAAAATGATTAAAATTGGAATATATTTTATAAATAATAATGTAATTGGATCCTTACGTTAAAATAATTTAAGTAATTCTCGAGAACTTCATTGCGCATGTGGATACGCTGGTGAATGTTCAGTGACCTACTACCTAATCTAACCTGACCTACTTACTTACTTACTTACTTACTCATGGAGCTGAGCCCTTCTTGAGGAGCCGCCAATTCTGCAGCTACTCAAGAATTTACAAGCATTTTATGGAACCCGAACGTTCATTACCGTGTTCACAAGAGCTCTCCACTGGTCCCAATCCTGAGCCAGATCAATCCAATCCATACCGTTCCATCCCATCTCTCTAAGATCAATTTTGATATTGTAAGATTTGAGGCTTTCACGGCGGTGACTATGAAGAATGCAGTCTTCTGGGATTTGGCACATATACACGGTGCCAAATCCCAGAAGACTGCATTCTTCAATTTTGATATTGTCCACCCACCTACGCCTTGGTCTTCTCAGTGGTCTCTTTCCTTCTGGCTTTCCCACCAATGTCCTATATGCATTCCTTGTCAACTTCATTCGCGCTACATGCCCTGCTCACCTTATCCTCCTTGACTGGAATATTCTGATACTACTTGGAGAAGAGTAAAAGTTATAAAGTTCCTCATTATGCAATTTTATATCTAACGTGACCTAACCTAACTCAAACCAAGCCCGTCCCTCGAGTGTAGTGCTTGAACCAAGGTGCATGCGCAATGATCTCTTACGCAAACCTCATCTAGCCACCTAACCTACGCTAACCTAACCAAAACCAACCCAACCCAACCCTTCATAAGCGAACACCTCGAGGTCTGTCCGAGTGCCAGGACGGGTGAGCAGGATGGTGCGCAGTGGTCAATTGCGCAAACCTGATATGACGTACACAGTCCTATCCTAATGCAACCCTTTACAATTTGTGCCGGTAGTGCCCTGGTACGGAACTGGGTATTGAGTTGTACACGGTGTGTCCAGGATCCGTTAGGACTCTTTTTTTTTTTAATTTTGCTCTGCAATGCCATCTGTTGGCGAGTTGTGCCGTTAAGATTCTTCAAGTTTCAGCTGTGGCTGTCTACAATTTCAAAGCGCAAGCATCACTGCATCATGTGTTCTGACCTTGAATATGACAGTACTGTTCTGACGCTCGTCGGAAAATGGCGGTTGAACAGAGAGCCAACATCAAATTTTGTTTGAAGTTAGTCAGAACAGTCGGAGAAGCGTACGAAATGATGAAAAATGTGTACGGTAGTGATTGTTTGAGTCGCTTGAACATTTTTCGATGGTATGCTATATTTCGTGACTGCAGGGAAGACATTGAAGACGCTCCACATGCATCAAAGTCGACAAGTCGCACTGAAGAAAATGTGAAAAATGTGACATCAGATAGATGTGTTTCTGCAAGACTCATCGAGGAGGTTTTGGGAATACCAAAAGGTACTGTCCACCAGATTTTGACCGAGAATTTGGGCAAACGGAGGGGTTTGTGCGTGGTTTATACCGCACGCGCTGTCAGGCGATGAAAAACATGCCAGAGTGGAAACGACATATTGTGGTCGGCCCAAAGTGATACAAAATTTACAAACTCGATTGTTACTGGTGATGAGACATGGTGTTTTCAATATGAGCCTCTCACAAAACGGCAGAGTGCAGCGAGGTTGAGCCCAAAGGAGCCGAAACCAAAGAAAGTGCGCATGCAAAAGAGTCGAGTAAAGACAATGCTAACCGTTTTCTTCGATTCCAAAGGAATCATTCACAAGGAATTTCTGCCAGAAGGTCAAACAGTGAATTCGGATTATTATCTCTAAGTCCTCGGCCGTTTGTAGGCGAGAATTCTTCGAATTCAACCTGAATATCGAGAGCAAGGTTCCTGGTCGCTCCTCCACGACAAAGCCCCACCCCACAAATCGAAGATCGTGCGTGATTTTTTGGCCAGTAAAGGGACACAGTCCTTGATTATCCTCCGCATTCTCCAGATTTGGCTCCAGCAGATTTCTGTTCAGTTGGCGATGAAAGGAGACCGTCACGACACCATCCAGGACATCCAAAGGGAATGTACCGCAGTTTTAAATTCGGCTCCACAAAAGGAGTACAGTGAATGTTTTCGAAAACTTTTCAATTGATTCCAGCTATGTATTGTTTCAGGAGGAGACTATTTTGAATAAAAAGAGTGGAATTTTGAAAATAATTCACGTCTTATATTTTTATGAACACAGTCCTAACAGAACGTGGACACACTTTATATGAGCAGGTCAATGCAGAATTTCGTGCTAATTGCATTGCTGCCTTACGCGTGTAACGTATCGTAACCTAATCCAATCCAACCCGGCTGTCTTAACCACACAGGAGTAAACGCAGATTGAGTACGCCATGTTCGGATGAGCAGTTCGTACCTTTTCTATATATCGTAACCTAACCAAGGCTAATACTATATTGTAACGTGTAGGGGTGACTATTAAACGGGTTTTGGTTCGGTTATTTGGATTTATTGCACTTATACACTCAACTCATAATTACAAGTAATACAGCGCTATCCCTAATTTCCACATCTTACAGTTCACTCTTACACTCACTAATGTCCTCAGTCTGCTCCGCTGTCCAGCAGTTTGCCCCCTGTAACGGACCTGCGAATCGTCGCGTCCAGGAAGATACAGAGGCTGTAACCGCGTGCGACAACACCGGGGCTAGCAGGGTGGACGTTTTTCTCGAAATACACAACACGGGATCGGTCATTCGTTGCTGCTCTTCGCAGCCCCGATCAGCAACATCGGCAGCAACCATCAGTAATCTAAGTGGGAAAAATAACGCATCAGGTCGGTCAGTGCAGGCAACGGACATGTTCCTTGCCTTCACTGTTTGCAGCACATTTGACAGAGCTCTCGGGAGCTGGGACAGGAAAAGAGAAGTTTGCTGTCATAACTGAAGAATAATGTCAAGAAGAGTTCATAGCTCTCTGAAAATCATAGCATTCAGTGCTTGTGGCATTGGGAGTCAGGCCTACGAGGTCAGAAAACAGTTACAAGACTTAAAAATAGACGTGTCCCTGTTCTCAGAGACACACCTGAAACCTCTCCAAACTATGATATTTATCGGAGTGACCGTGAAGACGGGCATAAAGGCGGAACTGCCGTAGCAGTTATGAAAGGCATCTCTCATACATGCATAGACCAACCTCCTCTCCTTTCAGGAGAAACAATAGGGATCTGCATGCCGATTGGAAACACTGAAATGTTCCTTGCAGCTGTTTATAAATCTCCGCGAAGACTGTGGAGTGACACATACATCACAGGGCTATTGGGTTTTACAAACAAGTCCATCCTGGCAGGTGACCTGAATGCAAAGCACTCTGTGTAGAATAGCATATTTTCAAACCCCTCAGGCTTGAAGCTCTTGGAACTGTTTATTAGTTCTAACTTCGAAATTTAAGCTGCACAGTTTTCTGCGCTCTGCATACCTCATGGTGGAGGTGATGTTCTCGACATTGTGGTACGTCAGAACGTCCGACTGTCAGCGCTTATTGGCACTGACATCCCAAATTCAGATCACTTACCAGTGATGTTAAGCCTTATGAACGCTGTTAGAACGAAGGAAACTTTTGATCGAGTTGAAAAACTGATAGACTGGGAGCTGTTTCAAAGCCTGGCCCCTGAAATGATATCTCCAAGTATCCAAATTCACTCTTCTAATGAAGCTGATAAAGCAGCATGTGAATTTGCACCCTCTATAACTTCGGCACACAGAATATCGAATAGGAAAAAACTGCATTTTATACCTCAAATACGAAATATCTGGTCTGGATCGGTTACTGAAGCATAAGAAGGTTAGAGAAGTAAGGCAAGAAACCGGGGCTCCAGCCTGCAAACGGCAGTAAACTGCATCACTCGAAATATCGGGATAATGGCCCGCAGAAGAGCACCTGAAAGATGGGAAACGAAGTTGGCAAACTGCAAAGTCGCACCTCAAGCAATATGGCCTATTGCAAAACCCCTCACAAAAAGGGAGGGTCAAAGGCGCCATCTGCAATTCACTCTTCCTTAGGCCCAATATTTTTTATCTAGTCGTTAAAGCCAACATAATCGCAGGATGCTTAGAAAATCAGCTCAGAGCACATGACTTGTGTTAAGTTTAGAATATTATGGCTACCCGCGTCCTCTCTTATAATCCAGAATGTAAAATATTTGTAAGCTAAGTACAAATTCGGCATGTACTGTCTTCGCTCGCCTGGAAACCGGGATCGTGGATTCGCATCTCACTCAGGGTATGGATGTTTAGTTTGTGTGTGTGCGTGTTTCTGTGTTTGTGTACAGGTAGAGTCCTTGCGAAGAGCTGATCACCCGTCCGAGGAGTCCTACCGAATGTGTCAGATCTAGAAAAACCGAAGTGAACGGAGAAGTTCATGGAGGTAGGCCTAGACCCACTGGGGCTGTAGTGCCAAGGGGAAAAAAAGTACAGTTTTCCCTACTGTATATATGAGCGTGTAATTTTGTATCTGCATGGAGAATGTAAATGTGGAACGTCTCAAAACAACATTTTGAACACATAGAAATATAAGAGCAAGGCAAACCTTTACCTAACTTATGTCCTCATGACGAGATACAAATATACTTTACTTGGTATTCTTCAGGCCGCATGTTACAGATACTTTTTTTTTTAATTCGCATATTGGGGGGGTGGAGTCCAGTTGGGTCCACTCGGCACAGCGGCTACTGTTTGGCCTGTTGTACCTACCCCGGGTGATTATGATGATGGAGAATTTGGTGGAATGAAGATTGGCATTGGAAACCGAAGTACTCGGAGAAAACCTACCACCACAAATCTCAGTTGACCAGACCCGGGTTTGAACCCGGGTGGTCGCGGTGGGAAGCCAGCGACTAACCGCTTGAGCTATGGCGCGGCCTTCTTAGAGATACATTTAGATTAGACAGGGAAATATGTAATAAATATAATCTCTTTGCTGGTGTAATTGAGGATGAAATACAATTTCCTTCTGTAACATCTTTATTACAAGTATAAACATAATTAATACACATTAACAATGTGTGTCTTCCCGAATTCTTGGCTGACATCTAATCTAATCCTTCTATGGCTTGTATTGTTTGTGACTGATGTAAATTCGCAATTCCCTGTTTGCTGCCACCGGGGCTGCGGCTGCTTTGAAGTATGCATACCGCACTGCTTCTTGGAACCGTCGATTAAAAGAAGTGTTAATGCTTACGCAGATATCATTGAACTTCATAGATCTTATTTAGACTGTGAGGTGGTATTTCATCGGAAAAAAAAACAAATGAATATAGGGATTTCTAATATGACTGAAGTACTATCCTGCAACGAAGAGAAGACGATGCAGTTAAGTAAGGCCGGCCCGAGTGAACTGTGTGCACGAGTTCGAGTGGCTCCGCTGCCCTTGATGAATCCAAGCGTAATGTGTCCCAAATCGAACAGCAGAGTGGTCAAGATTAACCAGTTCTATCCACCTCGTGCCTCGCCTTATCTTCATTGGAGGATAATGTACATCTGCGTATTATCTGCCTGTCAGAAGTCGCTTTCTCCACTCTTCATTGAAAAATCAGTAATTTTTATTCTTCATCAACTACTATCAGAGTGACCAGATAACGGCAGATGATATGTGTGGGTTATGTAGCACACACAGGAGTCCATAGAGAAGGAAAGAAATCACTTGGAAGACCTAGATGTAGAGAGAAAGTTAACGCTAAAGTGTGTCGTAAAAACAAGGTATGAAGGTGGTGACTGGTTTCAACTGACTGAGGATAAGGTCCAGGGGCGGGTTTTGTATACACTATGATGAACCTTCGGGTTCCGTAAGAGGCAGGAAATTTGTTCACATGCTGTTTCACTTTAGGAATGAAGGCAAAAGAAAAGCATTTGGTTCTTCCCATATGCTTCTACTTTGCCAAAGTAGGAGATAAAGCTTCTTCAAGACGAGACATAAAGATTGACTTAAGCGGTAACGCTTGTGACTTGTATTTGGGAGGAGTCCGGTTCGAATCTTAGCCGGTACACCAAAGTTATCCCTGCGACAGGCCATGAAGGCCCATAGGGCTGTCAGACGTCGAGGCTCCTGCATTTTTTCTAGATAATCGGCTCACAGATAGCGGTACGGTTGTCAGCCTTACACACCGGCCGCCCTTTAACCCAATGAATATTCCTGGTACTCATTTCTGTTAGAGTCTGAGTCGACCCCAGGGCCATAGTGCGCCTGGAAGGATTAGGTCACTTGAAAAATCCACTTATCTCGTCGAGAATCGAACCCGCGACCTTCCGGCTTGTACCATAGCTCTTCAACCAACTACGCAACTCGTGCCCCCGTACGGCCATAGTACTTCAAATTAGGCCATGATCGCTTATTTACACAGCTTTCCTTATTCATCATTCACCAATTTTCCTACCAGTCGACGCTATTGAGATACTGAGTAAAAGCAATGTTTTCCCTCTGCTTAATTAATTAACCACCATGACATGAACACATATGGAGGAGTAGAGGTATAGCTCCACCATTCTTAACCCTGGCATTAAATAGAGTTGAGTAGTCAGTTTCTATCCCCGACTGCTTTTCTCCCTGCGGGAAACGCCAGTACCCATTGAATAGGAGGCTCTATGTGCCCCAGAGGCGGTCTGGACGTTTTAAAGAAGTGAAAAATCTTTCCCCTGCCAGGATTCGAACCCCGATCGTCGAGCCCTTAGCCCCGCTCTAATCAAGCTGATTTATTTCGACTTCTGAGATGCTGAAAGAATTATCAAATAAAACATAAATGAAACGTAAATATCTAAACAAGAAGGATGCCCCTGTTTGCTCGTAGGTGTGGTTGTCCGGGTTAAACAGGTGAGTAGACCACTCCTGGAGCAGCAAGTTAGTCACAGCGCGATTTATGTGTCAATTCTCTGTAGCCACGCGCAGTGTACATACCTACACGCTTGTCAGAGGCCTTGACTTCGTGTGATCAACAGCAAGCGAAAGTGTTGTGTGACGTCAGCGGACTCCGTGGCTTCATCTGCTCCGCTTCGGCACGCTAAGTTCGCAGGCACCGTTACTGCAAGCCCCATTCGTGGACTGCACTTTATCGGCTATTTCCGTAATATTTCGTGCAGGCAAAAGCTATAATAATTGCCAGCTTGTGTAGAAACGAGTTTTTTGTCCCTGTGTTTCATTAGTTCACAGTGATGTTCATCGTCAGACCGCCTCTGTGGTCTAGTGGCTACAAATTCAGAGGTTCCGGGTTGGATTCCCGGAGCTGCCAGATTTCCTGAGAAGTACTGGGGCACGCGGTAGCGTGGTTGGTTCAGGCACTATGCTACAAGTCGGTACGTCGCCGGTTCAAGTCCCGATGAGGTCATTAGATTCTTTTCAATTGACCTATTCCTTCCAGCAGCACTATGGCCCTGGGATCGACTCAGCCTCTGACAGAAATGAGTACCAGGAATAGTCTTGGGGCTAAAGGGCGGCCGGCGCGTAGGGCTGACAACCTTGCCGTCATCTGTAAGCCGATTGCCTAGAGAAAATGTGGGAACCTCAACGTCTCACAACCCTATAGGCCTGTTACAGGGATACCTTTACTTTTTACTTATTGGGTCTGGAACGGGGTACCCTCAGCCTCGTGAGGATAGTTAAGGAGCTATTTCAAGGAAATAGCGGCTCCGGTCTAGAAAGCCGAAATTAACTGCCGTGGGGATTCATTTCGCTGACCACTCAACACCCTCTCTCCGCCAAAGTTGGCACTAATTTCGCCCACAAGCGGCGGTCGGTCGGTCGGTCGGTATAGTTCTCTTGCGGACTAGAACCACGGAGTTTTGTTTATCGTCATCCCAGCTTTATGAACGGATGAGAGCTACTGCGAAGGAACATGTGAGGGAATCAAGTTCAATCAACGAATCACAGCGCAAAGCAAAGAATCGCGTTCAGAGATATGACGTGTAGTCTTGTAAGCCTAAACCCGTTCTTCCGAAACGTCAGTAAACACTCATACGCGGAAGACGGAGGCAGTACGTTCCTCAGTCACGTCAGGAAACATCAACTAGGCTACACGGCTTTACGTCCAGGAAGGCACTGAGATTGTCGTTGATAGTCACTGCCTTGAGAACTGAAATCCCACAAAGGAATATCATTTACAGGCCTTGCTTATGTCTGTTCTGTTTGTGTCTTTTTCTGTTTCTGTTTATATCCATTTTCCCTTCTCTTTCCTTTGCGGACGCTTCCTTAAGTCTGGCGAAAACATGAGGTTTATGCACTCATATTCAATGCCCTTAGCGTTGTCCCAGGGCAGAGGTACTTCTAGGTTGTACACGGATGCACAAAAATTAATATTAGTCTGAAGGTGATAGTTTCCAGTAAGTAATCCTACCACCCATTTTAATAAGAACGAGACTAGGTTTGTACGAAGTTATGGCAGGGAATTTGCTAACAAAGCAAAAATTATATTATTTTCTACCTGCATCCGTTATTTCAGCCGGTAATCGAATTTGTACTTGAAGAAAGCAGTCTTCTGGGATTTGGCACCGTGTATATGTGGTGTTAACCGACGTTTCGGAGGAACCTATCGCCTCCATCTTCAGGGTAGAAGAAAAATATAAGAAATCCGCGAGCGAAGAGACCGTGAGAACCGGTAAAAGCGGTCTCTTCGCTTGCGGATTTCTTATATTTTTCTTCTACCCTGAAGATGGAGTCAGTAGGTTCGTCCGAAACGTCGGTTAACACCACATATACACGGTGCCAGATCCCATAAGACTACTTTCTTCATAGTCACCGCCGTGAAAGCCTCAAATCTTACGAATTTGTACTTGCCAGACAAAAAGTTACCGCATTGCCGACCGACACGTTCCGAGATGCAGTGTAAGGCCTAATGTGGGAAATAGAGGTTTTGTGAGATGGGATAGGATACTACGTACGTTCCAATCCAAACGGACTGTGTACAATATGCAGAAGTAATGTAGCTGAATAACTGACTTGTTCGAATGAGTGATGGAATATTGAGATGGGACAGGAATCGCCGAATCACAACTTGCAACCCTCTGTGTTTTTATTAGGCATTTCGATTCAAACTATCGAATAACAAAATTACAGTTCAGTAGGCTACATGCTAATATTTTGTTTTAAATTGAAAATTATGGCAATTTATTTTCCACGAACTCTAGTACGATGAAAGAAAAGTAGGCCTATAGGTTATTCACAGAATTACTGGGTTTTTGGACTTTTTCCATCGTCCGGAATTCTAGGTAATAGAAAACACGACGTTTCGGAACCTGGATCACAATCCAATGATTGAGATTAGCTCTTTACAAAGGCTTCAACTGAGTAGGTATCTTCCTTCCTCACCTGAAGATTGAAACAGATCCAGTTTCCGAAACGTCGTGTCTTCTATTACCTAGAATTCCGAACGATAGAAAAAATCCAAAAACCCAGTAATTCTGTGTCACCCACCATCGTCAGAACCCTTTAGAATCTAGTATAGTTTATTGTTATGTTTTTTGCCATATAATTTTTATTTTCACAGAAAAGTGGCACGCCATTCACACATTCTGATGTGTGAAGAAATGTGTTATGCCTATTTAATGTTGGGGTAACCTGAGGAAATAATACGGGTTAGCGCTGTGTTGTTGGCTGAAACCTACAAAATTAACTGAGTCTGTCTAAGCAACATTGCGAATCATGTCGGGTCGGGCCGGATCGCTTTCCCAAGAGGCCGAAGTACAGCTGTACAGAACTGGTTTACTTGGTGAAGCGTGTTCAATAAACCCATTCTGTTGATCTGTGAATGAAATTTAAGTCGTGACTGCCAACCCGGAAAGCAAACATATGTCACTTATTATGCCTGTAAACAATGTTTCCACTAAGCTGCGCGCGCAGCGGCTGTCGCACTCCTGCGCAAGAGTCTCAGTCTCGCGTGCAACATTTATTGGTCTAGTATATAGTCAGTTTGAATGAATAAAAATAAAATTGGTAAACACAATTTTATGTTATTTTTGGAAGCTTATAAATGTAATGCGTGTTATGGACGTTTTTAGAAGATCGCTACCCTTCCACCGGGGTTGCCGAAGGCAACACGATTGCTGATTAGAAGAAAACTGCGCACTTACGGCCCCCTTCAGGGAACGTTGCTTGTAAGGGAGCCGTGACAACTCAATCTGTGGTCACGGTTAACATCCAGTTAGAGGTGCTGAAATGTTTATCCGCAGCCTTTAAATTCCCCAACCTATTATATTATATAATTACAAGTTTATTAAGACTGAATCTTTATATGACAACACAACTTCAGTGGTAGCTAATATCTATTCGTATATACCATTAGGCTACACGTTACGACTGCGCAGGTCATCATGAGGCGATACATCATATATTCTGTATATTGAAGTTCTGATATGTTGTGGTTTCTGACAAATATTAGTTACTTTTGAAGTTGTATCGATGTTCATAAAAGATAATAAGGGTAAAGCTATATCTGTAACAGGCCGTGGAGGCCCATAGGATTGTGGGACGTTGCGGTTCTCACATTTTCTAGACAATCGGCTCACAGATGACGTGAGGTTTTCAGCCTTACGCCCCGGCCAGCCTTTACCCCCAGGAAGATTCCTGGTACTTATTTCTGTTAGAGGTTGAGTCGACCTTACGGCCATAGTGCGGCCGGAAGGATTAGGTCCATTGAAAAATCCAATTACCTCATCGGGAATCGAACCCGCGACCTTCCGGCTTGTAGCATTGTGCCTCAGCCAACTACGCTACCGCGTGCCCCTCCTGTCGATGATCATTTAAAGTAAAATTAAATTTAATTACTTCAGAAACTAAACGCGAAACTGATAATCTCACAGTTGGTAAAAAATGCCGCATCTTTTATGGAATCCAAAATTTTCATTGCAGTGTTCACAAAAGCCTGCCAGTTGACCCTATCCTGAGCCAAACCACGACGATTTATGTTGATTGATCACTTATTATGTTATTCTGCAATGTACGCCCACATCTCTCTAGCTACCTCTTCCGCCGAACTTTTCCGACAAAAGGAACTGTAAAGTTTTGTTCCTTCCTCGTCTGTCACGGTGTACAACGCGCCCCCTCTGTTTCATCTTCTTTCATTTTGTCACCCTAACAATATTTTCTGTGGGTTACATATCACACAGCTGCAGATTATGTAATTTTCTCCATATTTCTAGTTACCCCCCCCTTCTCTGAGATCAAAATACCCTTTCAGCACACCCTTTTCAAACGCCCTGTCAATTAAATTGGAAAACTTGACATTCCGAGGCTCGGTAACAATCGTTATCTGTTTATTTGATCATGTTGTGACTCAGCTGAACTTCAAACTTACGAATGAGTGGAAGTTCACTCGAAATTTGATTATTAGTGTCTTCTGGGATGTGACGCAGTGTAGTTTGTTAGGTAGGTATGGACTTCGGGAGGATTGCTACTTCGAACTTTACACGACCTCCCCCTGAAGATGGAGACAACATATTCCTACGAAACGCTGGTTTATATCTACTGCACTTCTCGTCACATCCCATGAAATATTTATATTCACAGCTGTGTAAACCTCAGGCCTTACACTAAAAATTTCTTATGCACCGGGATAGCTTAGCCGGTATAGCGACCGGCTACGGGCTGGACGACTGAGGGGTCGGAGTTCGAGTCCCTGTAGGATCAAGAATTTTCTTCATGTCATCCAGACCGGCTCTGGGGTCTACCCAGCTTCGTATCTAATGGGTACTTGGGGATTTTTCCCCGGAGGTAAGGCGGCCAGGGCGTGAAGTTGACCACTCATCTCAAACTAGTGCCGACGTCAATAATATGCGGATCAATACATCCACTTCCTCATACGCCTTCATGACGTAGTGCTTTACCTTACATTTAAAGTAGGAGTCTGGAGCTATATTTATGGGACGCATAGGCCCTATATTCCGGGAGCTATGGTTATGCATCCTTTCACAGCGCGCGTTTCCGGATTCTGTCCAGTAAGTTGCTTCAGGAATGGCATTGGTGAGCATCGTTTGATGTGTGTGTTTATAGGGCCGAATTGAGTTCCGTAGCAGTGTAAAAAAGAAATGACTTTGTGTATCCTGTTGTATGGACAGTGTATAGGTATGAATGCATGAGTATTCATTTTTGCAGCCATGATGGGAAGTGCTGGGGAGAAACCCTTCAATGAACCGAACCTGCTTCCAATAGCGACACAGACTAGCTAGGTCAAGTCCGCCCCCTTACTCCTCATTGGCTGTCATCTATTTGCAGCGTTGCAATCTCTTGTCTATCTAACGGCAGTGGAGATTCATATGAAGCTAGCGGTGTACGTTAAGTAATTATAACTCCAGAACGCAATATTGTCCTTCAGCATTTGGTAACTATTAAGCTGGTTGAGAAATTCCCTAGTATTTCTTGAAAAATTCCATTACCATGTTTTAGCATTATCGCTGTCTACTTCTAGATTTCCCAAGAAAAATCTTTTTAAGCAAAATTTAGTATGCATTTCTTGTATGAGTACTACATGTTCTGCCCATCTCCTACATTATTTATTCAGATGAATGATAGAAGTTGCAACCATCCTCATTATGTATTCATTACATGTTAGTTTTTTAACTGGCTTAACCCCCCCCCCCGGGGGCCTGGCCTCTGATTTTCAGTTTCGTGATCGTTTTACAGACGTTAGGACTCCTTGGAAGAGTGATCAGCCCGTCGCAAGTCCGCTACCTAAACATAAGAGAACACAAACACAGAATAAACACATACACATACCAAACATCCATGCCTTGTGTGAGATTCGAACCCACGATCCCGGCTTCCGAGTGACCGAAGACAGTACATGCCTTAGCCCGCTCAGCTACCGTGACCGGCTTATACGGTAGTTCATTTACTCAGGCTGCTCGTGTTCCTTTTTTTTTTTAATTTATTATTCTGCTTCCTTACACTCTACATCATTACAGAGTATTAAGTAAATGTGTTGTAGGTGATTAGCTTGCAAGGGAAACATCCAGTGATGTTTCTCCTATATGTAGTCTATTACATTGATTGATGATGTCTTGGGGCTATGTTCTGTTCAGTCTTCTTGTCACTGGACCGTGGTGTATAGCTCTTCTATTAATTCATTGTCATGGTTTACAGTTTGGTTTTTGTACCTTTCAGCCATTCTTAGTATTTCATTTTTGACGAAGGGTATCTTTAGGTCGTTATGGAGTGTAAGGTTGCTCACACACCATGGCGCGTCTGCAATTGCCCTTAGTGTTTTTGGTTGGAATCTCTGGATGAGATTGATTGTCGACGGCTTTGCACATCCCCAGAGTTGAAGACCATAGGGCCAAATAAGTTTCACTATAGCTTTGTATAGTAGTATACGTGTCCCAATGAGGTGGATTTTTCTTTCCAACTACCTAATCCATTGTAACCGCTATATCTTTATTTTTTCTAGCGTCATAAACCTCCCTGCTGAGATGTTACTTGTCTTGTGACAACACAACTCCGAGGATGGGTTTCCAGTATGGCCCTATGATAGAACTCCCAAGTCGATTACCTTCAAGACTTCTTCGTTCACTTGCATGTCGACTGTTTGTTAAGTTTAGTTGAAATTTCGAGGGAAGACGCTGGAATACAAAGTCAGTGATTAAGTTCCCTTAAACGGCCGCGCTATAGCTCAAGCGGTTAGTCGCTGGCTTCCCACCGCGGTGGCCCGGGTTTGATCCCGGGTCTGGTCAAGTGGGATTTGTGGTGGACAAAGTGTCACTGGGGCAGGTTTTCTCCGAGCACTTCGGTTTCCCCTGCCAATCTTCATTCCACCAATTGCTCCACAATCACCCTCACCTATCATCTGGATCTGGTACAATAGGCCAGAAGTGGCCGCAGTACAAGGGACTTAGTCCCACACCACTAGCAATAAAAAAGTCCCACACCACTAGCAATAAAAAAAAGTTCCCTTTAAAGTGGACAAGTATATTTACTCGGTGGTCAGATGGGTCCATTTCTGTGTGAGTGCGGGCTGGAGACAATTTCTTTACCTAAAAATTTGTTAAATATCTGCCAGTTTTTTCTCAGTGACTGAGCAAACATTGTCATAATGCGTGTACGTAAGAATTGTATTATTAATCATTGAATAATTCGGACTGGTCAACATACCTGAAACTCTTGACAGTTATTTTCGAGGACTTAAGACACACATTAATACTTGCATTAAATTCAGTTGCGACCATTTGGCAGCTGGACGCCATGGCGTCCTAGTGCGATGCCGCCGTAAAGGTCACATCTGAACAGTT
Organism: Cryptotermes secundus; assembly: GCF_002891405.2. Taxonomy (NCBI): domain Eukaryota; kingdom Metazoa; phylum Arthropoda; class Insecta; order Blattodea; family Kalotermitidae; genus Cryptotermes; species Cryptotermes secundus. The sequence continues at coordinate 616,738 of NW_019737988.1, forward strand.
CTTGATTGGAAGCGAGTACGAGGACGCTGCTGGAATGAGGGGTAACCTGACGTCGGGAAAGTCTGTTCCTGCAGTTTTAGTGTTTAGGCAGTGCACCCGTACTGATACTGCGGAGAGCTGGGCGGTGGATGTGTTACCTAAATTGAGGGGGGGGGGGGATCCAGGATTGGCTCTGGTAGAGCTATTATGCAGATTTGAGGACTGAAGCATAACGAATAATCTGTTGTAATTAATTTTATTTGCTTATTTATAGCAATTTGTTACGCTGGTCCCTTCTTGTATTGATGTGAACATTTTGTTTCTTTTTGATATTACACTCCACTCCATAGCTTCGAACGTAATTTGGCATAATCACTTGGTAGTCATGAAAGTGACTGGATTTAGTAAAATTATAGACTTGTAAGCCTATGTCTGCTTTGTGTGCTTCTTTTATTCGGAATACAATTTGGGACTTGGCGTACCTTCATGAAACTCTCCGTTTCACTTCGGTTTACTAGACCTTACACATTCGGTAGGACTCCTTGGGGGGGGGGTGATCAGCTCGTCACAAGGCCTCTACCTGTACACAAACACAGAAGAACGCTCTCTCTCTCTCTCTCTCACACACACACACACAAACACTAAACATCCTTGTCCTGAGTGGGATTCGAACCCATGATCCCGGCTTCCGAGCGAACGAAAACAGTACATGCCTTAGACCGCTCGGCTACCGTGACCGGCTCCGTAATTTCTTACTTCTGTTTTCTATTAGAGGAGAAAGAACAAGTCTGTGAGGCATTTGAAGTAGCCACGGTGAGCGTTGCATGCGTCATGTGAGATTTTAAGTTCCCACGGCTATGACCATGAAGATTTGCTGTTTTCCAGGATGTTACGCCATGTAGCTTCGTAAATAAGTACTGTACCAACGTTTCGGAGGCACCTGCAGTCTCCAGCTTCAGGCAGGAGACGTTGGTAACTACTTACCAAATTAACTGGGTTCCACATCTCAGCAGACTCTAATATTGATCCTTATGCGTTTCTTGTTCATGTTCTGTTGTTCTGCCGCGACCGAAAGCCACACTCGTCTGCATTCTGCAGGTCTTCCGATCGCCTTCTCTCGTCTGCTGCTTCACTTTGCTGCTTACGTCAGGTACATTCCGTGTGCTGCGTGATACAGGAAAAGGGAAAGAGTCTACACAGTGAATCGATGGATCAAGGGCAGAGTTGGGGTCCACGTGGTCTTTTAAGGGGCCCTCTTCCGGGCACCAAGAACCGATGTGGTTCTTCAGTACAGTGGCCAGACTACTGATAGGAAGTTATTTACTGGCCGGAAGAAAGGCTTTGTCTTCTCAGCGTCCAAACCGGCCCTATCCAATGGGTACCGGGACTCTTTCACTGGAGGTAAATCGGCCGGAGCGAGAAGCTGACCACTCACTTCCATCTAAGTGCCGAAGTTACGAAATTGGTGGAGATGTAAGCTTATTTACACTCCATCACCCATACATTTGCGTGGCTTGGGACTTAATTGCCGATCACAGTGGCCGTGCAGTCAAAGGCATGAACTGTCTTCGCCCACTCGAACGCTGGGATCGTGGGTTCGAATCCCACTCAAGGCATGGATGTTTATCTGCTTTTGTTCTGTGTAGGTAGCGGCCTTGCGTCGAGCTGATCCCCCGTCCAAAGAGTCCTACCGACTGTCTAAGTTTAAGAAACTGAAGTCAGCGAAGCTTTTCACGGATGCCCTATACTCCAAGTGGGAGCAACAGGAATATATATTGGTACATAGATAGATAGGTGCTTAATTAGCCATATAGGCAACCATACCCCTTTTTTTTTTTAAATTCGCTTAGTGGGGAGTGGAGTCCAACTGGGCCCACTCACACGGCGGCCACTGATTGGTCTATTGTAGCCTGCCCCGGGTGATTATGATGATGGAGAATTTGGTGGAATGAAGATTGGCAGGGGAAGCCGAAGTACTCGGAAAAAACCCGCCCCAGCACAACTTTGTCCACCACAAATCCCACTTGACCGGACCCGGGATCGAACCCGGGCCGCCGCGGTGGGAAGCCAGCGACTAACCGCTTGAGCTATGGCGCGGCCAAGCATACCCTTCCTTTCACCTTACCTTTCAGGATGCAGAAGAAAATAATTCAGTGCTTAACTGGAAATGTACGTATTGTTATCAGAAACAGATTTTACACTTTCGTAAATCTCACTTTTAATCTTGTCAGTATAGTAATTTATCGTGCCTGTGCTGTAATGTCTACAGGTGTTCAGCTTACCAGCTGCTTTCAGATATAAATTTGGTAACTTGTAGACTGTTCATAATTTGAGATTTTAAGCTTTCATGGCGCTGAATATGAAGATTAAAGTTTTATTTCATGTGATGCTGTATAGCTTGGTATATTGAAATTGGTGGGCAGCAGATTCCTGTTAAAAGGTAGTGCCTATTTTTCAGGCGCACGATGTCAGAGCCTAGAAGACCGTGATCTTCTGTGTGTAATGGTTTTTAATTGTTGTAATGCCAGGTACCGGTACTTAAAGCTATCCTGGTAAGTTGATTATGAGAACGGAAAACAAGATTGGATATTACCCTGCAAATAAGCCACGATCGCTTCCCTCCTCATCCTTAAAAATTCACTTATACGCGCTTTTCCTCCCGTTGGACACAGTCCTTCATGAAAAACGTAATGACTTCATTCAGCCACTGTTGGTTGGTCGTCATATTATGGAGGCCTATATTTCTTTTTATAAGCTTCGGCCTACCATAACGTACTATGCGTCATGGTAGAAAGTGTTTGTCATGGGCATTGTTATACACTTAAAGGTTAATTTATCAAATAAATTATAGTATTCATCTTACAGATTTCGGTAATCCAGCAAGTCCTTGTACTAACCATTCTCAACATGGCTGCAATCATCTAACATTTTATTACAGTGAGCAGCAGAAATGATGAATTAACAACAAAAACGGAAACATAAGCACGTCTCTGTCCTTTTTCATTTAATTCATTTTTTGCTCTGTTTCACTACTTTGTCCTGGATCTCATTCGCATGCAACCGTCTTTTATCTTGTAACAGTAAACATTCTTAAAGCCCCCTCGACGTCACACCAAAAGACAGTCTGCATCTCGTACCATGGTACATTGGACATACTCGTATAATGTGAGCAGTCTGGGATACGCTGAAACATCTGTAACATCTCAGTAGCATCAGAGAACGCATGAATGCAATGATTCCTGTGAAACGGAAACCAAGTATCATTAATCTCGCAATGGACCGTGGAATTATAAGCTGTTTGATGAAATTTGTCTTCTTCAGGACGTTAAAACAAACTGGAATATATACATTTATAACGCTGAGTCGAATTTATTGACTGGAAGGACACTCCCTCGTTCAACTGTTTTATGAAGAACGGGAACCGAATCAGCTGACATTATGAAATTATCTTACTTTGCCAAAATATACTTTTGTGTTTTTGGTTATGAACCTAATGATGATGTCATTATACAGCATTCTATTGCATTAGGGCACCATTTTTAAACTGTTAAATATCCCGTCTATAATGAAACAAATTCACCTTTTTTTATAAGAACACTAAAAAGTATATAATTCACTAAAAGTGTTTGTCGGTGGCACGCGGTAGCGTAGTTGATTGAGGCACTATGCTACAAGCCAGAGTGTCGCCGGTTCAAGTCCCAATGAGGTCACTGGTTTCTTTTTTCAATTTACCTAATCTTTCCAGCCGCACTATGGCCATGGGCTCGACTCAGCCTCTAACAGAAGTGAGTACCAGCAATATTCTTGGGGATAAAGGGCGCACGGCGCGTAGGGCTGACAAACTTACCGCCTACTATGAGGCGATTGTCTAGAAAATGTGGGAACCTCAAGATCTCACAACCCTATGGGCCTCCGCGGCCTGTTACAGGGGTACCTTCACTTTATTTTTTTTTTTACTTTTTAAAAGTGTTTGTTAAGTGTTTTAAAATGTCATTAACTGAACACATTCATTATATCTGCTGCTACATGTTTCGGCCACATATGGGCCATCATCAGGAAACATTTAATACTTGAGGACGCTACAGCACTGACCACTTTGTACTCTGTGCCCTTATTATTACTTTGTATATTTTGATTTATTTACGCTTTTTGAATTGCATGTTAGAGCGCATCGAATTATGGGCGGATTTTGAATAGTGAACTATAAATCATGTAGGAGAAAACGGTCGTGACCAATTTAAAGTTATTCACTTCGACAGATTTAAAAATATCACAGATTACTTAGTTAGGATGATCGGTATTCAGATCGGAATTCGAAACCGGGACTTCTAAATAGGACCCATTAAAGTGGCCACTACATTGAAACGTTACGTAAAGCCTGATGTTGCATTTCTGGGCACACTGTATCACATCCTTCGGTACTGAGTGACCATTTCCCGGCCACAAATTATTATCAGGGAAAGCAAGTGCACTAAAATATTCAAGAAATTAATTTCCTGAGCCTGTAGATCGATACTCGTGTCAGCACAAAAATCTCCCAGCGGTACCGGACTTGTTGCTTCCGTCTACGCAAATTTCCCCAGAATGCATTTCGGTTTTATCATACTATTCACGTTTCCCGCCGGTCACAGTAGCCGCGAGGTCTAAGGCATGAACTGTCTTCCCTCGCTCGGACCCTGGAATCGTGGGTTCGAATCCCATTTAAGGCATGGATGTTTGGTGTTTGTATGCGTTTATTCTGTGTTTAGGTAGCGGCTTTGCGACCGTCTGTAAAAAATGATTTACGGAACTGAATTAGAGGCTAGGGCGCTGAATGGGCTGGAAGCAGAATTGAAAGAAAAAAAAATTACATCTCCCATGCTTTCTCTATGGAATAGATTTTCTAACCAGAATTTTGTAACTCTTGGTTTTGCCGTATGTGCACTTAAATTTTCCGCGATGCACAAGTCGAAAATATTGACGTAGGAACACCACTGCTTAACAAATGAAGACGAATCTTGTCACCATTCTGAATAAAAAACTTACAGAAGCAGTTGTTTTCTTTGCCAGACCAGTTTGTTTCCAGAGATAACGTAAACTGTATTGTTTGGGCTTAAACTGGGGAAATATCTATATTAGAACCTCCAAATCTGGAAAATGGCTGCTCCAGTTGCGGTTATGAGGACACTCAAGTACGTAGATACGCACTTGGCGTTCCTGGGACCCGTAAACAGGCTTATGGAGCACGATTAGCATACCGAATATAATTCAGACGTGCCAGCAATTCTTGAGAATTTTCGTAACAAGCTTAGTTTTTATGATGAGGAGTTTTTAGCCCCACGGCCAACCCCAAATCTGGAGAAGCACCCCTTGTCGGCTGTCCGCTACTGCTTACTCAATATATTCGCAGCTTCCCTCCATACAGGGAGGGCGTCTCCTCCATCCGCAACCTGAGGACGCGCCATGTCATCTTGACAAGTGACCCACCTACTTCAGAAGTCCCTGCTCAAAAGGTTTGTAAACCTGATCTAAGGAAACAGTTTCTGTACTCTGAACCCCATCCCATGCAGGTCGGTATGAGAGTTCAACAACCCCGTGCCAGGTGCTAACTGCCAAACGCAAAGAGCGGAACAAAACAAGAGCGTTTGGGTGAAAGTGTGACCATGACGATGGTTCCTTTGTTTTTTATCTTTGCCGTAAACATGAACCGTTTCGTGATTTTGTCAGAACGTTGTAATTGCATTACGGACGGTAGGAATATTTGAAATAGTATCGTGCGAAAGTTCAATACACCTCCACAAGTTTCCGTCTTCCATAGAATGCAAGCCTTATTTCGAAGCTGCTAGTTACTCAGCTGCTGAAGAAATTGTGCACCTTTTACGGAATTCGAATTTTCCTTAAAAATATTCTCCATTTACTGTTCAACCATTTATCATGTCTCTTTCGTGTCCTTACGTTACAGTCGGGATAGCCCAGTAGGTATAGCGAGTAGTTAGGTGCTGGACGACCAAGGGGTTAGAGTTCTAGTCCCGGTGGGGGCAAGAATTTCCTCTTCTCCACGTTGTCCAGACTGACTGTAGGGTCCACCCAGACTCCTATCCGATGGATACCGGGGGCTCTTTCCCCGGGAGTAAAGCGGCAGGAGCGTGAAGCTGATCAACTAATCCCGAGGTAAAGAAAACGTGGATCTATGCATCCACTTCCCCATATGTAAAATGGCATAGTGCTTAATTAGTTAAGCACAGGGACAACTTTACCTTCCTTTTACTTTACATGTCCTTACATCAGCGCCACTTCGCTGTTCACTCTTTGTAGTGTTTCTTTCCTGTCCATACTTCAGCGTCACTTTGCTGTTCATCCCTTGTAGTGTCTCTTTGGTGTCCAGAGGTGAGCGTCACTTCGCTGTTCAACCCTTGTAGTTTCTCTTTGCTGTCCATACGTCAGCGTCACTTCGCTGTTCACCGGCGTATATCTTCTCTAGAAATCCGAAATCCGTCGTCATTTCTACAAAGACAGTGTAATGCATGTTAATCTAAAGAGAGAAAACTGCGCTGTGTTAAAAGAATGGAACCTTGCGAGCCCACAGTTCGAGGTAACATATAGAAAAATTGTGAAATCTAAATTCGTTCGAGTTAAAGACTCGTATATGTTGTAACGTTCAACATTCCGATCTGTGCCGGAAATTGGCAAAGTACGTGGCAGCATGTCCTCTGGACGCTACGCCCTGCCTAGCGAAGGTGGTGGAACAGATGTCGTTACTGCAGTTATAATGGCTTGATCACCGAAAAATAAGAGGTCTCTAATGTGGTATTTTATACCGCTTCTTACGTTCCTGATCCTCCCCCTCGGATCATTAGTGTGGGTTTCGACGTAACAAATCAACTACTATCAAATTTTTCTTTGTATTCGTCAGATATTGGAGAACAAATGGGAGTACAATGAGACAGTACATCAGCTATTTGTAGACTTCAAGAAAGCCTATGATTCAATTAGGAGGGCAGTACTCTACAGAGTTCGGGATACCCATGAAACCAGTTAGGCTGATTAAAATGTGTTTAAACGAAACGTATAGTAAAGTCCATATAAGAAACACATTTGTCTGGTAATTTTCATATCCAGAACGGTCTAGAGGAGGTTCTTTATCAGCACTGATTTTCAACTTGCTTTAGTATATACCCTTAGGAAGGTCCAGAAAAAGCAGATGGGACTGAAATTAAATGGGACACATCAGCTGTTGGTCTGTGCTGATGATGTGAATCTATTGGGTGATAACATATATACCTTAAAGAAAAACACAGAAACTTTGACGTTAGTAAGGAGGTTGTTATAGAAGTAAACGCACAGAAGACTGAGTATATGTTGCCCTCTCGTCTCCAAGATGCAGGACAAAATCATGACATAAAGATAGCTAAGAGATGTTTTGAAAATGTGGCACAGTTCAAATATTTGGGAACGACGATAACAAATGAAAACATGATTCAGGAGAAAATTAAAAGGAGATTGAATTCGGCTAATACTTGCTACCATTCAGTCCAGAACCTTTTGTCTTCTCGTCTGCTGTCCAAGAACATACAAATTGGAATGTACTCATACAAAACTATAGTTTTGCCTGTGGTTCTGAATGGGTGTGAAACTTGGTCTCTGACAATTAGCGGAGGAACGTAGACTAAGGGTGTCTGAGAATATTTAGACCGAAGAGGGATGAAGTGATGGGAAGTTGGAGAAAACTGCATAATGAGGAGCTTCATGACTTGTACTCTACTCGAAGTATAATTAAAATGATCAATTCAAGGAATATGAGATTTGCTGGCCATATAGGATATTGGTGGGAGAGCTAGAAAGAAAGAGACCACTAGGAATACCAAGACATAGGTGGGTGGATAATATTAAAATTAATATTAAAGAGGTCGGATGGGGTGGTATGGACTAGATTGATCTGGTTCAGGATATAGACCACTGGATTGTTTTTGTGAACACGGTGATGAATCTTCGGGTGCCGTAAAATGTTGGGAATTTCTTGAATAGCTTCAGAACTGGCGGCCCCTCAAGAAGGGCTCAGCTCCATGAAGTTAGTAAGTTCTTACCCTAATAGAGCTGTGAACTCTCTACAGGTAGCGTGCAGACCGAATAATATATTTTTGAAGCTGTTCATTCATGGAGTGGTCATTTCATGAAGCTAATATGGGGAATATGAAAATTCATGCAAAATTTTGTTCGGAAACCTGAAGAGAAGTGATCACTTCGGAAACCTATGCGTAATTTGAGGAATGATATAAAGTTGAATCTTACGGACTCATCTGGCTCAGGATCTGATGTCTGACTCAAACGAAAATCTAAACGAATCCAAGGGTTTCATAAAGAGTGAAGAATTTTTGACCAAATATGCCACTATGAACACCGGAAGAAAGATTAATTTATGACATTGATTCATCGTTCTATATTTATATTATATTTCTCTGGCCGTACGTGTATTAGGTGAAGTGAAATCGCACTTTATAGAACTCTTGAATTAATCCTCTTGCCCATTTTATTCATAAAAGTAAAGTAAAAGTATTTTTTTATTGCTAGTGGGGTGGGACTAAGTCCCTTGTACTGCGGCCACTTTTGGCCTATTGTACCAGCCCCAGATGATAGGTGAGGGTGATTGTGGAGCAATTGGTGGAATTAAGATTGGCAGAGGAAACCGAAGTACTCGGAGAAAACCTACCCCAGCGCCACTTTGTACACCACAAATCCTTAGCAAATCCACTTAGTAAAGCTATTCTGTAACAGGCCGTGAAGGCCCATAGGGTTGTGAGACGCTGAGACTCCCGAATTTTCTAGACAGTCGGCTCAAAGAAAAGATGGCGGTAGAGTTGTCAGCCTTACGCGCCGGCCGCGCTTTACTCCCCAGGAAAATTATTTAATTAATTCCTGGTACTCATTTCTGTTAGAGGCTGAGTCGACCCCAGGGCAATAGTGCGGCCGGAAGGATTAGGTCAATCGAAAAAAAATCCAGTGATCTCATTGGGACTTGAACCCGCGACCTTCCGGCTTTTAGCATAGTGGCTCAATCAACTACGCTACCGCGTGCCCCCCCCCCATTTTATTCATGCCCGACCTTTTCTTTCGATATTCGTTTCACCCACTTCTTGTCTGTTGATTGCTGGAATGTAGAGAAATTGAATATAGATTGTTAAGAGGTTCTTATTTTCATCGCTTGTTTTCCTTGTTGCAGGTAAGTACATGTCCAAACCCTGACCTTTTGCACGGGATCAACAGCCAAAATGTGGGCCAGCAATGTAAGCACGCAGCTGTCTCGAAACCTGATGAACTTCATTTCCAAACTAGGAAGGAGCCAATGCAAAATCATACGGAGTATGGATTTGAACGGACAGAATGGGGGGGCCTCGTGAAGAGTGCCAGTCTGGTTTTGAACATTCACATATGTACTCTATAACTTTATTCTCGGTTAACACACTTCTAGTGCAGCTGATATTGAAAATAAGTATGTTACAGGTAATGTACAGATGAGCTAATTATAGGAAAAATAAGTGAAACTAATATCATCAGCACCGGTCACGGTAGCCGAGCGGTCTAAGGCATGTAATGTCTTCGCTCGCTTATAAACCGGGATCGTGAATTCGAATCCCACTTAGGGCATGGATGTTTACTTTGTGTGTGTGCGTTTTTCTGTGTTTGTGTACAGGTAGAGGCCTTGCGACGAGCTGATCACCCGCCCAAGGAGTCCTACCGAATGTGTAAGATCTAGAAAAACCGAAGTGATTGGAGAAGTTCATGGAGGTAGGCCTAGTCCCACTGGGATGTAGTGCCAAGGAAAAAAAAATATCATCAGCAAAGTTAGGGTAAATATATCCCCCCCCCTTTTTGTTGTTCTTGTAAGAGGCCGTGAAGGCCCATAGGGTTGAGAGAGGTTGAGGTTCTCACATCTTCTAGACAGTCGGCTCACAGATGGCAGCAAGGTTGCCAGCCTTACTCGCCGGCCGCCCTTTACCCACCAGGAAAATTCCTGGTACTCATTTCTGTTAGAGGCTGAGTCGACCCCAGGGCCATAATGCTGCTGGAAGGATTAGGTAAATAGAAAGTTTCTACCTCATCGGGATTCGAATCCGCGACCTTCCGGCTTATAACATAGTGCCTCAACCAACTACGCTTCCCCATACTCCAAAATATATCCCTGGACTTAATTAATTAAGCAACACTTCATGAAGATGTATGGGGAATTGTGGTGCTGCTCAATTCTTAACCTGGCACTAGTTGGAAGTGAGTGGTCAGTTTCACGCCTCTGCTGCGTTAAACCCAAGAAAGGAGCTTCCGGTACCCATATCATAGGAGACTGGATGTCTCAGCTGGTCTGGACTTTACGGAGAAGATAAACTCTCTTGCCCTACCCGGATATCGAACTCCGTTTCATTGGTCTTCCAGCCCGTATGCTGATCGCTGTATCGACCGAGCTATAAGTAATGATACAATTAATTACCATTTCGGAAGCGTTTATGGTAAGAGCACTAATAAACAGAAATGAGATTCACCGTTAGATTATGGGAATAAACAGTGAAAATCTACAAAGACTCATATCATCCAACTACTTTCTAGAATTCTGTAGATCTGGATATTGATAAGTTATTTCTATTGGTTGGTATGTCATTTGTTTTGGGCGTAGTATACCTAGATGTCTTGCAGGAATTCCGCATGTCTGTTCTGGAAGAAGAGATTATATGCTATTCCAACAAGACGGACGCCGGGCTTCTTACATCGCAAATTTCTAGAGAAATTGATTGGAAGATGCGGGCCTTTCACTTGGCCTCATCGTTCGCCTGACTTCACTCTCCTTGATTTTCTTTCTTCTGTGTGTGCATTAAGGATGCTGTGCACATGCCATGACTGGATGTGAGAATACACACTGCGATGACCACAGTTACCCTCAGCTTGCTTAACAGCATGTGGACTGAAATTGAATTCAGATATATCTGCCGGGGCACTCACGGTGCCCTCATTGGACGTCCGGAAGATGTAGGTCACATGACTTGCTCAAATACTTCTAGTTTTTTATCCTTGCGCCTTTTAGTTCATGAGCGACTTTACAGCGAATGACATATGTCACGTGTTGGGTATGCCACACGACAAATAACTTTACGTGGGTCTCGGATCTAGCGGATCTTTATTGGACACTCACACTTACACACCTTACAATTATTATCGCTTGTAGTGTCACTTGACTTCTGGCCAATGCGACGTCTCAACTATCCTTGGCCGTGGTTGGATCTCAGCTATCTCTGGCGGCGGCTTTCTGAAGACTGTATTCTTGCTGTCGTTCTTCTATATCGTATGGCGTCTAGGTTCCGACTTATGTAGGTGTTCTGCGGACTGGATACCAGACACCATTCCTCACTGTTTCGTTTCTACTGTCCGCTGTTACGTAACGGGCGCAACAAACTGCCTGTAGTTCATCTCCGGGGAGACGCGTTCGTTGCTTCGGGAACGCTCCTTATAAATTACACCGTTAACGTGTTTCGTCTCATCCGTTGTTACTCAACGACAATTCGTTGCTACGATTTGTCGCTGCGGGAACTCCACAATTTGCACGTATTCGTTGCCGTGGAAGTGTCCGTTCCGATTGTAGCGGTTGTCGCTGCGATGGGCGTAAGGTAACGCGTCACTGTATATGTCATCTGTACATCCTGTGTTTCATTCTATGGACATTTTAGGAGGAAACGATAAAATAAACTACCCATCATAAGTCAAATAAATTTGTTCATAATTAATGGGTGCCGCAGGGCTCTAAGATTTTAAGAGCATTAACTGATAGCATAGACGTCACGTACAGGATTTATAGGCAGTTAAGCCATTTGACTTTCCCCTGTTCACATCAACTTTCATTATCCCATCTTGGTTTCTGAACACTCTTCTACAGACCCTGCAGTGCCTTGCCACTATACGAGACCTCGTTTAACAACTGAACATGGTTTTCAGCTCACAGAATCTAGTTAATTTCCTCATAACTTTACCATGGTTATTGAAAAGGCTTCATAAGAACTTATGTGATTTTTTTTTTGGCGCTACAGCCCCAGTTTGGGCCTTGGCCTACCTCCACGAAACTATCCGTTTCACTTCGGTTTACTAGATCAGATCTTAGATATTCGGTAGGACTCCTTGGGCAGGTGATCAGCTCGTCGCAAGGCCTCTACCTGTACACAAACACAGAAAAACGCACATACACACAGACACCAAGCATCCATGCCTTGAGTGGGATTCGAACCCACGTTCCCGGCTTCCGAGCGATCAAAGACAGTGAATGTGTTAGACAGCTCGGCTACCGTGACCGGCGAACTTATATGTTAGCAAGGAATAAATCAAGGCCGCGCCATAGCTCAAGCGGTTATTCGCTGGCTTCCCCCCGCGGCGGCCCGGGTTCGCTCCCGGGGTCTGGTCAAGTGGGCTTTGTGGTGGACAAAGTGGCGCTGGGCAGGTTTTCTCCGAGTACTTCGGTTTCTCCTGCCAATCTCCATTCCACCAAATGGTCGACAATCACTCTCACCTATCATCTGGGGCTGGTACAATAGGCCAGAAGTGGCCGCAGTACAAGGGACTTAGTCCCACCCCACTAGCATTAAAAAAAAAAAAAGGAATAAAGCATTTGGTAAGATCTGTGGGACGGGTTTCAAATCTCTTAGTCTTTTCTTTTGAAATATGAAGTCGATAAATGACCATGACCATTGCTTGGCTACTCCACGGAGGCCAATGCGTTCTGGTTTACAGATCTATGTACATGTTGGCCCCATCGATGTCAAGTTCATAAATGTGCGGCCTACCTGTATGCTAAGCATGGATGCTCCGGTGAAGACATCTCTGAATACTGATAAGTGTTGACATCAGCCCACCATCAAATTCGACTCGCTTCGTGAGCAACTTAGTCACATCGTTTCTTTAAGATCCATTTTATTTCTGACCTTTCATAAACTTTTAGGTTACTCAAATTGTTCCTTTCCCCAGAGTTTTCGCTAAAATGTTATATGCATTTCTCGTCTGTCCCTTGCGTCGTACATATTTCCGGTCACATTCGAGTGGGTAGCGCTGTTGCTTCATAATGTGGCATATTTGCTCAAAGCAAGAACTGTGGAGCCAGAGAAACAGCCGTTGCTAGGTAACGGCTCTGAAACAATATTCGTTTATAGACAACGGCTGCGAAACAAACAACGGAACAACGTCCGTTGCTAGGCAGCAAATTCTTAATAAACAATGAATGAAAAACAACAGACGAACGGTGTTTCCTGTGATATCCGTGCCGAGATGTTATAATTGGAACTGTTTAGAACAACGAGTTCAGTGCTCAGTTGGAAGTCTGGTTGTGAAGAGAAGAATTTATGTGTGCTGTAGTTACAGTGATATTTGGAGTGCAATTCAATGAGACTGTTATTGTTGTTTTGTTAAAATCCGTTGCCAATAAACGGACTAGTGTAGACTGAGAAGACTTTTACGAAAACACCACTTCCAACAGTTCTCATTTTGTTGCATGTTGATTCATTACTGTGGGAATCTGTTTGCGATCGTTACCTAGTAACGGGTCTACAAGCTACTATATCCTTGAGGTCCAGGGTTCAGATCTTGACCCGGAGGCCAGCTATCTTCACTAAATTCTTTCGTTGTGTTTCCCCAATCCCTCCACGCAAATGGTGAGATGGCGTCTCAAATTATGCTATTAGCGCTTCCTTACACATCCTTTCCAGTTATTAGTCACTGATCGTCCTACCATTCGACGCTATGTATTCTGAGCTACCAACGTCATTAAGAAAGTCATAAAGAAATACATAATAATAAATAAATAAAGCATTTAATTGTTATTAGTCATGGAGAATCGCAAAAGGCTAGTTAAAACGAGGGCTGTAAAGTAATTTTTGCCGGTCACGGTAGCCGAACGGTCTAGGGCATGTACTATCTTCGCTCGCTTTGAAACCTGGATGGTGGGTTCGAATCCCACTCAGGACATGGATGTTTAGTTTGTGTATGTGCGTTTTGCTGTGTTTGTGTACAGATAGAGGCCTTGCGATGAGCTGATCACCCGCCCAAGGAGTCCTACCGAATGTGTAAGATCCAGAAAAGCCGAAGTGAACGGAGAAGTTCATGGAGGTAGGCCTAGGCCCACTGGGGCTGTAGTGCCAAGGAAAAAAAAAAGGAATTTTTACAGAGCGTTGTGCGACAGCTGCGTCGTGTAATATGAGGTTTCGTAGTCAGGCAACCGGGTTAGAGCGTTTTCGTCTGTGGGCCACTTTCCTTGTCTAGACCTGCACAGCCAAATATGTAGTGTGTACTTTATTTTCCCCACTGTGGATCAGTACAATCCGTGATTTGTACAGCAACCAGCAATTTTCGTGCTCAACGTGTCCCTTGGTCTCCAGCCCCGACATACGGAACCTGTCCGCAGATCAGCTACATTGTGACATGTAGACCCATTGCTAGGTAATGACTCGGTAAACAAGTCCGCAACAAATACGCAACCAACAATAGAGTAGACCCATTGCTAGGCAACGCCCGCAATACACGAACACAACAATAGAACAGGCGCCCCACTAAAACAAGACCGCAACTGTCAAACAGTAATAAATATCTGGTCATACACCGTGTGTCCAGGATCCGTTGGGATTCTTTTTTTAAATTTTGTTCTGCAATGCAATCTGTTGGCGAGTTATGGCCTTTAGATTCCTGAAGTTTCAGCTGTGGCTGTCTGTAATTTCAAAGCGCAAGCATCGCTGAATCATGTGTTCTGATCTTGAATGTGACAGAACTCTTCTGACGCTCGTCGGAAAATGGCGGTTGAACAGAGAGCCAACATCAAATTTTGTTTGAAGTTAGTCAAAACAGTCGGAGAAGCGTACGAAATGATGAAAAGTGTGTGTGGTAGTGATTGTTTGAGTCGCTCGAACATTTTTCGATGGTATGCTGTATTTCGTGACGGCAAGGAGGACAGTTAAGGCGCTCCACGTGCATCAAAGCCGAAGAAAATGTGGGGAAAGTGACATCAGACAGATGTGTTTCTGCAAGACTCATCGAGGAGGTTTTGGGAATACCAAAAAGTACTGTGCTTCAAATTTTGACCGAGGATTTGGGCAAACGGAAGGTCTATATCTGTAGTAATCCACTGACATTAAAGGGATTGTTCTCTATTCATTAGCTTCCAGACCGGCTCCGGGGTCCACCCAGAGGAGCTTGAAGCTGACAACTCACTTTCATCTAGTGTTGAGGTCAAGAATGGTGAAGCTATACCTCAATTTCCCCATATGTCATCATGGTGTGGTCCTTAATTAATTGAGAACATGGACAACTTAATTACTTTGCTGCTAGCATTACTAGTTTACGAGTACAGAACGTAACGGATGGATGGATGGATACTGTCAATTACACTTGTGTTCACTGTAACATTATGTCTGAATTTTCATTGCTGCAGTTGACTGTTCTGTCGCTATGTTCTTCAGCTTTCAGAAGAACCAGCAGTGGCTGCTGAAAGTTATGATTTCTATGATCTCTTCATCATAAATACTGTTGTAGTCCCCACGTGAGGTTTAGAACGGTTATCTATTGTAATTGTAAAGAACACATTGAGATGATTGATGATTCATGCAAAGTTGAATCAACTACAGGGATTATTCGCATCACTCAACATATTTAAAACCTCAGTTTTTAAATTACTGACTTTTTAGATATTGTCATACGCCTGTTTTTATTGAAAAAACGTTTCGGAGACAACTATGTCTCCTTCCTCAGGTAAAAACCCTACTCAGTTGGGCCCAATCGATAGAGCTAGTTCCTGTTGAGATGGGGACTAGCTCAATCGATTGGGCCCAACTGAGTAAGAGTTCTTACCTGAGGACGGAGGCAGAGTTCAGTCTGCGAAACAGGACGACGGATATTATTAACAAATTCAGTAATTAATATACCAATGTCACGAACTTCTAAACACTCAGTTTCACAGTTATTCCAATCTGGTAGGGCCACTTCGTCCACAGCAGATATGTTTTTTATCACTGCCTCTACAGCCCCGTTGGGCCCTGGCCTCTGATTTTTCAGTTCCATGATCATTTCACAGACGGTAGGACTCCTTGGACAGGTGATCAGCTGGTCGTAAGGCCTCTACCTAAACACAGGACAACACAAACACAGAATAAGCACATACACATACCAAACATCCACTCCTTGTGTGGGATTCGAACCAACGATCCCCGCTTCCGAGCGAGCGAAGACAGTACATGCCTTAGACCGCTCAGCTACCGTGATCGGCCAGGTACAATGGATATACCGCCGTGAATCCCTATACGATATAGTTAGATGGTTAATGTGAATGCAGCTCAAGTTAACTAGTCCTTTCATCACAGACTAAAGTAGGCAGGTATCAGATGTTTACGAACTCTGTTAGACTGAGCTATTTGTCCTGGTCAGAATTACATTAGCCATTTTGTTTTCAAGGACGAACCCTCTCAGAAAATCAAAAAATTCCGACGTTTCAATACCATCGAAAAGATAATTAGTTCTGAGTTCTTTGTAGCTATTTATTTCTGATGAACTGATGTGATATCAGTCCGAAACAAACCGTTCTTTTTTATGTTGTTATTTCAAGGCTTCTCTGAAAATTAATGTCGAATGTTTAAGTCCGTTCACATTGTATTAAAAAGTTATTACATAGTGAATTTTGTTTATATTTTCCGTGTCATAAAGTTTTTAAAGAAAGAGGCATCATGCTGAGTTCTTAATGTAACGAGTCAGCTGATACATAAGGTTATCATTTTATGTGCTGTCTTCTTACGGCTCACGGCTTTTTCGTATTTTTTTCAGCGTAACCTTCTGTTTCTATGTCATGAAGCGAGTTCCGACCTTCCTTATGTCTAAACTTGTTTTTTTTTTTAAATTAATATTCAAGCTGCGGTCTCAAGTGAGTGATTATAGACGTTGCTTTTTGCATGTATGTTCAGTAACTTCACACAGTGTGGTTAATTTCCAAAGCTGTTTGACACAATACTTCGCAACCTTCCACCTGTTGTTCTACAGTATTACAAAGGTGCAAGGAAGTGTTACACTTTCTGTTTCCGCTTAATAAGCTCCTCTGGGGCTCAGGAAACAAGACTAGTGGCTGTTATTTGCGCGGTATCAAGGAATGTCACATAGTAATGGCTACAGATCAAGAGGTCCGGGTTCGATTTCCGGCGCTACTAGATTTTTTCTGAGAAGTAGTGGATTTAGAACGGGGTCCACTCAGCTTCGTGATGATAATTGAGGAGCTGTATCAAGGAAATAGCGGCTCCGGTGTAGAAAACCGAAATTAACGGCCGTTGGGATCCGTTGCGCTGACCACGCGACAGACCCTATCCGCAAAATTTGGCACTAACTTCGCCGACAAGCGGCGGTTGCTCGGTCGTTATAGTTCGCTTGCGGACTAAAACCACGGAGTTTTTTGTTTGTTTTGCTTTCTCTTGTGGCTTTCATATCTTACTTTACGTCGGATTGTTGGATGTGAAAGAAAGTGTTACAGATTGTTATATGGTATTAGTTCTGGTGTGTTTTTTGAAATTCAAAACTAGGAACACAAGTATCATATTTTTCTCACACACGCTCTAGGAAGACTGTTTAAGGCGTTACTAAAGTCGTATTTTTAGGTGTTCCAGAACAATGCGCCGAGGAGAATATTTTTTTCCTTGGCACTACAGTCCCAGTGGGCCTAGGCCTACCTCCATGAACTTCTCCGTTCACTTCGGTTTTTCTAGATCTTACACATTCGGTAGGACTCCTTGGGCGGGTGATCAGCTTGTCGCAAGGCCTCTACCTGTACACAGACACAGACGCACACACACAAACTAAACATCCATGCCCTGAGTGGGATTCGAACCCACGATCCAGGTTTCCAAGCGAGCGAAGACAGTGCATGCCTTAGACCGCTCGGCTACCGTGACCGGCGAGGAGAATATTTGGGTCTGAAAAAAGGAAGCGACATGAGAATGACGAGCTGCTTCATAATTGCTACTCTTCGCCAGATGTTAGTAGGACGATCGAATCAAGCCGGATGAGATGGGCGCTATATGTAGCAGGCATGCGTAAACAATTTTAGTTAATAAATCTGAATGGATTTAACAGCTTGTAGGGGGTCTAAGCAGAATGTGGAAATTTAGTTTTCATCCTTAAAAAGGTAAAGACATTCTGTGCTGTAACATCCTGTTTCCTTTCGATGAATACTTTACTGTCACTTATGCGCAACACACCAAAGTTGCTGTTCACTTATAATTATTTATTAATGGCAAAGCAGTTCTCTTGTTGGAAACAAAGTTGTCCTGGTGCTTAAATCAAAGCATCACGTCATGAAGATATGGGAGGAGTGGACGTATAACTCCGCACATTCACAACCTGACAACTTGCTGAAGGTGAGTGATGAGTTTCACATCTGATGATAAGGGGATTCCCATACTCCCTGGGTAGGAGGCAGGGAGGGGCGCGGTGGCGGAGAGTACAGTTTCTGCCACTGTGGAGAATAGAAACGCGATCATGTAACCCTTATCTAGTCACTTCATTGACTGAGCTCTCTAGGCTTCAATTTTTATCTATGGGATAGCTTAGTCGGTATAGCGACTGGCTAAGGGCTGGAAGACCTAGGTATCGGAGTTTGAGTCCCGGTATTATCAAGAATCTTTATTTCTTCACGTCATCCCGACCGGCTCTGGTGTTCACTCAACCTCCTATCCATTGGGTACCGGGGGTGAAGCGGCCGCGGCGTGAAGCTGCCTACTCACCTCTAGCTAGTGCCGACGTCAAGAAAATGTGGATCTATACATCCACGCCCCCACATGCCTTCATGGCGTAGTGCTTAATTAGTTAAGCACTGACAACTTTACCTTTGTAGGTCCTATATAACACCCATTTTGAATGAAGATGATGTCCGACTTCCTCGGTTAGAATAGGGTCAGACTGTGACCCACCCTCAGATTGATCTATTATATCATTGTGTGATGACGATGTTGATGATGATGATGATGATGATGATGATGGGCCGGTAGTGACAGCTGAGTAGGGATCATTTGTAGCCCGATGACGAGTAAAGGGAAATTGATGTGCTCGTATATGAACCTGACCCAGTGCAGTCTCCTCGTACTGAACCCTGACTGCTCAGTGAGAAACCATAGACTGACGACACATGTATATGACAGAGATCAAAGCATGCTTGAAGGGAAGTGAGTGTACAGTATCAGGCTGGTTGTGTTGATGCATGCAGGGAACAAAACCGGTTGCTATAAAGGCCAAGTAAAAGCAGAGTTCGTCTGTTCAGTCCATCGCGAATAGCCAGCTGAAGGTACTGTTATAATTAGCAAATTATAAAGCTTTTATGTTGTCTCATGCTCATACTAGAAATGTTGTTAAGGAAGCTAACCGCTGCAGACATTGATGTCTCAGTGTTAAGTCAGCTACATGGAAAGGTCAGTGGACAACCGGCCAGCCTCCAGAAGTGATCAAGGTGCAATGCATGACCTTCTAGCTCCTCTCCCGTCAGACAACGCATGGAATCTAAGCGAAACAGATACGAATAATGAAATCCGATATGTGTCCCAGAGAATTACAATTATCGGAACATGTCATTATGAATCTCTATGCACAGATTCTATGGTCTATCTCTATATTCTGATTCGCACACCACGAATTTGCAAAATGTGATCTCAAAGCTGAGCACGTGTCTGCGTGCTGTTTCTTTAGCCTATTATTCGACCCTCCAACTGGAGGTAATACGTTCCTCCGAAATTCTGGTGAGCTTCTACTGGACTACACGGTGTCAGGTGTCCCATCTCATGGTTCATGGAGATTGAATTTTGGCATCAGCTACTGTACCTCTTTACGCAAATTCTTTGGACATTTAAACTGTACATTTCCTGAAATATAACTGTTCTTAAGGGCCATGGGAGTAATTCTTTGTTCTGTTCCAATGTAGTTTAGATGAAGATTTCGGTGGTAGTTGATCTGCCTCTTATGATTTCGTTGTCGGTTGGAACTGGAAGCAGGCAACATCATACAAGCTAAGGGGGTATTCGTGCTTCTGGAAACGTGAAGATTAAAATATACAAAGTTATCATTTTTTTGTGTGGGCACGGAACTTGATTTCTCGCCGAGGTGGAAAGACGTTAGGGGGTCTGTGAACAGGAAGCTGGGGTAAATTATGTAATTACAAGATAATTAATGCTCTTCATCAACATTTTATAGCATGATCAAATCAAGGAAGATGAGATGACGTAGAAAGTAGGTGAAATATGTAGGACTACATCCAAAATTTTGATCAGAGAACCTTTAAGGAAAAGACAGTTTGGAAGACCTAGACATAGATGGAAGAGTAGTATTCAGTGGGATATGGAGATTTGAAAATGTGGCTGCGGATAGAGTTCTATGTTGGACTGTTGCGAACAAACTTTCAGATTCCATACAAGGCGGGAAATTTCTTGAACAGTTGAGCAATTGTTACATTAAAAAAAACAAATTCTGGGGATGAACTAATCGCCTACTTTCTTTGATACGACACGGACCGCTTAGAAAACTACGGGTCTAATAATTCTATTGTTGCGTGTGTATTCGTTGCCGCGGTAATTTTTTTTTACCGAGCCGTTGCCTAACAACGATAGGGGATATACATACAAGACACACAGACTGATAGGAGGAATTTATGAAGTACCTTTTGAGTTGGGCTCAAGTTGCGCTCCAAGTTTCATAAAATTTGGTCCAGGCGTTCAGAAGTTAACACACAGATACACGGGCAGCATGGAGGTCACATAAGATTACTTTAGGAAAGCAGGTTAAAATTAAGCCCTATATGGTCAGGTTGGCTATCAGAGGAACTGCTGTTGAATAATGTATATTCTGGCTATATTGAAGGCAGAAAATATCGTGATCAGCTGGGCGATTATCAACTTGTCAGGAAGCGCTCTGTTCCATGATATTATTTAAATATGAACCATGGATACTAGTCTTATATTTTTAATTGTTTACTTCCCTCATGGCTCAGTGAAATTTCTGGATATGGTCTTGAACAGTTGTGATTGGATGTGCGATAGGGGATGGAATTTTTATATTTACCCCCGCATCCGCGTATAAAAATGCCCTTACGTGGTGCTGACCAGACGATCAACTTTAGTGCCGAGGTGAATGAGGCGTAGTGATAGGCAAAAGGACAATTTTACCAATCCGAACACTTTCTGAGTTATGAAAGCACGTGTCACTCTAGGAGTATAGCTGGGCCACCCTATCAGGGGGAGATATAAATACAGAGACCTAATTCTCTAGGTTGGGGTTTTGGACGCAACGATGAAGACCTTATCATGTAGAAGAAATATATATTGTGAAATCCAAAGAAGTGAAAATCGAGTGCAGGAAGCCTATGGCTCCCAAAGGGCTGTTTGCCGATGATGATGACTAAATTTCGATAAAGTGAATACCTGACATCGTGCGTAGGAAAATCATTTTAGCTATGCCTACAGCAACACTGGGTTTCTTTGTCCACAAATATGTAATATGTTTCTGTCTGAACACCGAGTCCAATAAGGCATTCAAACACTAAAGCACATATTTAGTAAATATATGTAAAAAGTAAAAAGTAAAGCTATCCCTGTAACAGGCCGTGAAGGCCCATAGGGTTGTGAGACGTTGAGGGTCCCACATTATCTAGACAATGGGCTCAAAGATGGCGGTAAGGTTGTCAGCCTTACGCGCCGGCCGCGTTTTACTCCCCAGGAAAATTATTTAATTAATTCCTGGTACTCATTTCTGTTAGAGGCTGAGTCGACCCCAGGGCCATAGTGCGGCTGGAAGGATTAGGTCAATTGAAAAAAATCCAATGACTTCATCGAGACTTGAACCCGCCACCTTCCGGCTTGTAGCATAGCCCCTCAACCAACTACGCTACCCCAAATTTGAATTCTCATTTTCGCTCTTATCTAGGAATACCTTTAAATTCTATCCGCATTTGAAGATTTTGCTTAAAAATAATAGAACCGATATTTAAATTATCATGTATTATTTTTACAGGCAGTTAATGTGTTTTGAATGTCGTGTTTGAAATCTGTTTAGCTGTCTACAAGTCAGTAGTGTTCGGAATCCGTTCGGTCAACTGCTCGAAAAATTGAAACCATCTGTGGTATGGAAGTCGCTTGATATGTGTAGGCAACCTTCAGTTTTCGATTGCTACTTGCGGAAAAATGATATTAATATTAAGTCATTTCACCCTATCATTTTAGTAGTGATTCGAATAATACTTAAAATAATAAATGACATAACTTCCTTGTAAAAGGAATCAATCACGCATGTTATCGAGTCTAATACAGATTCGATCTCTCGAATTTGAAAGGCACGTTGGAATACACCATAGACTTATCGTTCAGCCTGTGTGATGGTGCGCAGACGGATCTTACCTTGCTGTCAAATCCGGGCCTTGAACGAATAGTGAGCACCCAAGGCTGTACCTTCAGTTTGCAAACGTTTATTACTATTGAAAGGTCTTTGCAACTACGTTTATTGTTCATATTGACTTCCTTGGATAAAACTATGCTACGTTTCTTTAAAACTGACACTGACATCTATACGAAGGTCTTAGAATGATGAAGCTTCCAATACACATTATAAAATTTCGCACAGGAAGATACTGGATGAGTTTTTGTGTTCCGTTTCTCTTTAATTGGATATACAAAACGATTTTACCGGTTTTATTTGTTGTGGAATGTGGTTCCTGAGGGAATGAACCTATATTAAGAAAATATTTGGACGTACAAAGGATAAACAAGGGAGTAATTTAGGGTGTTACATAGAAAGTTTCCGATATACAGCTCTCCTGATAGTGTTAGGATGATGAAGTATAGGCGACTGCAATGGGCTAGGGATGTGACAATAAACAGGAAATGCATTCAGAATTCTGTTAGAGAAAAACTCTTGGTTAAAGCCCACTTGGAAGGTCGGGAAGATGGAAGGATAACATTATGACGCATTTAGGGAGTTCACACGTCGTAAGAGGAGGTAATTTTTTTTGCTAGTGGGGTGGGACTAAGTCCCTTATACTGCGGCCACTTCTGGCCTATTGCATCAGCCCCAGATGATAGGTGAGGGTGATTGTGGAGCAATTAGTAGAATGAAGATTGGCAGGGGAAACCGAAGTACTCGGAGAAAACCTGCCCCAGCGCCACTTTGTCCACCACAATTCCCACTTGACCAGACCCGGGATCGAACCTGGGCCGCCGCGGTGGGAAGCCAGCGACTAACCGCTTGAGCTATGGCGCGGCCTTAAGAGGAGGTAAATGGAACTAGTCCAGGATCGTATCCAATGGCGGGTAGTGATGTTAGTGATGTTGAACCTTGGGATCTGCAACCACGAACTTAATTAATAACTTCATACCTCTCTAATATTCAGTTATGTAGCATGAATTATTATTTCCTTTGTACTACAGTCTGACCAGCTGTTTCTCTGTAACATTTGGCGCATTTTATTTTTGCGAGCCAGAACAGCTCAGCGAGTAAAGCGAACGGCTACGTGACAGACGGCCAGTCTATGGATCTTTCTTTTTGCCATACTGGCTATCGGCCCACCTAGTCTATTGCCCAGAGGGTATCGAAGGTTCTTTAACCTAAGGGAAAGTTGGTGAAACGTGAGCTACTGAGCAGGTTCACTCTGGCGGTAAGGCTTCTAACGAATTCGGGTGATAACTGGTTCGAATCTCGGCTGGGACACTCTTTATCCCTACTGAGGTTTGTCTCTTTTTTTCCTCAGTACTTCCACGAAGACGCCGGAATAGTACATCAAACCGGGCAACGACCTCTTCCTTCACGTTCTTTCTAATTCGTTATTTATTAAATTTTATCATTCTACCCTCCCTCTATCCGCTAAAGTTGGCACTAACTTCCCCGACAAGCGGCGGTCGCTCGGTCGGTATAGTTCACTTGCGGACTAAAACCGCGGTGTTTTATTTTTGTATCATTCTACCCTGAAGACGGAGGTGCTACATTCCTCTAAAACGTCGATAAATCGCTACCAGACTATATGACGTCACATACCAGAAGGTGGCGGCAATCTGCTTAGTCACCGCGTGAGAAAACGAAATCTCGCAGCTGAAGACAATTCTTGATTTATGGTTTGTTCAGCGACGCTATTTCTTCTTATAGCGTCCAATGAGATGTGAATATGAGCAGAAGTAATGAGGTAACGATTTCCATAGAAGCGAGGGTGCTATCCCGTCATTCTCTATGAAGAATGAGATATAAACTGGAGGAAGCTCATGACACTGGTAGCTGGTAACGCATTTCGGGATCTTGCCGAACACAAACCTAGAATCCTACCTCAGTGTCACCCCGACAGGCGAAAAACATTCGTTAAATGTGTTGTGCCTGTATGTACATACGTACGTACATTACCGTCGATCATCTGTAAATAATATGGCGGAAATAGGTACTTCGGCCAATAAAGCTTTCGAACACATGAACAGTTTAAAACTGACCAACAGCTGAAGATGGTGAGGTTCATAAATGGGCATGCTTGTAAACTGATCGTGTACTTGCATGCTAATTAATTTCGTAGTTGGGATGAGGCCAGCCAGTGTCAACTTCTTGATAACTACCTTACGAAAGACGTGACTAGCTGATCGATTGAGCTGTGTGTTGACTGGATTAGTCTAACTGCATCGTCGAACACAGTCCTTCTCGGTCAATAAATTTACCGCCTTTCATGGAACCCAGAGGTTCATTACCGCGTTCACTTGAGACGTCCCACCAGTTCATATCCTGAACTAGAAGAGGCAAGTCCTCAGCCATAAAGCTTAGTTGTTTATGATCTACTTTAATATTATACATTCATCTGCAGAGTTTCATCAATTGTTATAGTACGTATTCCTCATCTTTCATCGTTTCCAAATGTCCTGTCCGTCTCTTATACCTTGACTTGGTCACCGAAGTAGCCTAATATTTGGAGGGCACTAAAATTTATTAATCTCATCGTTATTGTATAGCCTGCTGTTGCTTTCTCCCTCCTAGGTCCAGATATTCTCTTCAGCACTTCATTCTTAAACACCCTCAGCGTATGTAGATTCTAAAGGGTTCTGACGATGGTGTAGAAGACTCAAAATTACTGGGTTTTTGGACTTTGTCCATCATTCGGTATTCTAGAAACTAGAAAACACAACGTTTCGGAAACTGGATCTGTTTCCGTCCTCAGGTGAAAGGGGGGACTGGAATCACTGGATTGAGGTTAGCTCTAATGGACCCAACTGAGTATGTGTCTTAACCCCCCTCACCTGAGGACGGAAACAGATCCAGTTGCCGAAACGTTGTGTTTTCTAGTTTCTAGAATGCCGGGCGATGGACAAAGTCCGAAAACCTAGTAACTCTCAGTATATGTTCGTCCCTTATATCGAGGGACCAACTTCCGTATCAGTACAAACCAGCTGTTAAAATTTTGTTTTTTGTGTGTCCTGTTTATATATTATTAGACACCACACCCGGAGGTATAAGATTCGTGATAGCAAGTATTTCTCGAGTATAATCCACTCTGAATATCTGTATTACTTGTATTTTTATTGAAACTTGTCACATTCTCGACCGAGCGACCGCCGCCTGTCGGCGAGGTTAGTGCCAACTTTAACGGATAGAGGGTGTCGCGTTGTCAGCACAACGAATCCCCACGGTCGTTAATTTTGGTTATCTAGACCTTTCGCTTGCGGACTCGAGTCACGGAGTTTTTTTTTGCCACATTCTGGAAGCCTAGCAATTTGCTAAACGTTTTACTGAATCATGTTTTCACTGCTTTGCTTCCGAGGCGACCCTCAGTAAGAATCTGCTCGACGAATGCCTGTAGGCTACATGATGCTGCTCACATCTCTTCCTGATTCCGTGGGATTATTCTCCTCGTTGTGTGATGCTATTATCCTCTTAAGCAACTCGTTTCACTTTCTCTTTGACAGACAAGAAGCGCAACCAATGCTGTGGTTGCAGAATATGCATTATCGCCTTGGAGGCTGAAGAACGTCAAATAGCGGCAAGTGAGATGTACAATAGAAGGAGAGGAGTAGCATCCACGCTTCCCGTTCTCCCTGGATCCTCCCTCGCTTCACGACTACAGGTTTCTGATTAGATAGGTACAGTTAATGGAAGAGTGTTTTCCAGTGTGCCGCCTTTTGTTTAAGGTGTCGGCCGTGAGTAACCATACTGAGGAGGCGCAAATTTGACGTGCACTTGCACTACACAAGGGCTGTTTGGACATGTCACCCTCACTTCCGTCTCCAGAGAGTGGCACATGGCACACGTATTTCGGGATCCTGCGACTTTTCAATAACGAACAGATTTTATTTCTGCTCAGCATTAAAAGAGCATTGGCTTGCCAGTTGAATCGGTGTTGTTTGATTCCTAAAGTTTTGCTTGTGTTTAACTAATTAAGCACTATGCCATGAAGGTGTATGGGGGAGTGGATGTATGGATCCACATTTTCTTGACCTCTGCACTAGCAGGAGGTGAGTGGTCAGCTTCACACCCTGGCCACTTTACCCCTGGGAAAAATCCCCGGTACCTACTGGATAGGAGGTTGAGTGGACCCCAGATTCAGTCTGGATGACGTAGAGAAGAGAAGATTCTTGACCCTACCGGGACTCGAACTCCGACCTCTCAGTCGTCCATCCCGTAACCTGTCTCTATACCGACTACGCTATCCCGTCTTGTTTGGGTGATTCTGGATATATTTAACGATTATTTTAACTACGTTTGTAATAAAGTGGAACCGTGATAGCGTAGTCGGTACAGCGACTGACTATGGATTGGACGACCGAGGGGTCAGAGTTCGAGTCCCGGTAGGGTAAAAAATTTTCTCTTCTCTAAATCGTCCAGACCGGTTCTGGGGCCCATCCAGCCTGCTATCAAATGGGTAACTAGGGCTCTTTCCCCGGGGGCAAAGTGGCAGGGGCTTGAAGCTGATTACTAATCTGCAGCTAGTGCCGAGGTCAAGAAAATGTGGAACTATACATGAACTTCCCATACGCCTTCATGGCGTGGTACTTAATTAGTTAAGAGCAGGGACAACTTTACCTTATCATTACGTTTGTAATAAGGCGTCCAATAATACAGCGATTCGTAATAATGATATGGAGAAGGAGAGGAAGCGATCGTGATACTACCAGCTGAGGAAAGCCAGGAAGTCACCTTCGAGCGGGAAGCAACCTATAGTGAAACAGGTATGCTGATCACTACGCCTTCAGTTCATAATCTCTACTGTTCGCCGTATGTAATTGTGATCCTGTCATGGAGATTGCGAGGGATGCGGAACTCACCATCAAGTAGGGAGACAAAATGCTCTGGTCGGCAGATCTGAAGGAAAGAGACAGCCTCAGTGAACTAGACCTACATTTGGAGGAAAATATTGAAATGGTCCTAAAAGAAATAAGACTGAAAAATGTGGGTTCAGGATGAAGATCCGGAAACGGTCTCTTGAACACGGCAGGAAACCGTCGGGGAATAAGCAATGAAGGAATACATCGTATAGTTAAGGAGTAGACAGAATTTGAGGCTCTCTTCGCCTTTGTAGATTGTTAAATAGCGCTTGTAAACTGAAACGTGATGTGGGTTATTCGTGAAGTAAAGGAATTCGTTGAATTTTTTTCCCTCCCCTTGGCACTACAGCCCCAGTGGGTCTAGGCCTACCTCCATGAACTTCTCCGTTCACTTCGGTTTTTCTCGATCTTACACATACGATAGGATTCCTTGGGCGGGTGATCAGCTCGTCGCAAGGCCTCTACCTGTAGACAACCACAGAAAAACGCACACAAACATCCATGCCCTGAGTGGGATTCGAAACCACGATCTCGGCTTCCGAGCGAGCGAAGACAGTGCATGCCTTAGACCGCTCGGCTACCGTGACCGGCATTCGTTGAATTAGAGCAGATAAAATAACATCAGAACAGCAAAATAAAATAAATCAAAACAAACTGATGACAAAGAAGGTGGCATTAATTCTGTTGTGAGGTACCGATGACCAGTGTTCAGTATACGAGTATATTAGTCTGCCCTTAGAGAAAATCTGCATTGCAAATTTAGCATCCTTTTTATTGTTTGTTTTGCTACCTGTATTTGACGTCTGTAGGTTCTTGTACACCTGTCGGTCACAGTTGCCGCACGGTCTAAGGCACGAACCGTCTTCGCCCGCTCGAACGCTGGGATCATGGATTTCAATCCCACTCGAGGCATGGATGTCTGTATATGCGTTTAATCTGTGTTTGTTGTCCTGTGTATAGGTAGCAGCCTTGCTACGGGCTGATCCCCTGTCTAAGGAGTCCTACAGACTGTGTATAGGATTAAGAAAGCGAAAAAGCGACCAAGGCCCAAAGGGCTGTAGAGCCGTGGAGAGAGAGAGAGGTTCTTGTACTTGTGCCCCATACACGATAAGTCATTGTGTGGAAGCTCTGTTTGTTCACTCTCTTTGTTGCACATCAAGACCTCATAGACATATAGCTCAAACTTCACACTCGGTGAACGAAACAAAAAATTGTTGACAAGAGTGAAGGCACGTGTTTAGTAATCATCTTTGCATTTGCGACAGAAGAAGAAAGTAAATATAATTACATATAACTCGCTCTTTATCATCCGAAGTGCAGGCGAACTGTACATTTCAGTACCTCCCGCCAAAGAAACCATTTGTAAATGTTAATGATGCAGTCGCTGTAGGAACAAACTAAACGCGTTTGTGCAAAGAGCACCATTCACTGTACAGCCTTTTCTGCGACACTTATTTTTGCGTTAAAATTATCACAGACTCTTCTGTTATATGCAACAGTGACACAAGACGTCAGTCACCTTCAGTCATTATCACAGCGATTACATAACAGCGAATGTTGTGCAAAATGATTGATCATGTATTGGGGCCTTTACACACATACGGTTTTTGTCACCTTCAGAGCTTGTTACGTTACCGTGGGTACTGTGAAAATAAATTAAGGTTGTGATACCAGTTACGGATCGAGGAGAGTGATTGAGTGTGTGAGAGAGTGAGAGCCAGCAAAGTCACTCCCCAGTAGAGAGAGTGACCAGCAGCAGTCAGATCCCTTCTCACATCGAAGAGGAGGCCCCATTTCGGAACACGTAGAAGTCTGGAACGAAGAAAAATATGCTCATGGGTTCCAACGAAGCTCTAAACCAAGAACGATTGTGCTGGCGAGGGCCAGCAGGGCTTAACTGGACTGTACTGCTTGCGGATCGAGCATTTAATGTAGAAGTCCATGTTACTTTTGGTTTCCTTAGAAAATTGTAAATTTTGAGTGAGATTGAGCTTCTAATAGCGGTGGAATATTGCGCCATGTAGTTTGGTAGCCCCTACCGTTTTACTCCCCCGGCAAAACAGCCCCCTGTGTCAATTGTGCTGCAGGCTGAGTGGGCCCTGAAGCCTGTCTGGGCGCTCTTTCCCCTGCCTGCAATCGATCTTGTCCAGTCCATAGCCTAGTCTCTATACTGAATTTAAAACCTAATATTCAGAATTCTCAGAAAAAAGGACCAATATAATAACATTTATAGATCAGAACCAAGCTTCTAAACTTGTACGCTTCTCCAAGTATAATTAGAATGACCAAGTCAAGGAGGATGAGGTGGGCAAGGCATGTAGCACGAATAGGGGAGACGAGGAATGTGTATAAATATTGGTGGGAAAGCCGGAAGGAAGGAGACCACTGGGAAGACCAAGGCGTAGGTGGGTGGATAATATTAAAATGGATCCCAGGGAAACAAGATGGAATATTATGGATTGGATTGAGTTGAATCAGGATAGTGACTTTTGGAGGGCTCTTGTGGACACTGTAATGAACCTTCGGGTTCAATAAAATGCTGGTAAGTTCTTGAGTAGCTGCTCAATTGGCGGCTCCTCAAGAAGGGCTCAGCTCCATGAGTGAGTAAGTACTGGATTAGTACCAAGATAATGATAGGAGGACACAGTTGATGACGTGAGGGGTTGTGAGATCTGTTGAGTGTAAAATGAATACGCTGCAGACGAATTAAACAGATTTGGACATTTCTATGGAACTTGGAGGCAAACGTCGCAGAGAAAGTATGAAAAGAAATCACGCTGGTATTTTGTAAGGCAACGGGAATGTTGTCACTCTGATTTAGCAGCGAAAACTGGGCGCTGGAAAAGAAAGCAACTAAGAAGACTATAAATAGCTGGACTGCGGTATCTGAGAACGGCAGGGTGAAATTTACTTGGTAAGAAACACACAGCGGGGATACAGAAACAGTATAAAAGTGGACCTAATTGGAAAGATTGTGTGATAGACTGCAGTGTATGAGGTTATGAAAAATATCATGACAGTACCACGCGAGAGGACGTAAAATAAGAGGGCATTGAACGAACATTTCAGAACGGAGGCTGAACAGACAAGTCATGCCTAATCTGTGATGATCATGAAGGTATTGTCACTTGTAGGGTTTACTGCGTGACTTGTAAGACGGGTTTTTGGATTGGATGATTGGATTTATTGTACGTTATACATTCACACAATTCGGGACTACAGGCAATACAGTGCTATCGCTATTCTACGCACTTTAAAGTTCACTGTTACACACATACTCGGATTTTCAGTCTTAACTAGTCGTATTCTGGCAACGGATTTATAACAGTCTCACTGTTATTTCAAATCACATATGAAGTCTTCTTTTCACATTCTAGTTCTTTTCTTACCATTATTCTGCAACTGTCAATTTCGAAGACTCGACTTAATTAAATTCTTCCGCTCCCAAGCTCATACCCTGTTAGGCTGGCTTCCCCAAATCTCGACTCATCTCTGTACTAATGCAGACGACCTTCTTTGTGCATTTGTAACACCTCGGCACGGACTACACGTAAAACAGCACCATCTATTGTCCCGTATTATTTTAGGCGTGTTTACTGAGCCTTTTCCTAGCAATGGGTCCATATGTCATATATATATACACGTGTTTATTATTCGCTGTGTCAGCATACACAGGTTCCGTTACAGTCATCAGTTAGGCCTGTCGATATGAAACCAAAAATATTTTCTCAGCTGCCATGTTACTTTCCCAGTTCTCCGTAAAATGTCCTAATAACTTCAAAGGTCCATACATTTTTGTTTTTAAAGCCCCGACTGCTTCTGTAAGTAACGTCCCTCAGCGTGAACACCACACCATGACGACGCAGCACACATCCGCGCATTGTTAACCTGGACTGAGAAGAGGGGCCAGCTTCACGTTCCGGCCTCGTTATACCGAATGAATAAAGTCCTTGATACCCATTCCATAGGATACTTGGGGTCTTGCCATAGCTCAGGTGGTTAGTCGCCTCTTTCCGACTATGGCGGCCCGGATTCGATACCGTGCCATTTCATGTGAGATTTTTGGTGGAAGAAGTGGCACTGGGGTATGTTTTTCCCCCCGAGTACTTTAGTTTTCCCTGCCAATTCTCATTGCATCAACTGATTCACATCCTATCTTCCGGCGCTATATGGTTTCAATTGTGACAGCGTTGTAAAATAACCAACTTGAAACTCTATGGGAAAATTAGCTGGCCGCTGGGCCATTTTCGATCTGGTGGAGAGAAGGGAAATCTCAGTTCTTGCCGAGACTTGAACACAGTACTCGTATTTTAATGTCTACCCAGTTACACCTCTGATTGACCTATCACACTGGCGTTGTTGGTGGCAGAAAGTTAGGAATGTCCAAATACTTCAGTCTCATGGGAGATTGAGAGTTCATCAGTAACACAATCTGAGTACAAAGCTTAGGGAGCATCAGTCAGTTGAGGTGTACATTATTAATGCGCGTATTTAAATCAGGGAACAGACACAGTTCATGCTGACTCCTTTTATCGCTGGACTTATAAAATAATGCTGTCTTCCGTTTAAAGCAAAATGAATAGGCTTGCAGTTAAATGCGTGTATGTTTAGCATAATTATGCCAGCGAGCTTCCGCAATTAGTGTGGCCAGCAACAACTGTCGCTCCTAGCTTGCAACTGGCACGGTGTTCACTTCATGGCCTGTACAACCTAGAAGTCTGTGTGCAAATTGTTTTCTTAACATGAAGTGTGTAAAGTTAAGCCAGCCAAACATTTATGTTTCTGATACTCCGGCTTGACTAACAACTTCATTAATTTCGGATATGAAACATGCGCCTTCTTCGTTATATATACAGGGTGTAAATAAATATATGTTACAACGCTCTGTGGTAGATACATGGGTTTAATCTGATCATATTTTGTTAATACACCTATATCCGGGAAAGGTTCGTTTACGCCCTAGGGCCTCTGAAATGTGAAGGAGGGCGCCCTTACCTCTTACCTCTGCGGTTTACTGGTGACATTTACCTAACATTTCTCCAAGAGACCTTACCGGAGCTGCTGGAAGCGGTGCCTTTGGAAGCCCATCGTCAAATGCGGTCCCAGCATGATGGCGCCCCGGCACACTGCACTGTTGTCAGTGAGTATTTGGATGAAACCTTTGGCAACAGATGGATTGGACGTGGAGGCCTAATAACCTGGCCCCCTCGCTCGCCTGACTTGACTCCACATGATTTCTTTCTCTGGGGCTACATGCAAAGCCTTGTGTACGAGACTCCAGAGGAGACACGACGTGATCTTGTGGCAAGAATTGCAGTAGCAGCTGGAACAGTCCGAGAAATGCCGGGAATCTTTCAAAGAGTTCAGCATGACATAGCCAGGCGGTGCAAAACATGCAGTGAAGTCGGCGGCCGCCATTTTGAGCAACTTTTATATGAGAAACAACGATAACATCCCCTAAAACTTACGTATCCTCCAGGAAAATTTTGTATCCCTTAGTGCCAAAAGGAAACGTTTCCGGACATTGGTGTATTAACAAAATATGATCAGATTGAACCCATCTATCTACCACAGAGCGTGTTAACATATTTGTTTATACTCTGTATATTACCGCCATCTTTGAGCCGATTGTCTAGATAATGTGGGACCCTCAACGTCTCACAGCCCTATGGGCCTTCACGGCATGTTACAGGGATAGCTTTACTTTACTTTTTATATTCATTTTTAAGTACCGTATTTACTCATGTATAGGCCGCACATTTTTTGCCAAAAATTCAAGAGGAAAACTGGGGTGCGGCTTATATTCGAAATATTCGAAATCACACTTCATTTAAAAAAATTATATTCATAATTAGTAATACAGGGCGTTCAAAGATCGAGGAAACCGGGGCAGAAAATTATTTTTTCTATAATTTCTGTCTGAAAATTGTGCTGCGGCCTATACACGCACGCGGCCTATACATGCGTAAATACGGTATGTTCTGCAAAGAAAGCGACAAGATATTAGGATCTGAAATCACGATGTTGATCCCGTGATAATGTAAGATTTTATGAAATCACAGAGAAGCGAAGCGGCCTTCGTTCTGCTTTTACAGCCTGCGTCAGTTTTATAGGAGCATTCCCAACCCGGTGCAACGCGCACCATGTTCCGCATGCATGGTGCGCCTCGAGAAACTCTGGGCGGATTTTCCGTTAGGGGTTTTTATGAAAAATTGTCGAACCATTACAATTGTAATTAAGATAACACAAGTTAACGACCATTTTACATGAGAGCCTATGTGGTTTCTGCGCGTAAATCCCAGAATATTTAGTGGAGAAACAAATGTCTGGAACAGAAGTTGTAAAGAAACATGAATGCCACGTGCTATGTCCAGTACATTTTCTCTATATTTGTTACAGTTTTCGAGACAGCGTAACGGAAGGATGTTATGAGCACATTTCCAAACTTTCGCATTTAACAATCAACTATGGTCCCTTGAACACAAACACAATTAAGAAAGAAAAAGGGAATCGTTGTTGATTTTTTACTGCGCTAAAGTCGGGGTTGTTTTCTTCTGTAAAGGCAATGCTCTGTTATAGCAATTAT
Organism: Cryptotermes secundus; assembly: GCF_002891405.2. Lineage (NCBI taxonomy): Eukaryota > Metazoa > Arthropoda > Insecta > Blattodea > Kalotermitidae > Cryptotermes > Cryptotermes secundus. The sequence continues at coordinate 650,584 of NW_019737988.1, forward strand.
ATTCATTAAAGCTCCAGAAACGAATCATTTCACTGTCAACTGACAATGTACTTGTTTATTTTATAAATCAATAGCCAAATTCGCATTTGGTTTTAAAACTCTTTATAAAATATTTAATCTAAGATTAAACTAACGTCCTCCTCATTTGAAGGCAGAACTCATGGTACTTCATTCTTATATTTATCGAGAACAATTTGTGTGCAAGTTAGGAATGAGATTAGCTGTTCATATGTATGAGTTTCATCTTTTTATGTCGAAACTCCTTGAATCATTTTTCTTATAGAGTAAACTGAGGTAAAGTTTTTCCTGTGCTTAGTTACCTAACCATTACGGTATGAATACATGAGAGCGTGGAGGTATATCTCTACCATTTTTTTAAACCTCGTCACTAGATGGATGTGAGTGGTCAGCTTCACGACCCTACCGCTTCACCCCCAGGAAAACAGCTCCCGGTGCCCATTATATAGGAGACTGGGTGGGCCCCAGTGCTGGCGAAGAGAAGAATCTCTTGTCTATAACGGGAATCAACCCACGATTGTCGTCCTAGTGGCTATACCGGCTGACCTATCCCGGCCCTTGATGTTATAAAATAGGCTCTTACACAGAACATCACAGTTCAGATGTCGCTGCTAAATCAAATGCATACGAATTGCACTTTATTTCTTTTGAGGGTTGTTCTCATAGTCGAAGCCGCTGGTTACTATTATGCTACAGGAATTTACATTTAACTGCAGTGGCCCAGCTCGCCTTGCTCTCACTCTACCCTTAGATTAGTCAAGTCACTACAGGACTTTAGCTGTATCAGTAAGTATCCTGTTGGTCTGTTTGTTTTCCTCCCAACAATAATACTTGACGTTACAGTGGAAACAGCAATGAAACATTCTTTTTATTGTGCGCTATAACTGCGTGTTTTGTGTCGTTACCACAGCATCAATCCACTCGCAGAGGCAGGCACGTCAGATTAATATAAGGTAGGTTATGCACAGGATAGTGCAGACATACATACGGCTTGTTTGCGTGGCCTACTTTGATTTTCAGGGTAACGAATTGAAGCCTGCCTAGTAGCAGAGTCGTGCCTCAGGCTTTCATCTGATTTAATTTCAGTACAGAGCCTTGGTACCAGAGAAGGCCAGACAGTCTGCTGCAAGTAAGCTATTTCAGTTGTCCATCAAGATTGCAGAGAGAAAGAGAATGAGAACTAAAGAGAGATACCTGACTAACTTGGAACTGGAAGAGTTGAAATGAGAAGAAGTCCCTTTTCCCAACAATCTGTAAGAAAGGTGTAAACATGTTTCACATGTGGAAGAGGACGGACGATAATATTCAGAATGACGTTCTATCGAAGAGTGATATAACTTGACGCTGTAGAGAGCCTGGGGTGGGGCATCATGAAGGTCCGTAGGTTCCAGTCAAGGAAGTATTTCGCTGGCTGGACTGGAGCCAGGAAGGTCATGACAGTGCCTGTTAAATTGCCAGTCCCATTAGCAAGAACTTTTACCAACTGCGTTGAGATTATTCCCTATCATCAATGAAATATTTTAAGGTCAGTTTATAATTTTAGAGGGTAACAGGAGGGTGCATAGAAGAAAGGCTTCGTTATTTGTATTCCTCGCCAAATGTTGTTTGGGCGATGAAACCGAGGAGGAAGACAGAGGTGGGCACGCAAGGCGAATTTAGTGTAGGAATATCCTACACGAAATAAGAAAACGGAAGGCTAATTGGATTGGTCATGTTTTACGCAGAAACTGCCTTCTAAAAGAAGTTATTGAAGGAAAGATAGAGGGGCGGATAGAAGTGACAAGAAGACGAGGAAGAAGACGTAAGAAGATGCTGGATGGCCTTGGGGACAGAAGAGGATACTATCATTTGAAAGAGAAAGCTCAAGATCGCATTAAGTGGAGGAATTGTTTTGGAAGAGACTGTGGACCTGTCGTCTGACAGATTACTGATGATGAAGATACAATATTGATCTTAAAATCTGAAGAGAAGTCACCACTTGGCTGACCTAGATATAGATGAAAGGATCACATTAATACGATTCTTGAAGAACTAGGACTGGACTGGACTGGACTGGACTGGACTGGATAGGGTGGAGTCCAATTGTGAACGCTGTACTGAACCTTTGGATTCCATATGAGGTGGGTAATTTCTTGACCAGTTCAGCGACTGTCAGCTTTTCATAAGGGATCATCTTAATGGAATCAGTAATATAGTTCTAATTCCTTGATGTGTTAATAATTTAGTTTTTATCAGTTCTTTGAAAGTCTGGCTTTTATTATCCGCAGATTAAATGAAAGTTCACACCGTAGACTTCAAACAACAGTAATGCCGAGAAAGTTTAGTCGGTATAATGACTAGGACACGGCTGGACGACCGGGGAATGGGGGTTCGATTCTCGGCAGCGAAAGAGTTTTTCTTTCCACAGCGTCCAGACCCGGTCTGAGGCTCACCCTTCCTCCTATCAAATAGGTACCGGGGGTAAAGCAGTCGGACCCGGTAGTTCACCACTCACTCACATCTAGTGCTAAGATTAAGAATGCATGGGGCTTCTGTCGCTCATGTCTTCATGGCATGGTTCTTAATTAAGCATAGGGAGAGCTTTACTTGTATCACATCATTATTTTCATACTTATTGTTTTCTCTTTTTTGCGCTTCACTGAGTATACAGTATTTCTGTCATCTTTCCCGTAATCAGTAACAAAACTTTCATTGGATAAATTTCGGCTGTATGAAATAAAATTAACGAAAATGAATATAAAAGTAAGGTAATTCGCTTAGTGGAGGGTGGAGTCCAACTGGGTCCACTCGGCACGTCGGCCACTGAATGGCCTATTGTACCTGCCCCGGGTGATTATGATGATGGAGAATTTGGTGCAATGAAGGTTGGCACGGGAAACCGAAGTACTTGGAGAAAACCTGCCCCAGCGCCACTTTGTCCACCACAAATCCCACTTGACCAGACCCGGGATCGAACCCGGGCCGCCGAGGTGAGACGCCTGCGACTAACCGCTTGAGCTATGGTGCGGTAATTAAGTTGCCTCTGTGCCTAGGCACCGCACACAGAAGGCATATATTGTGCGTGGAAGAAAAGCAAGTTCGCTTTTTGTCTGTTGAATAGAGGAAATGCTAACTAAATATCCAGTGTGTGCGTGGTAGGGACAGGGATAATATAGCCAATCACTTAACTGACAGCATCAATCCGGTTCAGTAAGGAATGCAGGAAAATAATATACAATACTTTTTGATGTGTTGTATACTACAAAGGAAAAAACTCGAAATGTAGCCCATACGCCCCATCATTCGCCAGAAGTTTAATAACGTGAGATAACTAGCCAAATTTATGTGCAAGTTGGCCACCGCCTAAAGTTTGTCATTTCTCATTCACTTAAGTATTTTCTCTCCTCTTATCTGCATCTTAACACTGTCTCTTCGACGTAGGGGACATTGTAAAAACGTATTAGAGACCTGCCGTTACGCAACATAAAAACAGTACTGATATGTTTTGAGCTTTCTAAGGCGGGGACAGTTCAGTTGTGGTCATCTGGATTGTGACACTGTAGGTATAGGCTGATACCGGCCTCTCGGACGAGCATGCTTCCTCCATCTTTAGTGTTGAAGATGGGAACATGTTATTCCGAACGTTGGAATCTAACTACGAATTACATTGTGTAAACCATAAGAACGTGATCTAGACCTGTAAACACTCGTTTTTTATAAGGAAGGCCGTAATCTGTGAACAGACAACTGAACGGATATAGGTTTAATTATCGAACTTAAAATATAAGTAGATACTGTAGGGTTTTGACCATGGTGTATTACACACAGAGGTACTGGGTTTTCGGACTTTGTCCATCGTCCGGATTCTAAATAACTAAGAAAAAACACGACGTTTCGGAAACTGGATCTGTTTCCGTCCTCAGGTGAGGAAAGACACCTACTCTATTTGGGTCCAGTGATTGAGGCTAGCTCTTTATAAGGGACCCAACAGAGTAGATATCTCCCCTCACCTGAGGACGGAAACAGATCCAGTTTCCGAAACGTCGTGTTTCTTCTTAGTTATTTAGAATCCGGACGAAGGACAAAGTCCGAAAACCCAGTATCTCTGTGTGTTAAAATATAAGGTTAAATTATCGTAACTGTTAACTCTGTGGAGAAGAGGAATTCTTCAGAAGCTAATAGTTGGGAACCTCGTCACTGTCTCGTTGTTTTCATCCTTGGAACCTGAAGCTTCATTACTGCGTTCGCAAGAGCCCAGTGGGAATTAGCCCACATCCTTACACCCTGTTTCTGCGTGGCGGAGAGGAAATATCGCGACCATGGGAAAGCAGTTCTTGTGATTTCGAAGATATGCGAAGAATATTCCGGATTTCCTTACTGAAGTGTTTTAGAACGTCGTCCGTACGTCTTTCCGCCAGCCCCTATGGTATGTAGTGGATCTGATAACTGGAAATGTAATAGCGCTTTGCATGTAATGCGAAACACAAAATTATGATCTTCTGATACAAGATTTCTGTGTATATGCAAATCTAAGTAATAAACGGAATGTAATATTATCGGATCCGGAAGTATTTTCATATTGTATTTTCTCTTTAATCTTTTCTTATTTTTTCACACTTGCAGTGGGCATGAATAAGCTTATGTGACTGAGGCTAGTGTGCACATATTATGAATTTCTGTCTCAATTGTGACGATTAGCTCGTACAGGACGTAGTAATGATCCAAGAGAACCGAGTCATTAAGGTCACTGGCTTTGTGCATCACATCCGGGGTTCGTTTCCCATTAAGGTTAGAGTTTTCTCTCTTTGCCAACACAACAAAGCAGGTCCTGGATCCATTCAGTCTTCTATCTAAAGAATTTTGAGGACTCTTTCTCCCGGGGAAGAAGTGGTCGGAGTGGGAAGCTCACCACCTCCATTTAGTGTCGCTGTTAATGTGTCCAGCTTTCCTCCACGCCTGATACACCATCAGGATATTGTGCTCAAGCACTGGAACAAGTTTCGGAAAGTATGTTAAGATAGTACAGATTAGTTGCTTAATCTTTGAAATTACATGTATCATTGTTTATTCTTTGTGTTAATTAGCACACAGGTAGCGTCTAGAAGCAGGAATCATATTTGTGTGCATGCTACTGTTGACTTGTCAGCGATAAAATATAATCCTAACAGGACAGTTATACACGGACAAGCAGTTATTTTTCCTTCGGCCCTTTTCTGCGTCCCGTTGTTGTATGCCGGCCGAATCTTCTTTTACGAGTAAAGGGGGCTGCAGGCACAGAGGGGATTTATAACTTGTAGGAGGGCATCTTACGGAGGAGTGCCTTGGTGGTTTACTAGAGCAAGTTCGTGCGTAGGACAGCAGCATGAGGATTCTTGTTATTCTTTAGGCGAAAAATCTATTATTCTTCTACCAGAACTATAATTTAGGGACATGGAAGATTCGTTTCAGACATTATCACATTCGGAAAACTGTGATGACCTTTACCGCGGTTGGAAGCTGCGTAACAAGTTACAAAGTATTCTGTTCCCTACCTCCTGTATTCGATCGGTTACAAGAATCGGAAAGTGACAACCTGTGTAGATGTTCTTTGCGAATCTTGTGCCCTTAAGTCTTGGCAGTGAATAATTATTGTGCATGTAGTTAGAAGACTTCACCTTCCCACTGCGGCGGCCCGGGTTCAATCCCGGGTGTGGTCAAGTGGGATTTGTGGTGGACAAAGTTTTACTGTGAGGGATTTTCTCCGAGTACTTCGGTTTTCCCTGCCAATCTTCATTCCATCAAATTCTCCATCATCATAATCACCCGGAGCAGGCTACAATAGGCCAATCAGTGGCCGACGTGCCGAGTGGACCCAGCTGAACTCCACCCCCCACTAAGCGAAAAAAAAAATGTTAGAAGACTTCAAGATCAACTCTGTTGCCATTTGAGTTGGTTGCACAATACAAACTGTACCCATCCCATCTTTGTGCTTGGAACCCGGAACAGATAATTGAAATAAGAAAGAGAGGTTAACACCGCGTTCCTATACTCCCTTGACTTTATCGTGAAAAACAACAGCGTTGATTTATAGCTGCAGAGTTAGAAGATCAAGAATTGGGACAAAATGATAAATATCTTCCATTGTTTGGACTGCAAGAGCAAGTTACTTTCGATTCTGGTTCCCTTCAAACGCCTTTCAGAGACGTGCTATGGGTGGAACCACAACCTGTAACGTCTTTTTAGTTCTTGTACCAATGGGTAACCCGTCAGGATCAAGTTGTAAGTACAATATAATCCCCAGTTTCTTACCTTCACAGATATGTCAGCCCCTGATTAAAATTTTATGAAATATTCTGTGTTATTAACGGTTCTCTTGGATGCGTTCAAAAAGGAACCCTTAACATATAGAGGTTATCAGCAGCAAGTCGTGCAGAAGTTCTAACCGCGGCCAAGGACTCTCTTTGATAGTCTGCCATATATTTCTTGTGGAGAATTGAAAGCTGGCCTGCGAGCGAGCTAGGTAACGGAGAAAGTGTGATGCTCAGATTGTACCTGTTCCCCAGTGCTACAGCCGCTGCTGTTTGCCCGGCCAACGCCACCACTACTCAGTCCGTGCCCTACTTTGGCTCAGGTAGGACGCAGAAACTTCGATGTTGGCATTATCGTTCCAGCATCGTGTGTAGCGTCGCAGTCGTCATAATAATCGAACTACGCGCCAAAACGGAAAACTACTTCGATCAAAACTATTGTTCTTTGCGGGTGCGATTGTTGAAGGAGTCTTCCCGACATGATGTCGAGTGATTGTTATTTATGTATGTTGATTCCATATAGAGTCGGCCGATGTGAAAGTTGTGGTGGAAAGAAGAAAAGATCAGAGAAGCACAAACTGATATAAGTGTGTTGAACAAGAATAATATGTACATATATTTTCATTTGTGGCGACTAGTTGAATTTTGTGACTGCGACATATCTCGGCATTATTTTAAGCAACCCAATCAGCATAATACGATAGTTACCATTAAGTGATACTTGTTTTAAGAACATATACATATATCCTTTACAGATAAAGTTACCACTGGTTATTTTACTAATTATTTGTGGATGATTTTTTGTAGTTATAATTAAAATTCAACACCGAGAGACTATTTAAACTGCACAATAACTTATCAACTGCAAACGCCCATGGTCACCTACAGTCGGTTATTTACCGTGTAAACATGACCTGAGAACAGACTTGGAAGCGTTACTATATAATATTCCAGTCTCCGTGATAATTTTGTTGTTGATTATTAGTTATACGGTGTGAGAACTGACTCAGAGTAATGGAATTGAATGCAGCATCCGGTGATAGAACAAACAAATATATCAGCATACGATTTCGCGGAGGTTGTGGTATTGGTGACTTCAACGCATGAGTAAGACTGAAACATTTTAAAGATTCCGTTGGTTATTAAAAAAAATATGAATTACTCGTGTATTTCTATCATTATAACATATCATTAACGCAAATACGGGGAAATATTAAATCACCAAAGTGAAAATGCCTGTGATTTCAACAAGTGGACTGGCTGGAGCCTGATGTAATCATATCAGTTTGTGGTTTTAGTATTTATGGCTTTTGATGGATGCAGGAGACATGGTGAGTGTGATCGTGGGAGCTGAGCAGGACAAGTGAGTGAGTGTGAATAATACCAACATAACTGTGCGGAAGGTTGTTTGTGTTGAAGCAGTACTGGTGGATACTTGTGGTGGTGTGTTCAAAAGTGGAATCTAGGAAGGAATGTATACTTGGCATCATCGACAGGATAATGACATCTTTTCGTCTAGAAAGGTTTGTAAAAATGACTAGTTTTGTTAATCTTTTAGGTTCCTTGTTAAATATAGAGCCCGTATTGACTTTCCTTTTTGACCGCTATACCACTTCCGCCATCATGCACAACACTGGCTTCACTTACTTTCACCGATATTAATACAGCTCTGGTCAAACGTTGTCCAACAGAAAGTGTTTTAGAAAATAATAGTTGCATTTTCTTGCTATTTAAATTTCTTGCTTAAGAGAGAATTTGCTTTTACCGAATTAGCAGGTATGAGGGTACCCTAACGGTGTTAATAGCCGAAATCCTCTGAAATTTGAAGTTTGTTTGATTACCCTTCGTGGTCTTCTTTCTTATGGATGAGTTTATGTCTAAAGTCAACGTGTCACTTATGCAGCATAATTTCGTAATAAATAAGTAATTAATTATATTTAATTCGTACCAAATACACAGTCAGTTGTGTTATAGTACATTTAATGTAATTTACTGTCAAGGAACCTGCAGACTTTGAAAGACGTTTTCTTTCATAAAAATATATGAAATTTTCAAAATGAGACTTTAGCCTGAAACGAAGAATCGTTATAAGTGTATCTGATTTAGTTCAGTAATATTGCTACCAGGAAAGAAAAGTCAAGTGAATTTATGACTTCTGAATTTGTATTTTTTTTTATGTTGATTCCTCCGATGTTCAAAATTAGCCGTTGATTTTTCATGGTTGCGTGTTAAAGCTCTCATATTTGCAGTGTGTGCTTGTTTATGGAGAAACCGTTGTTATCTAGACAAGGCCACTAAGAAAAACTAATAACCACTGCAAGGATACCTTTCCGCCGCTTTGAAACGTCATTTCCTACAGGAGTTCTTTGCCTTCGATTCTGTGCTATTATCTAGGACTTAACATCATACAATTTTAATGTACGGCTGTGACTAATGAATGATGTCTGTACTTCAGAATTGTTATCTGAAGGCACCTGAGGGAACTTCATTCCCAAATATTCCACATACCTCTGAAATGAAAACCAACATGCATTTGAACTTTATTTTTAATTATATTCATTCACAGAATGAGTATATGATGAACAACGTCAATATTTAAAGAAAGAATAGATATACCATTCCCCATTATGTGCGGAGTGAAGAAAATTATCTGCGAATGAATGTGTAATTGCTACATACAGTTTTGTTGGAATGTTTCCGTTAATTGCATGTTTTATTTCAATTTCAGGCGTCTGAATCCAAAATATGAAACGAATAATTTAGCAAATTCTGCAAGCTATATGCTCTTAATCGTAATTTTACACTCTTTTGCTTCTTCCCTGGTGGATCACAAGGAACAGTGATAAGAGAAAGGGAGAGGAACTTTCACTTTCCCACCATTTTCAAGTCATTGCCATTTTACTCATGCAACACGCGCAAATTTCCCTTTCATCTTTCATGCTTTTGTCTGTTGGTACAAACATCATACAACAAAACACTTGAGAAATTGCAGAACATTTTCAGAACACTAGTCAAATTATTAGTCTGTATAAGAATTGCATTTTATTTTAGAATCAGTACGAACATGTTTTAGAACTGAAATGAAATGACATAACATACATAGAATATGACTTTCGGTTTAAATTGTTTCAACCTTCAACCAGATTATAAATCTTTGTTTTTTCCTTTTTATTCCACTCCCTCTCCGCTTGTTAGTAGGAGACCATGTACTGTTTAATGCATACACCGATCTATGTGCAACCATAGAGCATAATTTGATCTATCTGGTATTTGCAAGTCTCGTTTTAGTCACTATGCGGAGCTCCGGCAGTAAATAATACAGATGATATGTGGTACCACAGGCTTTCATTTGTAGGACCTGAATTTATTGATCAAGTTACATTAATTCAGTGTTTGTTTCTAACAATACTTTCATGTATCATTTAAGAGGTTAAGATGTTTTGTTGTTTATGCTTACATTTTTATGAAGTTTATTAAAAGTTCAGGTACGTGTTTGATCCTGAATACATATAGTTAACAAATAGAATGTTAAGAAAAGCCTCAAGAGGTGTACGATTTTACATCTTTTTCTGCACCAATTTAATTATTGCAGAAGAATTTTAAGAGAATCCAAAGTGAAACGCGGGTACTTCAGCGAGAATATTGCAAAATATATCCGATAATTGCATATTGTAAGAGCTTTCTGCCAAACAATGTTTAGTTTAGATGCTTAACTTGACTATTTTGTTCGTGTTTTTTATATACGCCATTTTCAGTCTTTTTTATTTTTAATTCCTGGTATGGGCAAGAGATTTTCTCTTCAGCGGAGTGTCCAGATTGATTCTAGGATCCGCTCAGCTCCTGTACAATGGGAACCGGTGATATTTCCCTAGGGTTAAAGCGGCAAGGGCGTGAAGCTGATCTCTCACTTCCATCTACCGCCAGTGTTAAAAATGGTGGAGCTATTCGTAGACTCCCTCATACGTGCTCATGGTGTGGTGCTAGGTATCCAGTTTTTGCCTGTCCTCATGAGACACACTTGTTCTGAAAGCCATGTCTCCCAACTCTTCGTTGTGGATCGTGCACTCTTTCATCAAAATGATTGAGACAACGTAAGCGAAACCTTATAATTGTATAAGCTCATATTGTCGAAACAGCGATACGTGTATCTTTATGCACGACGCTAATATCAGATGTACACTACTCTTGTTTTGTTTTCTTACCTCATGTAGTATCGATGCTTTTGACTGTTGTATCCAGTGCCATTTTCAAAACTAATTTCAGATTTCCGATTTAGCCAAAGGTAAGAAATTATGGGCCTGAAATATCCAGTCATTTTAAAAGGTTTTTCTGGTCCCTTAATGTTAGTGTTTCTACGTTCATTTGAAAGTTCTGAAAATAATTTTTTGTAAAGCATACGCACTTCCGGTTTCCTTTTGCATGTATTTTACATGTTTACATCGTAGTCTTTAAATGACGTATACAGCGTAAGGGTTCCCATCACTTCTTTACATTGGAACAACTGTGTAAAATTATTGAACATTGTTGCCATCTTCATCGCATTGAAATATTAACCTTCAGTGTTAGAAACCATGGAAAGACGGCCTTCTGGTGCTGGACTTACTCAATGTTACACTGCAGCTACGATATTGCGCATTACGTTTTCTCATAAATACAGTCCAAACCAACATATATGACGCAACTTACTGATCATATTCGTCACTATAATATTGGTCTATAATGTTATTTCCAAATAAACTTTTACAATATACTAATATATTAAAATTGGCCTCTTTTGATAATTATTTGTCTAGGCAATTCTACTGCTTGTACGTTGTTTTTGTTCGAAAGCTTTTATTATATAGCCGAAGAATGTGATGGGTTGGCATCCTAGCATGCAGCACCTTGGATAAGGTAAAGTCCCTGTGCTTAATTAATTAAGCACTATGCCATGAAGACATGGGGAGTAGAGGTATAGCTCCACCATTTTTTACCCGGCACTAGATGGAGGATAGTGGTTAGCTTCACGTCCCTGTCAGTTTACCCCAGGCGAAAGAGCCCCCTGTACCCATTCAATAACTGTAGGCAATTTAGAGGTGTCATAAGCAATGAAATTGTTAAGAGCTTGTGCACTGTTAGTTCTTTATATTACTTATTTAAAACGTTGGTGCTTGAACCACGTTCATTTGAAGTATTATAAAATGTTATGAAAAACCGTTGAACCTTTTAGCGCCAGTTCAGTCGGTAAGAATTGCATATCAACATATAATTACCGGTAGAAATATCTGATATTAGTAATGAATTGTAAAATGAGATTAATTTTCATTGTATGAAGATGACAAATTTACGAACTGGGGTAACTGAATTGTCTCCTTTGCTCGGAATGGCAGAATTCGCTTCCCTTCGCCATCATGTCCAGGTCAGTTTTGGGTCTCACCAAGCTGTGGTAAAGCGGCCGGAGCCGAAGTCCACCTCAGTCTAATGGCTAAGTTAAAAATGATTGGACTTTTACCTTCCATAATGCTTATGCATAGAAATGAGTTTTACATATCAGTGTTAATATGTATAAATATACTGCGTATACATGGAGGATTTTTACTTTGTTGACCGATTCCACGGCTCTGCACTGCATGGCTACTCTTTCACCGCCTGCCGCGAGGCGCATACGAATTTTGTCGATGAAACAGCGTCCCTGACGGCCGTTAACTTTCGGAATGAAGTAGTTACAATTCACAGATCATAGGAGATGTTGAAAATGCTGTCCCTCTACACATAAATATCTTTCGCAATTAATTGTTTCTTTAAAAAACACAGGTACAACAATCCTTGCACTTACAGCCCACCAGACACCAACTTTCAGTGGATGGAGCAGGACTTCATGGGTTAGATGTGGATTCTGTGAACTCCAGCAGCGATTATTTTGCGTACTTGTGTATCCCTGCAAGTGCAACCACGCTCCATCAGAAAAGAATGTCAATTGTGGACCGATCTGACCTTAGACGACAAACTGTAGAAACCAACTGCAAAAATGAGCCCTGCTAGCTGAATTGCGCGGCTGCAAGGCGTTGCTGTTGTTTTATAGGGTCTGAGCTTGAGCAATTGCGTCGCCCTTCTTGCACTAGACTTTGTCACTCCAATTTCTTGAGCTAGACGTTTCAATATATTTTAAAATCTGGCCTCTTTGTCGTCTAATTTCTCAATAAGCTTTCGGGCTTATGTTCTTGTTTCTTGTCTACTAAGAGGCCCGTTGCTCTAAGTTTATTCACCAAATTGTGAATTGTCTGTCTACTGGGAACTCTTTCATCACGAAATTTACGTCGATATTTTAGCCAACACTTTCCAGCAGATAAGTATTTCACGTAGGTGTAACACAGAAATACACGTCACTCTAAAGTATACCGCACCATGATGTACCACATTGTTCACTAACCGTAACTGAGAACAAATGGCTAACGGAGCTGATAACCGCTGCCTACTGTTAACACATCATAAACAGACTCTACGCATAAACCGCACTGCTTGTCGTAAAACGTAATGTACCAATGTTATTGGCTATCAGGTATGCTGATTCGCCGGCAAAATTCGTATCAGCTCGCGGTAAGCAGCGCACCGGTCGCCGTGAAGCGCAGAGTCATGAACCGGTCAATAAAGTTAAAGAACTCCATATATATATATATATANACACACACACACACACACTACCACAGTCAGTAAGTTCTTGAAATGGCCGCAAAGCGTCGTACGGGAATTTACTGCCAATATGTTTCAGCAATGTTTTCGACAGCTATATCAACGTTGGCAGGTTCTGGACTGAATGGTAGCAAGCATTACCGGAATCCAGTCTCTTAATTTCCTCCTGAATCAAATTTTGATTTTTTACCGTCGTTCCCAAACATTTAAACTGTGCCATGTTTTCAAAGGATCTGTTAGCTCTCTTTATGTCATGATTTTGCCCCGCATTCTGGTGACGAGACAGCAACATATACTTAGTTTTCTCTGCTTTTACTTCTAGACCAACTTCCTTACTAGCGTCTTTTAAAGTTTCCGTGTTTATCTAATAGTATCCATTATATATATTTCACAGTATGGGTTGTCTCTCTGTCCATATGTCACACTCCATATCTCAGAAATTGGTATTGAGAGCGAATTAGCGTAAATACAAAAAGGGTTCATTGTAGGAAACAAAACTCAGAAAATTATTAAGTTTGCCCTTGCATGGTTAAAAGTCTAAGTAAAAATTTTCTTCATTCTTTCATCCAAAAGAAAAACTTTAAGACTGTGACAGTGAACACGTAACCTTTATATTGTCATAATCTGACCATGGTAACGAATCATGTTCTGAATGTCGCATAAACGACGTGTGTGAGGCAGACTGCCTGTAGACGTGTGTCTACAGGCAGCCATCACGTAAAAGAAATTGTTCCTCAGCTTTAAGTTCAGCTTTGTGTGCACGGTTTCGCTACTATGAAACAGTTGCTGAGAGTAGATACGGATTATGATGAATGCTACAAAGCCAATCACTTAGGCCGCGTCATAGCTTGCTGGCTTCACACCGCGGCGGCCCAGGTTCGATCCCGGGTCTGGTCAAGTGGGATTTGTAGTGGACAAAGTGGCGCTGGGGCGGGTTTTCTCCGAGTACTTCGGTTTCCCCTGCCAATCTTCATTCCACCAAATTCTCCATCATCATAATTACCCGGGGCAGGCTACAATAGGCCAAGCATTGGCCGCCGTGCCGAGAGGACCCAGTTGGACTCCACCCCTCACTAAGCGAATTAAAAAAAAAAAGGCATATCACTTGGTACATTCAGACTTGTTCACATAGATGATAACCAGATTCATTTGCACCCTTACAGTGCCTTTCTCTTAGTCCGTGATACTTGTTGGGACATGTTTTTAGCCTTTAGCTACATTCGCTTTGGTTTTATTTAACAATGAACCTTGTATCTCCTTGGCATACATATCTTCCAGCTTACTGTGGCGCCTACTATCAGTTCGCAATTAAACTAATCCATGCAGCAGAGCTCTGCTTGCGGAACCCATGCTCATGTGATAAATAAATTCTCTACCACTTTTGGAAACAGAAGGTTCTTAATTCTATTTACTCCAGCTTGCATCTGGACTAAACCACAGCCAGTTAAATCCCCTCCACGCCATTCATTTTAACTTTGTAACATTTGAGGTTTTCACGGCGGTGACTATGAAGAAAGGAATCTTCTGGAATGTGACGCCGTGTGGATATTGTATTAACCTACGTTTCGGTGGAACGTATCGCCTCCATTTTCACGGTAGAAGAAAAAAGAAGACTGTTAGCACCTGCTCACGCTGGTTCCTCGCTCGCAGATTTTTATTTTTTCTTCTACCCTGAAGATGGAAGCGATACGTTCCTCCGAAACATCGGTTAATACAATATCTACACAGCGCCACATCCCAGAAGTCGGCTTACTTCATTTTAACTTTATTCTTCCACAGACGCCTAAGCTTCAAAAATGTTTTTTTCCTTCAGAATTTTCTAAAACTTTATGTTTAGTAGTGCTTAATTATATAATTAAGTAAAGGAATAAATTTAAATTTTTGTATGTTATTTTACTTTCCCATTATTTCTACGTGTCCCGTCCATGTCATCCCTACTGAACCATATTGATTTGTTCACCCAAATAATTGATGAAACTTCTTGTCTTGTACTTTTCAACCTTTGTTCCCTCCTCTCTTTTAAGATCACTAAGGTTCTACTAATTACAGTAGGCCTAACTCGTAATTACAACTTATGTAGTTCAAAGCTCAAGTCATTTCATAGAATTCATGAATGTTCAGTGACTGAAGGGTGAACAGGCGGCTGGCTAGGAGAAAGTAGTTCTGTTAGTGTGGAGAGAATCTAAAATGTTTTGGTGCTGCGAAATCTTGTATTCATGCTCTTTCTCTGTGTCTGTTCTATACCACAGGATCTATGTGAAGCGTAGGAAGGCTCAAACAGAAATTAAAATTAAAATTCTAGATTTTTTTTTTGTTCGGTAAAACTGGTTATCGCTATCCGTGTTCGAAGAGTCTTGACTTTTTAAATGGGAGACTTTGGGAAATTTCAGTTAGAATTCATAATTTAGAAGGTACATTATTATTATCATTATTATTATTATTATTATTATTATAAAGTTGTTCCTGGACTTAATTTTGCTCCAAGTAGTGAAGGCATATCGAATGAGTGGTTAGTCTCAACTACGGCCATTTTCTCTCCTGGAGAAGCGCCTCCGGTGCCCCTTAGGTAATGGGTTTTCTGGGGTGCAGACACGAACTGGGTGCAGTGGTGAAAATAATGATCCTTGCATGTGTCAGAAATCGAACCTTTATCTTCCAGCCCGTAGCTATTTAATTTACTGAATTATTTCGGCTCTTAGTTACCCCTGATTTTTAGTTTATTTAAGGATGCTTTTCAGCTGCTTAGGTTATATAGCGGCGAATGGTAGTAAGATTGGAAATGTAAAATTTCAACCGCGATCATGGTCTGTGAAAATTCTTGTCTCGGAATTTGCCTGGGGGGGGGGCTGATGAAAGCCGGCAGCAACCACAGTCAGGTGAGTTGCTTTCGGACCCAGCTGCTAGGTCGAGACCTGACGAGTGCGAAGCAACATGCACTGCACAGCGTGAAGATTTAGGACAAAACTTGGCCCTCGGGCGATCCTGGCCTTTTCTCAGCCTAAGACCAACACAGCTGTTTTCGGAACATTCCGTACTCAGTCTTAGAGTGGAGGCAAGTTAACTGGTGGTGAAATAGCATCACTCCAAGTTCGAGACCAGTTGTAGTGCCGCCGACTGACAGAGTTTTGGATTTGGATCAATGACGCGAGGGAAAGTTCAGGTTTTGGGAAGCCTTTGGCGATGGAACTGGCTTCAACACCAGGAATACGAAATCCCACCGTTGGATAGGATCCTCAGCCAGTTCCGTTCTCCAGCTCTCACAAGCATTCACCCTGATTCATCGTAGTTGTATGTTCTGCCTTCCACAGTGTTCCAGTTGGACGTTTAGCAGTAGATTGCACCCCCCAACGGGGATTTTGTATGTTCGTTGTCTCCCCAACTTAATCACATGCAAGACCCATCACAGACTTCTTGACTTCACAGTCCTCTCACAATCCTGATTTGTCATTAAGTTACCTGTTTGTAACTTTTTTTTTCCTTGGCACTACAGCCCCAGTGAGCCTAGGCCTACCTCCATGAACTCCGTTCGCTTCGGTTTTTCTAGATCTTACACAGTCGGTAGGAGTCCTTGGGCGGGTGATCAGCTCGTCGCAAGGCCTGTACCTGTACACAGACACAGAAAAATGCACACACACAAACTAAACATCCATGCCCTGAGTGAAATTCGAACCCACGATCCCGGTTTCCAAGCGAGTGAAGACAGTACATGCCTTAGTCCGCTTGGCTGCCGTGACCGGCACCTGTTTGTAACTAGTATCTTAAAAAGCTCTCTTACTTCGTCGTGTTATATCCAGACTGTTTTTAAAAGTATTTAGCGGTTCTAAAATGTTGTAAATTTTGTTCTTCCCTCAACATAAAAAGACCAAATTTTACACCCCTACAGATCAACCTAGGAGCTAGGATAGCATAGCTGGTATAGGGACAGGCTGGATGATAGAGTGTTCGGAGTTCGAGACTCCGTATGGTCAAGTTTCTTCTCTTCTCCACATCGTCCAGACCGGTTTCTGGGCCCATCAGCCTCCTATCCAATGGGTACCGGGGGTTCTTTCCCCGGAGGTAAAGCTGTGTGAAGCTGACCACTCATCTTCCATTAATGCCGAGGTCAAGAAAAGTAGATCTATATATCCACTACCCTCATACGCCTTCATGGATAGTGCTTAATTCATTAAGCGCAGGGACAAATTTATAGGGCAAACTACTGGATTATTGTTTTGTGTATTATAATCTTAAACGTTTCGGAATGTAGTCAAACAGTTTTAGATCTCCGTAATAGCTGTCCTCTATAAAGACAACCCACAGAATGTAAATGACTAATCGAATAGTAGACTGGACTGTTTATTGATTGCGTCAAAGTTGCTGCTTAGCATCGAATGCTTTGCATAGAGGATGGGTAAGAATGAGGAATTGAAAGGAGTGTTATGGGAACTGGTATTGACGCATTTCAGTGTAGTGTACTGCCTGATACAAGTGTGGTAACTGCTTTCTGTTCAGCGGCCACAATGACTGCGAGGAGAATACTCTTGCGAGAAGAAAAATGTAATCGTATTTGAGGATTCCGGTAAATTTTTCTCAGATATTCGGACAGATAGAACGTGTTAAAAGGTAAAAATAGCATCGAAAGAAAGGCATTGGCCTACATTGGAACGCATCTCGAGCAAATTTCATTCAAATTTCTCAAACCCAATTAAAGCTCTGCCGGTCACGGTAGCCGAGCGGTCTAAGGCATGCACTGTCTTCACTCGCTCGGAAGCCGGGATCGTGGGTTCGAATCCCACTCAGGGCATGGATGTTTGTGTGCGTTTTTCTGTGTTTCTCTACAGGTAGAGGCCTTGCGACGAGCTGATCACTCGCCCAAGGAGTCCTACCGTATGTGTAAGATCGAGAAAAACCTAAGTGAACGGAGTTCATGGAGGTAGGTCTACGCCCACTGGGGCTGTAGTGCCAAGGGAAAAAAAATTAAGCTCTAGTAAATTTAACTACTTATTGTCACGTGTAGAGGTGCCATATAAAAGGGATTTTGAATTGGGTGATTGGATTTATTCACAGCCGGTCACGGTAATAGCGCGATCTAAGGCATGTACTCTCTTCGCTTGCTCTGAAGCCGGAATAGTGGGATCGAATCCCACACAAGGCACAAATGTTTGGTATGTGTATGTGTTGCCCTGTGTTTAAGTAGAGGCCTTGAGACGAGCTGATCACTCGTCCAAGGAGTCCAGCCGTCTGTAAAAATGATCATGAAAGTGAAAAATCAGAGGTCAAGTCTCAATTCAATTCCTCTACTCCCAAGCTCATATCCCGGGAGGCTGGCGTCTTGAACTCTGCTTTATTCGACTACTCACCATTTCTTTATAACCATTTTGCACGGACCACACACACAACAGAGTCCCTATTGTTAAGGAGGCGTGTTTATTGAACCGTTGTTTAGCAGTGGACGTCCTGTTGTTGTGTGCATTTGCTTCCACGGGATTATGTTTACCTAGCCGTTGCCTAGCAAAGAATATACACGCCACAATACGTATACGACATATCCTGAAGCTTGCATTTACTTCGAAACATCAAGTATTTTTACATCATTGTCTCTGCGCTGTGTATGAAGAAATAGAATTTGATGAGGGCATTATTATTAATGTATGAAAATCATTGTTTTCACGGTTCATTCTTTTCGCGTTCTGTGGCCCGCGTTCTTACGCTCACTGTGGCCATATAGAGGGAGTGATTTGATTCAGGAATCTTAGGAATCTTGGAAAATGAAAGTGAGACGTATTGCCGAGGGACCAACTTGTTTGAAAGAGTAAACACGAGGAAGAAGAAAGTTTAACTGTAACTGTAAATGTCACATCAAAGGACCCTATGGCATTATTTCTTTTTATTGGTAATGGGATGGGACTAAGTACTTTGTACTGCGGCCACTTCTGGTCTATTGTACCAGCCCCAGATGATAGGTGAGGGTGATTGTGGAGCAATTGGTGGAATGAAGATTGGCAGGGGAAACCGAAGTACTCGGAGAAAACCTGACCCAGCGCCACTTTGTCCTAACCACAAATCCCAATTGACCAGACCCGGGATCGAACCCGGGCCGCCGCGGTGGGAAGTCAGCAACTAACCGCTTAAGCTATAGCGCGTCCTACCCTATGGCACACCTGTTAAACATAGGGTGATTCCCAGGCCCATGTGACACTATTATACGTATATCCGATTATTATTACTCTGTTTGGTTTATACATCGAACCGTAAAAAATAACAGACTAACAGACTAACTAACTAACAGACCTCTGAAAAAATGCAGCTCTTTATAATTCGTATTAAATTAAGTAAAGGAGTTGCATTTGTTTATGAATGTATAAGGGGTGGGCCTTCTCGGCCCTTTCACCGCGACCTACTGCATTTTGTTAAGTTCGATACAATAGACGAACCGATTTATGTGTGGGCCCGCGTCTGCGGATTTTTAAGCAATATTAACAATGGATTTCGTATTAATTGCGGTAGGTAACATTTTCTGTGCCGTTAATTGATTACCACGCTATGGAACGTAACTGGGAGGCCAGGTATAGATACACATCTCTTCAGTCTCAGCGCTAGATAAATGTGGGCTTCACGCCTCGACCATTCTAGCCCTTGGGAAAGAAACCCAGGTTGGCCCCCGGGTAGAAAGTTGGTTGGGTTCCTGTGCCGGTATGGACTTGTTTGCAACGGTCTTGACGACTGTATTTCGATTCCCTGCAAGGGTAGGGATTTTTCGCTTCGTCACCCTGAGTAGACTGGCTTTGGTCCTCAGCCTCCGTCTTATCCATTTGGTACTAGAGGCTCTTCTCCGGAGATAAAACAACTGGAGCGTAAAGCTGATCACTCATGTCCATCCAGTGGTGAAATACATAAGAATAAGAATATATAAGAATGCATGGAGACATAACTCAGTTTCTTCATACGCCTTTATGGTTTGGGACTTTAGCAAAGGTGGGGGGGGGGGCACGCGGCAACGTAGTTGGTTAAGGCACTATGCTACAAGCTGGAAGTTCGCGGGTTCGAGTCCCGATGAGGTGGATTTTTTTTTAATTGACCTGTTCCTTCCAACCACACTATGGCCCTGGGGTCAACTCAGCCTCTAACAGAAATAAGTATCGGGAATTTTCGTGGGGGTAAAGGGTACCCACATACCATCAAACTTGCACACCGTAAGTATTTAACATATCATTGATACGTGTTACTATATAGTCAAGTTATAGCACATTAAAAACACTAACAGACTGACCCTCATTTATTACAGATTGGAAACTTGTCTTTGGGCCTCGTATACCGGGCTTATTACATAGAATTTCTGCAACAGGACCTATGCAACATACACGCCCAATTCTACACTGTACCAGGATATCCCCTTAAAATATTTTAGTTGGCATATAGATCCCTAACCCTACATATATTTTGTTAATACCTTTTAATATATTATATTAAACAATGAGAAAATGACAATGAACTACAACCAAATAAATTGTTGATTTCAAGACGGCATTTGTATTATTATATATAAATACCTTTTAATATACTTTTATATACGGCTAACATACCTATAATATGTTTTATTTATATTTCGACATTTTATATATGTACACCTTTATTCTATCATTTATTTTCAATCTTAATCATGTATTTGGTATTTTAACTATACAGTAATCTGAGGCAAAGTTTTTATGTTAATATTTAATACAACGCATTGCACCGATAAGGATCCGTATCAGCATTTCAATAAATATACGTGTTCCTGCCTGATGATGGTCATGTATGCCCGAAACATGTCGCAGTAAATACAGATCTAAATGTAATACTGAGATATTTGTTGTGTTGACGGTAACATAGTTCCTACATATTATATATTGTCAGACACACAACAGGATGCAACCAATGAAAATAACTACGCTACTGCGTGCCCCTGAACTTTACTGTGAGCCAGATGAATTCAGTCCACACCCTCATACTGTTCGTTTTAATAACATCCTCCCCTGTATACCTAGGTTTCCAGCAGTCTCTTCCCGTCACGTTTTCCGCCTTTGTTTCTCGTCTCATCCAGTCTTGCTCCATGTCAGCCATTCTTCATCCTCTTTGAGCTGATCACTAACACTCTATGGGGACGGATACAAAGTATGAAACTGGTCTTTATGCGACTTTCTTTAACCTCTATCTTCCTTGAAGTAATACCATCCGAGATCAGGCCGCGCCATAGCTCAAGTGGTTAGTCGCTGGCTTCTCACCCCGGCGGCCCGGGTTCGATCCCATGTCTGATCAACTGGGATTTGTGGTGGACAAAGTGGCGCTGGGGCAGGTTTTCTCCGAGTACTTCGGCTTCTCCTGCCAATCTTCATTCCACCAATTGCTCTACAATCACCCTCACCTATCATCTGGGGCTGGTACCATAGGCCAGAAGTGGCCGCAGTACAAGGGACTTAGTCCCACCCCACTAGCAATAAATAATCTTACATCCGAGGAATATGAGATCAGGCGTCATCGCGTTAATTGTAGATCGTCCAGTGAATGTGACACGGACTGTGACCTTGTTGCATGATAAACAGACAGTGGTTGCAACCGCCGCGGAACTGGGGCACAGCTGCTGGCTTGCGTTTTGGCAGAACTGTCAGCGGTTCACTCCAGGCCAGCCTCGCTACAGTACATAACATCATTTACATACACGTATATACTTCGAGTTAATCGTATTGGAAGTGCTTTGGAAGGTCTAAAGTGAAATGTATTTATTTTCTGTATAACTTCCATTTCTCCGAAATGACTGCAGGGAGTGTTTACGAGTAGATGCGTGCAATAAAGTCTGCAGACAATGCGGGAGCGCTCAGACTGAATTATATTAATGTGTAAATAGCGAAATATAGGAGAAAGAATATAATTACTAGAGGAAGAGGTGTCCCAAATATTATCTTTAAACAGGTCAGGCTATGAGTCAGAAGTATAAAACTCTTTATTGATATCCATTTGGGGGCACATGGTAGCGTAGTTTGTTAAGGCACTATGCTACAAGCCGGAAGGTCGCGGGTTCGTTTCATGATGAGGTAATTGGATTTTTCATTTTACCTAATCCTTCCAGCAGCACTATGGCCCTGCGGTCGACTCAGCCTCTAGCAGAAATGAGTACCAGGAATCTTCCTGGGGGTAAAGGGCGGCCGGCGCGTAAGGCTAACAACCTCACCGCCAGCTGTTAGCTGATTGTCTAGAAAATGTAGGAGCCTCGACGTCTCATACCCCTATGGGTCTTCACGGCCTGTTACAGTTAATTATCTGATTTGTTGTGTGAATGTTCTTGGGACACGGCGGCGCGTCCGAGATTAGCAACCACGGAACGCTTCCATACAACCGGCACAGAGTGTGTAAGCAAGGGTGGGAATGAAATTTTTCTACAAAATGGAATATCTGTTGGGGAAGTCTCGACGTTTTACAGATGTTTCTTTATAAACCGAATTAACACCTATTCTCTTCTTTCCTCTGTTTTATTTGTCTCTTTATATATTTTGTTTGTTTTGTTGTCCTATTTTCTTTCCGTTTCATAAACTTCTTTCCATGTTTTCCTATCTTGCTTTCTTTATTCATTCTGTTTTTTATTTCTCTTGATTTTTTATTGTTTGCTGCTTTCCCTTCACTTCAGTTTTCGTTTTCTCTGTTAATTTACTTGCAGTTTTGTTCCAGTCTCTCCTTCCACCATCCGCTCTTTTGCGAAGTTTTGAAGACGTTGCGTATGCAGAAGCAGTGTGCTCCTTTAGAATATAAACAAGGAGTTATATCTTCTGGATTATAGCTCCCTGTAGTCCAGTGAAAGTCAGCCGACGTTTCGGAGACACATCGCCTCTACAGGACCAAAGAGTAAACAAAGAAAGAAACCAGCATGAAAGAGGCAGAAACGTCCGTCGAATTTCACCGGACTACACTGTAGTCTCCGCTGTGAGAATCTCGAACCCAAAATGATATTAAACAGTTAATGGTAATGTGTATTACGTCATTCCCATGGATACCAAGCTCAACGTAGTACGTTGCACGGCTGTTTTGCCTAAATTGGTTTTAACATAAAACAGTGGGGCACCAGTCTTCACGGTGTCACATCTCAGTAGATTGTAATCACGTAATTACTCAGTATGTAACATTGTACATTGCTCATCTTAGGCCCAGTGTTTTCCTGAGTACTTTGTTTTCAGACGATTGTGATGTTTGTTATTCTCTCTAATTAAGATGCCACACTCACGCCTATGAAAAACAACAGGTGTTTAGCGTAGTAGTAGTAGTAGTAGTAGTAGTAGTAGTAGTAGTAGTAGTAGTACACCATGAATCTTATTTTCCTTTTCCTCATTTTCCTATGGCCCTTTGGGGCCATTACGACGCTTTCAGTATGTGGGCTATATAGTGTCGAATTGAAAAGAATCCAGAAGGAAGCGGTCCTGGGATAATCGAGGTGTTGTTCTAGAGTTTGCGAGTAGGGGCTGAGGAAAAAAAGAGAAGTATTTAAATTAGGATATCTGGCGTCCTGGCCGAGATTCGATCCGACCACCTCCCGAATGAAAATCTATAGCGTTGGCTTTGTAGACCCCCTTCGGTTTGTTTAATGTGTTTTCCATTCTCAGACTGTTTATTGTGTTTGCCTGTGGTTCTGTTATGAGTGTTACCGATTTGATGTGAGGTTTGTGTACTTAGGTTTATCTGCATTTACTTCTAGTTCAGTTCGCTTGCTGATCCGGATGACAAATTTTTCTTTAGAACCCCCCCCCCCANAAAAATTAATGACGTGAACAATGCTCTTCTGTGGCAGTAATCGTTATTAGTTTGCAAAACACACAAATGGTTACAGAAAAATTTGGACTGTGAAAATATATCCCATTCTCCTTGGTGAGGACAGTTGTTTTATGCCAGTGCCTGTTGGAATTCGATAGTATATCCTTCCGTCCATTCACCTGTCTTACGTCCAAAAGTCCTTGCTGAAATATGCGTTATCTGTTTCGGTTTCTCTGACACTGTTTTCCTTTCTCTTAAGATTTTAGTTCACTGGTGCAGTGAAGCAGGTCTGTTATTAACCACCTAACTAAACTAACTCCATGAAGCCGCCAGTTGCTCAGCTACTAAATAATATTCAAATATTTTCTGAAACTGTTTTCACTGGTCCTTATCCTGAGCCACATCAATCCAATCTATACCACTCCATCATGTCTCTTTAAGATCCATTTTAATACGGTATTATCCTTCCGCCTACGTCTAGGTCTTCCTAGTGGTCTCTTTCCTTCTTAGCAGGTCTCTTTCGGAAACTGTTTATTTGGTACCGGATATTTCCCTCCATGCAGTGTTTTGGAGCGGTTCCTCTAGTCGCATTTTGTGAGATCGAGCTGATCATTTGGATAACGATCTCTATTCTATTCTACTGCTAGTGGGGTGGGACTAAGTCCCTTGTACTGCGGCCACTTCTGGCCTATTGTACCAGCCTCAGATGATAGGTGAGGGTGATCGTGGAGCAATTGGTGGAATGAATATTGGTAGGGGAAACCGAAGTACTCGGAGAAAACCTGTCCCAGTGCCACTTTGTCCACCACAAATCCCACTTGATAAGACCCGGGATCGAAGCTGGGTCGCCGCGGTGGGAAGCCAGCGATTAATCGCTTGAGCTATGGCGCGGCCCAATAACGATCAGTATGTAACCATTGGAACAATCTGCTTGTTGTGACCTTATGACTTAAACTTTTTTGCGGTATGATCAGGCGTGTATATGCTTTTATTTTCTTAAGTACAATATGAGATATGAACTGACCTTAAAATATTTGTATTGACTTTTACGAATTCTCTGTCCTTGCGATATAGTAGTGCCCTGGCAAAACGCTAAACAGGAATTATTAGTAAATAAGATCTAAAAGTTTGTGACGATGGTACATTGGTACAAATACTTTGTTTCTGGACACTCTCCATCGTCTTGTCTTTATCTAAAACACCGTCCTGCTTATTTCTGCATAAACATCGTTTTGGAGATTGGATTCTGTCTCCGTCTACAGGCAAAACTTACTCAGGGACTGAGGGCCGCGCCATAGCTCAAGCGGTTAGTCGCTGGTTTCCCATCGCAGCTGTCCGGGTTCGATCTCGGATCTGATCAAGGGGGATTTGTGGTGGACAAAGTGCTGGGGCTGGTTTTCTCCGAGTACTTCTGTTTCCCCTGCCAATCGTCATTCCACCAGTTGCTCCACAATCACCCTCACCTATCATCTGGGGCTGGTACAATAGGCCAGAAGTGGCCGCAGTACAAGAGACTTAGTCCCACCCCACTAACATTAAAAGAAATTACTCAGGGACTAGCTGTATCGATTGGCCCCAGGCTTTACCTGAAGACGGAGACAGAATCCAGGCTCCGAAATATTATGTTTAAAAAATAAATATGACTTTTACATAAAGACAAGACGATGGATAATGTCTAAAAACATATTATTTATAGGAATTATTAGAAACGGCGAAGAGGCATCTTAACTGCGTCTCATGCAACACCATGGAAACATTTCGTTTGTGAAGCCAAAGTCGATACAGCTTGCCGAACGTCAGGAGGGACTAATGAGGCTACCAAATTAAGCGTGTTGCTTATTCGGAATTATGGGTAAACGTGCCAATTTCCCGCTACAAACACCGTAATGATAATTCTTGGATTGCAGGTACGTGTTGAGCTTTGTGGCATTATCCGATTCTGTTGTTTATCCATTTTCAGTAACCTTTGACCCAATAAGATGTTTTCTTCATGCTACTAAAGGCAACATTACCTTTGTACAGACGTTACTACAGACACTTCCTGCTGTCAGTAATACCAACATGATGACCGTGGCAACTTGTGCAGTAAAGTCATTGTTACCTCCACTTCTAGAATACTGTAGGATCCTGAAGTGTAGTGTGATATCAGATCTTCGGGAAACATATACCACTTTTAAGCCATTGTTTTGTGGAATGTAAGAACAAATTGGAGAATGTGTGAAATTTATATTTACTTTTCTGTTTGGAACCATTAGAGGCAGACGTATATCCTTCAGGAACCGTAGTAATTTTTAATGCTAGTGGGGTGGGGCTAAGTCCCTTGTACTGCAGCCACTTCTGGCCTATTGTACCAGCCCCAGATGATAGGTGAGGGTGATTGTGGAGCACTTGGTGGAATGAAGATTGGCAGGAGAAACCGAAGTACTCGGAGGAAACATGCCTCAGAGCCACTTTGTCCACCACAAATCCCACTTGACCAGACCCGGGATCGAACCAGGGCCTCCGCGGTGGGATGCCAGAGACTAATCGCTTGAGCTATGGCGCGGCCACGAGCCATAGTAACTCAAACAACAAATAAACTCCGTGATTTCAGTCCACAAGCGAGCTATACCGACCGAGCGACTGCCGCTTATCGGCGAAGTTAGTGCCAACTTTAGTGGATAGAGGGTGTCACGTGGTCAGCGCAACGGATCCCCATGGCCCGTAGTAACTCAGATATTTTAATAACTAGACTGCCGGCTTGACGTCCGACGTCCCGTGAAGAGATTTTTCCCTCCGCCACAGTGCTCAGTCGCCTATTGAGTGGCTGTCGGAGACTTTCCTCGAGGGTAAAGCGGCCGGACACGAACATGATTATTCAGCTACATCTCCAGTGCTGAGGCTAAGTCCCCATAAGTCATCATGACTGACTGACTCACTCACTCGCTCAGTGGAGCCAAGTCCTTCTCGAGAAGCCACTAGTCTCGCAGCTAGTCACTAATTTCACAAATACCATGGAGCCCAGAAGTTCATAACAGTTGCTAGAGCACGCCATTGGTTGCCATCCTGAGTCAAATGAATCCAGTCCGTACAATTTCACTCCATTCCTTTAGGATCCATTTTATTATTATCCTCCCGCCTAAGTGTAGACTTCCTCGTTGTCGCTTTCCTTTGTTTCCACCAAAACCCTGTATGCCTTCCCGTTCGTTGCATTGCGTGGTACATAAAACTTCATGATATGGCGCTTAGATATGCACAGGAGTACCATTTATCTTTATGTGCATATCAAAGCAAACGCTGGCATACCTTAAAATGAGCCACAGCCTTTTCATTCTACGAGCCAGGATAGCGTAATCGGTATAGCAACTAGCTACGGGCTGGAGTTCTAGACCCGGCAGTGTCTCTACGTCGTCCAGACAGGTTCTAGGGTCCACCCTACCCCCTGTCCGATGGGTACCGGTATCTTTCCCGGGCGCAAAGCGGCCGAGGCTTGAAACTGACCACTCTCCTCCAGCTAGTGCTGAGGTCAAGAAAACGTGGGTCTTATACACCCACTCCCCCATACGTCTTCATGGTGTAGTGCTTAATTACTTATGTACAAGGACAACTTTACCTTTTACCTTCATTCTATATTTCTCCCACTCATCCAAGATCATTCTGGCGTTCGAAGAATGTGCAGTGGACAAAGCTTCATTTAGTCATCCGTAAAACTGAATTACTAGCCAGAGTTTGCGGAGGAAAATGTCAACATTATCCTCAAGAAATGAAACAATTTTTATCTGTTTTAAGTCGATGCCCCGTGAATATGATCATTCTGGTTCCAAAAATAAGGGCCAGTCACATGCCCCCCCCGTCCCCCGTGAAAGACAAAATGGCTCAATCGACTTCGATTAAATCTCAGTATTTTATGGAGACCGTCTCCATAAATAAAACTGCCAGGAGAATAACGTTACGCACACAGAGAAACAAAAAAAAAAACATCGTGGCCTATAGCGAACTATACCGACCGAGCGACGACCGCTTGTCGGTGAAGTTAGTGCCAACTTTAGCGGATAGAGGGTGTCACGTGGTCAGGGCAACGAATCCCCACGGCCGTTAATCTCGGTTTTCTAGACCGGAGCCGTTATTTCCTTGAAATAGCTCCTAAGTCATCCCCATGAGGCTTAATGAACCCCGTTCCAGACCCACTACTTCTCTGAAAATCCGGTAGCCCCGGGAATCGAGCCCGGAAAATTTGTAGTCAGGAACTCTGACCACTAGACCACAGAGGCGGTCACATTGTGCACACTATGGGCGAAAACGGACTCTGGTCTGACGATTATCATTGTTATTCGGTATTCAGTAACCAATAATTGACCCATCAAGCAAAAATCTACTGCGTTATAATTGTAATATAATTAAGGTCAGTCTTATACGAGAAAGTGTGTGCAGTGTCCGTGTTTTAACCGATTTGTATATACCTGTTAACGTCACCGCACTTCACGTCTATCTTATGCAACTAACAGAAAACGAACCCATGGCCTCTCTGAGGCGTAGGTTTCTAGGAGTGGCTTCGAGACCAAGTTTTCTGCGCAGAGAAAACTCGAACTGTTTTGTGTGGCAGAGAGTGAGAATCCCTGTGAAGCTCGGGAAGTCAGCGGGACCGCAACTTGACCACCCCACTCCAAGTCCCGTTATGTGCGAGAGAGAGAGAGAGGGAGAGCAGGCTTGGCGACGTAACGGAAACCCACGAGACCGGACATAATGACACAGTACGCTAATTTTCAAACTGCATAGGAATTAAGTCGGAGCAATGATATTATACATTTCGTCACCCGTTTACTTTCCTTAGATTATTCTGCCTGGAGCTAGCGGAATCTGCGCATAATCAGTTACTGTAAGAACGAACTAAGCATATGGAGCTGGTATCAGATTCCAGGCAACAAATTTGCCACAAGACGTGCGTCTGAAGGTTTTATGACCACTGTGTACAGAACAATACAATATATAGTGAACTACAGATGTTTAATCTCTAGAAAAGAATCCAAGAACAAAACGATAGGCGCTACGTACATATGTAAGAGGGGCCTCGCCATATCTCAGGTGGTTAGCGCTGGCTTTCCACCTCGGCAGCCCGGGTTCAAGCCCCGGTCTTGTCATGTGTGATTTGTGGTGGACAGAGTGTCACTGGGGCAGGTTTACTTAAAGTACTTCGGGTTCCCTGCCAATCTTCATTCCACAAATTGCTCCACAATCATCATCTATCATCTGGGGCTGGTACAATAGACCAGTAGTGGCTGCAGTACCAAGTGGACTCAGTCTGAACCCAATAATAATAATAATAATAATAATAATAATAATAATAATAATAATCTGCGAATGCATTCAGATAAGATATCTCTAAGAATTTTAATAAACGAACCGCTTGGTAGCAGAAATATAGAATGTCCTGGAAGGTGGTAGGATTTTTTCTGAATCGAAACAGGTTAAGTAAGATTTACCTTTGCGAAATGTGAGATTTTCACGACAGCAACTATGAGTACTGTCTTCTGGGATCTGATGCCAAGGGCTCTACAGCCCTTCTGGACCTCGGCTGATTTTTCAGTTTCCAGTCGGTAGGACTCCTTTGACAAGGGATCAGCCCGTCGTAAGGCCTCTGCGTACACAAACACAGAATAAACGCAGACAGACATCCATGCCTTGAGTGGGATTCGAACCCACTATCCCAGTGTTCGAGCGGGCGAAGACGGTTCATTGCTTAGACCGCGCGGCCACTGTGGTCTGATGTCATTTTAGTATGGTAGAAATTTATCGACGTTTCGGATAGCAGAGTACTTTTCCTTTCAGCTTACTTGCTCGGCTTTCTCTTCAGGCTACACGGTGTCTCTTCGTAGAAGACGGTAGGTACCCTTCAAGGTCTTTCTTGTATTGAAAGATAATGAAGGCGGTAGACTGAAGTGACTTCTGTTAAACTGTATCTGAAAAATCGTGCCGTAGCTTAGTCGGTTAGTCGCTGGCTTCCCACCGCGCGGCCCATGTTCGAGGTCAGTTCATGTGGAATTTGTGGTGAATAAATTTGCACTGGGGCAGACACAGACAGACAGAAGACTCCGCATGAAAAAGGCTTATCTGTAGTGACTCCCATTCCTTCGTCCATAATTCATTCATTCATTAATCAGTAATCTGTAAGACTACAGGTCCACAGTCTCTTCCAAAACAGTTGCTCCACTTAATGCGATCTAGAGCTTTCTCCTTCAAATAATGATATCCTCTTCTGTCCCCAAGGTCATCCAGCATCTTCTTACGTCTTCTTCGTCGTCTTCTGGATCTCGCATACATGGTATCACTGTTTTTGGAAAGAGACTATCCAGGAAAAGTGATAATGTGGTAGTTTTTCCATTTGCTTTCCACATCGCAGTACAACAGCCGTTCAAACCACTCTGGTCACGCCTGTTGCTATACGAACTTGAACCATCTCGAGCATCATTTGCTCTGTGCTTCAAGTCGCTGCTGATGACGCTGCTTCCGGCATCAGTTTTTGGTTTTTGGTGTCTCTCTTCGTCTGATGCCTACCCTTTGACCTGTCCAGCAAGGGAGGCCCTGCCAGTAGCTACGCTACCGCTGGTATAGCTCTCAGGGTCCTTGGCATACTCACACCCCCTCACAACGATAAGGTGAATAATTCTGAATAAAATACAGGCCGAGTAATCGATATTCTGACCTGCAGTCGAACCTAGCACCTCTTGAATGCAAATCAGTTGTTTGGAGCGCAGCCTCACCTGTTGTGTTAGTGACGTCATACTTTGTATACTGCTTCTAGCTTATTTTCAGCATAGGATATAGTTTTGTTTACATCAGCAGAGAATTCACGCACGCGCTGTTGGTTTAATTGCGTGCAGTTTGTACATTGATGTCATCGTAATGCCGTGTGATTTGTTCCGGTCAGACACTTCGAGTTTCTGACGTTGACTCTGAAAGATGGCTGGGTTTCCCGTCATAGCGGCTCAGCTATTTCGTGGATTTCTTCAGTCTCTGCGTGCTAATGCTGGTATAAATAAATCCATAAATAGGATATATTTTCGAGAAGCTAACAGTTTTTCAGTTAGTCAAGAATTCCCCCGTTTTGGGGGCGGGGGGCGGGGGGAAGAGGTTCATTACTGTATTCATATTAGCGCCCCACCTTCAATTGTACTATATTCTGAGCCAAACGCCGTATTATTTTCTTTATTTAAGCTCCATTTCAGTGTTATGCTCACATCCATACCTAATATCTCCGACTGGTATCTTCCCTCGAAGTTTTCCGACAAAAATTTTGTATACATTTCTCATCTCTACCGTGTGTGTGACATGACCTAACTGTCTCACCCCCCCCCCGTACTACACGTATTATCATCCTAATATTTGGAGAGAGACTTGGTCTCTGACATTAAGGGAGGAACATAGACTGAGGGTGTTTGAGAACAGGGTGTTGAGAATATTTGGACCGAAGAGGGATGAAGTGACAGGAGGTTGAAGAAAAGTGCATAATGAGGAGATTCATAAATTGTACTCTTCCCCAAGTAATTAGAATGATCAAGTCAAGGAGGATGAGTTGGGCAGGGCTTATAGCACGAATGGGATAGACGAGGAAGGCATATAGGATATTGGTGGGAAAGCCAGAAGGAAAGAGACCACTGGGAAGACCAAGGTGTAGCTGTGTGGACAGTATTAAAATGGATCTTAGAGAGATAGGATGTGATGGTATGGATTGGATAGATCAGGCTCAGGATAGGGACGAGTGGAGGGATCTTGTGAACATGGCAATGAACCTTCGGTTTCCATAAAAAGCTGGGAAATTCTTGAGTAGCTGCAGCTTTGGCCACCCCATAAGTAAGTAATATTTGGAGAGAGAGAGAGAGAGAGAGAGAGAGAGAGACAGAGATCAAGTGGACCGGTGAATATGCTCTTGGTGAAAGTAACAGCCTGCATTCACGCCTTATGAACTGTGTAAAATTAGAAGCAACGATAATTAGTACAAAGCGTGTCTTGCATATATTCGTTGCTTTCCTGTCCGCAAAATTATTCCTTCTACCCTGATTCAGGTCCCTTCCGGTCCACTTTGGAAGTGCCATTGTCTAAAAATTGACAGTTGATCAGGAATGCAGGAACTGTAACGCAATTGGAGCGAAGAGAACCTTTTGCATGGATTTGCTGGTGGCATGTTCGCTTTGTTGGAAATTACAGGGTTTCCCAACCTTATTTTAATGCCCACGCATGTAAATAATTTATAGTAATTTAACATGGTATAAAAATTATCTCTTAGCATATAATTTTATGTCGTTTTATATAAATAATGAAACTTGGTATATCTCAGCCCATAGCAAAAGTGAATTGAGAAAGTTTTAGGGGAAAGTGTTGAGCTGTATAACACGCTTTAATATTTAAGCAATCAGTATTTTTGTTGATGCACTATGCTACAAGCCGGAAGGTCGAGGGTTCGGATACCGATGAGGTCCCTGGATTTTTTTCAATTGACCTAATCCTTCCATCCGCACTATGGCCTGCGGTAGACTCAGCCTCTAACAGAAATGAGTACCAGGAATCTTCCTTGGGGGTAAAGGGCGGCCGGCGCGTGAGGCTGACAACATCACCGCCATCTGTGTGCTGATTGTCTAGAAAATGTGTGCGCCTCGTCGTCTCACAACCCTATGGGCCTTCACGGCCTGTTACAGAGATAGCTTCTTTGTTGTTGTTTTCCTCCTTCGTGACTTTATGCGTTCCGTATATTTCTCAGCATAAATAGCAATTATTTCCCTAAGTAGAAATAACGGATTGATCTCTGTGACAGGGAAGTTGTTTTCTTACCTATGAAACAGGAACTGAATTTTCAGATATTATTTAGATGAAATTCAGACGTCGAAAGTAGTAGAAGTAACTAAAGTAAATCACACTAAAAGGAAAAATCCCGTGTAGTCTTGTAGGTGAATACCTATCTTTCAGAGGAACAGGATGCCTAAATATGGTGGTCACTTATTCCTCCCAAACTTCTATATCTGCGTACAAGACTGCACGATGCCACATACCAGAATTTCATAGAGGAATCTAAGATGCACTGAGCGTGAAACCAGTGAAGATGCAGGCATTTCAGTAACTTCGGGTTAAGCAGCCTCCGTAGTCTAGGGGTAACGTTCGCGGGTTCAAACCCGGCGGATGTCGTAGAATTTTTAAGGGCGGAGAAATTCATGGAACAAGCCCTCCGGCAGGGACTTTAAGCCGTGTGTCCCGTGTCGTAGCTTTACGGCACGTAAAAGAACCTCATGTCTCAAGGAGATCTCTGAGCCAAATTGAAGGACATTTCCCGCCCAACAATAGTCTCTAACGCCTATGGTAGACGGGGGAAGCATCTAGATACCGCTGAGCCAGTAGAGGCCGAACTCGCTGGCTGAGTCGGGACTGATGGTACGCACCAGTATCGGTAGGGTATAGAGACTGGTAGAATATCACAGGGGGACGTACAATAGATCAAACTGGTCGCGGTGCATGGGGAAACCCACCCCCTCCAATAATAATAATAACTTCGGGTTACATGGAAGGGATGGTGTCTCCGCAATGCATTACACAGTTGCGTTAGGCCTTCTTGTGTCTTGGCCAGGGCAAAGCTCGGGCGATTTGTCGGCTTCTCACGGCGGCTGCCCGGCTTCCATTCTAGGTCAATTCATATGGGACTTGTGGTGAACAAAGTGGCATTCGGGCAGGTTTTCTTCAAGTACTTCAAATTTCCCCCGAAAATTCTCGTCCCACCAAGTGCTCATTTATTCTCATCTATTACCGGGGGCTGTACAGTGGGCCCACTTGCGGTCTAAAAAAAAACAAACTTCATGGCATGTAGTCCGCAAGCGAAGTAGACCGACCGAGCGNGTTTTCTAGACCGGAGGAGCTATTTCCTTGAAATAGCTCCTCAATTATCTTCACGAGGCTGAGTGGACCCCGTTCCAGACCCACTATTTCTCAGGAAATCTGGTAGTGCCGGGAATCTAACCCGGGACTTCTGGATCTGTAGGCGATAACTCTGACCACTAGAGAAGCGGTCCACTTGAGGTCTCAGTACAAAGAAATTTAGTCCAACTCCATCATATGAAATAATAATAATAATAATCGCTTCACATAAAAGCGAATCTTCCATCTCAGACTGACACGAATAGAGATGCCCCTTTCAAAGCGCGGTAGACCATACCTTAAGCGTCCTGCATTGCCCCGACGCACTTTGCAGTGTTGTTAAGCTTGAGAGTTGTATTCATGGCGTCGGACAGGTTGCATTTGTTATCAGGACGAGTAAGTAGAGTTACTGCATAGACACTGTGAGAAAAGCCCGTGTTACGTAATTCGATTAAGGTTAAAGGAGGCGACATAACTACCGTGTATATAATCACGTTCGTTGCTATGTTACGAACTGCAATAACAGTATCCTTCACTGCGACTTTCAGACCCGCAGGTCTCCCACGCAACAATAAATAGTTGAGGCCTGCGTATTACGTCATAGCATAGAATGATGCGTTATGAACTCCCTTACTCGCATATTTATTCTTGTAAAAATAGCTTTGAATAAAGCAGTCTTCTGGGATGTGGCGACGTGTAGATATTGTGTTAACCAACGTTTCGGCGGAACGTATCGCCTCCATCTTCAGGGTGGAATAAAAGAAAGAATATCCGCGAGCGAGAAACCAGCGTGAGCAGGTGCTAACAGACTTTGCTGGATGAGAAGCCAAACACATCGTGATTCTGTGACAAGCGATATATGCCCATTTTACTTGCTATTAAAGTGACAGTCTTCTTAGCTTGTGAACATTTTTACTTCCAGATCCCACGTGAAGTCTTATTTTGAACACTCTCTCAGGCTTAGCGTGAGAATGTCTTGTCGTTCGTTTCCTGGTAACTGGACAGACAAGCCATAGCCTTCAGGTCATCGGGCTGTGATCCTACAAAATGCACCGACGTCGTGAACGGCTTTTGCGCCCACGCAATCACTAGGTAACGGATCTCCTTTCCCGTGGACATGGCAGACGGAGTGTGAAGCACCATCTAACGACGTGGTTAACCTATCGCAGACCTTGACTTCCGGGTCTCTCCGAACGTCTTTCTCAAGTGATTAATATCGTGAGGTCCCAGGTGCAGATCTAGGCCTCTGGCAGAGATCAGTCGTCATTTTCTTCTGTTGCGGCAGGCAAGTACTGTAGTAGACCACGTTCGCTTTCTACGAGTTCCTGCTTTTCGACTCTATATGAAGCATTCTCTTAAAGAAACGCCATTAAATGATAAAAAAGAGTTAGTAAATTAGTCCATGCCTTATTCGTACTCTGCATTTGGTCCTGTATGCCGATCGCAGTGGCTGCGCGGTCTTAGTCATGAACTGTCTTCGCTCACTCAAAAGCTGGGATCGTGGCTCGAAGCGCACTCTGGCACGGATGTTTTGTGTGTGTAGGTAGCGGCCTTGCGACAGGCTGATCCTCCGTCCGAGGAGTCCTACCGACTGTGTATAGGATGAATAAACTGAAAAAAAAAAAAACGGCCAATGCCCGAGCGACAGAGCCAACGCCGCTTGTCGGCGAAGTTAGTGCCAACTTTTGCGGATACAGAGTGTCGCGTGGTCAGCGCAACGAATCCCACGGCCGTTAATTTCGGTTTTCTAAACCAATGTAGAATAATAATAATAATAATAAAGAAATAATTTGATCCTGTATGCTTAAAGTACCCACACATAGTGAATTCTATTTAACCCCATGATGCAGAATCTTTTCTAAAGGACTAGTAGTCGCTCAGCTGGAAGAAATTTTCCACTTTTTATGAAATCTGAAGGTTCATTACTATGTTTACAGGAGCTTTAGGATTTCGAAATAAATCCCTCAGAATTGTCAAAGAGTTTCCGAATCGAATATTAGATGCTGTAAGAAAGCCAACCTTGTTCCCGTCTTCGCACCTCACCATGAAGAGGGTAGAATGGAGTTTAAGGTGCACATTTTCTTGCGACTGCTTTTTCTCCAGGTAAAGGGCCCCTTATGTCCAGATGAGAAGAGCCTAGATACGCCCGTAACCAGTAGGTACGTTGTAACCAAAAGAAAAGCAGACCCTTTTCATTAGCTACTAAAGGTAAAAAGGTAATGGTGACCCTGTGCTTCACTAATTAAGCACTATACCATGAAGGTGTATGGGGGAGTCGATGTATAGTTCCACATTTTCTTGGCCTCGATACTAGTTGGAGATGAATGGTCAGCTTCACGCCCCTGCTGCTTTACCCCCGGGGAAGAGGCCCCTGTACCTATTGGATAGGAGGCTGTGTGGGTCCCAGAGCGGGTCTGGACGACGTGGAGAAAGTTTTTGACCCTACAGGGACTCTTTACTCCGACCCCTCAATCGTCTAGCCCGTAGTCAGGCGCTATACCGACTACGCTATCCCGTTATATTCAGTTTAGATTTGTGTGTAGTTCATCCAGTGTTTGTTCTCATGTCGCAATTGTTTTCTAGGGTTTAAAGACGATCTGATGTGGTGATTGGTTGCGGGGGGTGGGTAGGTGGGAATTGTCCAATAGAATTTATATTTTTTTGCTTGCAACCATCCGAGTATTAATATTGTGTTATCAGAAAACTCTATCTTATCCTACAGGATAGAATCTTGTCGGTACCTCGTCTGTGAAATCCATTATTTAGTTGTCGTGGCCTATTGTATTATAGTTCCGCTTTAAACCCTGGAAGCTATGCATTATTATGCTCAGTTTGATGCGAAAAGCCGGGTAGAATGGTGTAGCGGTAACGCTCTATAACCATGTTCGGGCTGTGCTCGATTTGCATGATTTGAATGTACGGTAGATCTGGATTCTGTGTGCCGTGAAACATTTCCTACACAGACTAAGAGCTTTAACCGATTATATCCGGCCGTTAGGCTGCTTGCTGCTGCTGTGCTCGAGGATGTCGTCTGAAGGCACTGAAAGTGAAAGCTGGAGGAAGGTTTAGGCTACCCGTTGGTTGGCATTGATAATAATAAAAAGTACACTCACAAACTGAGCATCACGCCGTGGCGGCCGTTGAACTCTGGCGTTGAAAGGAGGACATCGCTTAGTGAAAGTGAAACTCGCGTACGGTACCAGTGTTTTGCTATTCCCTCCCACTCCCCCCTCCCCCCTAGTACGCTGCCACGAAACTCGTTGCTCCGGTAACACAATCTCCCGTAGACAAGCTACGGCGGTGGAACAATAAATGCAAATAGTTGTGTTTGACATCTCCGGGTTCATGAACCGGTCTATTGCAAGCTGTTACACTGTTTCCATTAGATGTATGTATGCCTCTCCTTCCTTCAGCACAAGACGTCAGCGGAATAATAGATTATAGGCCTAGTCTTTATTTATTTATTTATTCATTTTTAATATCAAGATAAGGTCATTCATGAAATATGGAGAGAAATTCCAATCATGAAGTTGAACCATGCAATTGAATTGCCCCTTGAAAGATCAAGAAGGCGATCGGGCTAACATGAAGATGAATCTTAGGAAGCCTTGTGAAAATGCGTTGAACATGGGACTCGGTTAGGATAGTGTCTAAGGGCAAGCTTTGATATTGTCAGTGTTGGGCCTCAAGGTCCGTCCGGTTACTTGCGAATTAAAGTCAAAGAATAGAACATTCGCTTGGAAAGCCAAGGCCAAGAAACAGATGGGAAGGTTTAATTAAGGTGCATTTTAATGGTAAAAGTCTGCGAATGTAGAAAGCGGATGGAACTCGTTTTGAACAGTTTATAGGCATTGTGTCAGGCTTTGGTTTCAACGGTGTTGAACTTTCGGAGTCTGGTAAGAGATATTTAATTTGAGCCACACCGTGGAACAGACACTTGAAAGATCAAGAACTAGATGCAAGATGCGTGTTTACGTGAAAAGTTGTGAAAATGGGTGGACGGAGCTGGCTGTGGATGGTCTTTAACGCCGGATTTGGCTATGAGCAGTCAGCTAACTTCTGTTTCACTGATAATGTGGGTAAATCTAATTTATTTTTCTGATATCTAATTGTCGATCATGTCTGTAATACACAGTAAAGGAAACAGAAACCTAGTTTTTGCTAATTCGGGCGTCTCTTTTTTTTTTAACAACCAAGCCTCATTGCCGTGTTTAAAATTTTAAATTTTCTGTGATGTCATGTCTTCTTACTTTTGTTTTAGGTAAAATCTGTTCGTCGAAACTTCTCTTGATTATGACCTGACAAATCACTCAATCATGGAGCTGAACCCTACTTGAGAAGCTGCCAGTTGTGCAGCTATTGAAGAACTTCCCAGCATTTTGTGGAACCCGAAGGTTCATTACCGTGTTCAGTGGTCCTTATCCTGAGCCAGAGGAAACCAATCCAGCCAATCCTATCTTTCTAAGATCCATTTTAATATTGTTCACCCGCCTACGTCTTGGTCTACTTAGTGGTCTCCTTATTTTTGGCTTTCCCATCAATATCCTATATGCATTTCTCTTCTCATTCGTGCTACACT
This sequence comes from Cryptotermes secundus, assembly GCF_002891405.2. Classification (NCBI taxonomy): domain Eukaryota; kingdom Metazoa; phylum Arthropoda; class Insecta; order Blattodea; family Kalotermitidae; genus Cryptotermes; species Cryptotermes secundus. The sequence goes on from NW_019737988.1 coordinate 688,744, forward strand.
CCCTGCTAATCTCATCCTCCTTGAATTTGACGTGACATATAAAGCCTAAAAATATTAACACGTTGCTTTACAGAAAACTAAATACTTATTCAAGGAAACAATGCTGAGGAAGATCTGGAAAGCACTTTGTGATTCAGCGGTGACTAGCCACACTGCATGCGAGTCGAGCGGGCTGTGAAGTATCTGACTTCCTAGCCAATCATCTTCGTTTTACAGTCAAGTCGCGCGCATCATTGTGAGTCAGGTAACCGAACTACACGCCGCTTTGCAACCAGAAAGCTCCAATTAACATTAACAACATGAGCTTTCTTGTTGGTTAATAGGGACCACTGTCACGCTTGTGGAACGGTTTTGGAATGTAAGCTGGTTTAATCAGTATGTGATTCAGAATTTACTCTCACAAAAGGAACTACTCTTATTGTCTTATTCCTCCGTTGAGTGACTGTGAAAGTAAAAGCACATCAAAGGGAACTTTCGAAGGAAGATATCCGGCATGTTGCTTTCATCACGGTTATAGTGTTTAATTCGAACAAATCTCGTGAACAAAGTCCCAGAACCGACTATTGTCCTCCAAATTTGTCCCTTTTATAGAGATAATTATTATTAGACCATTTAATTAAGGCATTAATTAATTCATTTTCCATTAAGTAATTTGTTTTTCGGCAAATCATATATTTATCGAACTCCATGGAGCACAGTCTTTCTTGAGAATCTGATAGGTGCTCAGTCACTAAGATATTCCCCGTCTTTTATGGATCACAAATATTAATTACCGTGTTAATATAAGGATACCCCAGAACTCTATTCTGAAGCAGTTGGATTCAAGCCACATTCTCACATATCGTTTTTAGCAGATCCGTTTTAATATTATATCCCATTTATACACGTGTCCTCAGGCGACCTATTTCGTTCAGGTTTCCCGGCAGAGATCGTGGTATACATTTTTCATCTTAGCCATGCTTGCCACATGTCCCGCCCAATCTACTTTTTTTTCCTTGGCACTACAGCCCCAGTGGGCCTAGGCCTACCTCCATGAACTTCTCCGTTCACTTCGGTTTTTGTAGATCTTACACATTCGGTAGGACTCCTTGGGCGGGTGATCAGCTCGTCGCAAGGCCTCTACCTGTAGACAAACACAGAAAAACGCACACAAACATCCATGCCCTGAGTGGGATTCGAACCCCCGATCCCGGCTTCCGAGCGAGCGAAGACAGTCCATGCCCTAGTCTACTTTACTTGATATAATTATCATAACAGTGTTTTGTTAAGAGTATGGAGTTGAAGTCTATCGCTTTCGTTTCGGAATTTGTTCGAAAATGTATCGATATTGTCAGCCTGTAATGAAATGCAAAGAGGATCAGATTTTGACCAAACAGTGCGATAGTAAGACGTTAATCTGAAAGAAAGCGATTGAAAATATGTGTTGTCCTGTATAAACTTTCCACAGTTGTTTAAAATAATATATTTACGCTCATTCTCAGAAGATAATCCAGTTCCAGGAATGTGATTTATAAATCGCGACTAACGTTTATCAGTTGTAAGAATTATGAACAAATGCACTAAATTGTATCGTTTCACTTTAGTGCAGTTTTACGACTTCAAACGTAGAACAGTTATCGTTCTGCTGTGCTGGAAATAAAAAGAGTCTCAACAAATTACTCAGTTTATCTACGATTGTAGTGCACATTAAGCGTGTGATATGTAGAAATAATAGTGATTGAGCTCAACGTCACCGCCCCTTTCTAGTTACTTGATATCGCCGTGATCCATCGGCAACCACTTCGACAGTCAAGTGATCCGGAACAGTTTGCTCAGGCGTTCGAGCTGAAGTTCCCAGGAGCAAATCAGGCTAGAACCGAAGTGAACGGAGAAGTTCATGGAGGTAGGCCTAGGCCCACTGTGGCTGTAGTGCCAAGGGGGGGGGGACGCTCGCTAAATACGCAGATTGCCACACCTGTAGTTTTCTTTAATATCTCCGGGAAAAAAGTGACTGATTAATTAAAGATTTTTTTTTGTGTTTTAAATTCCTGGTTTCGATTCTTTGTCTGGTGGCCGATTATGCTCGTTTCCTTCGATTCTTCTGGCAAATGCAGTGATTTCGATGTACACGGTTGTACTTTGCCGTATATTTTGTTATCCTCTGGAATGATAAACACGAAAACTGTAATGAGTTGAGGAACATAACCATAAGCGTTATGTACGTAGATATGAGCTCAGTTATGGATTAAGATTCGTTTCATCTACGATATTAATATACTGTTATTATTTTAAAATTAAAAAATGTAGCTTTGTCTCCTTATTTTTCTTTCTTTAGATTAAAAGTCATATGCAGAGCTTTTCTGAGCCTGTATGCACCGGTACTCTTCCTGGCAAACAATTGATGCATACCGGCAAATTTATTGCCGGTGCAGTTCATACATCGTCTTGAAGACTAAAACCAAGCGGGAGAGGAAGGCCGTGCCATAGCTCGAGCGGTTAGTCGCAGGCTTCTCACCGCGGCGGCCGGGGTTCGATCCCGGGTCAGGTAAAGTGGGATTTTTGGTGGACAATGTGGCGCTGGGGCAGGTTTTCTCCGAGTACTTCGGTTTCCCCTGCCAATCTTCATTCCACCAATTGCTCCACAGTCACCCTCACCTATCATCTAGGGCTGGTACAATAGGCCAGAAGTGGCCGCAGTACAAGGGACTTAGTCCTACCCCACTGGCAATAAAAAAAGCTGGAGAGTACTAGCAGTTGCAGTCTTTATGAAAATGAAACGCGCTCTTAAGTTTAAATTACAGAGTTTTGAAACCTGTCATTAAGTAAATAAGATCTAAACGTTTCTGACAATGGTACATGAATACAAATATTATGTTTTTGGAAATTCTCCATCGTCCTGTTCTTATCTAAAATACAATCCTGTTTATATTTCGAAACACAACGTTTCGGATACGATTCTATCTCCGTCTTCAGGTAAAACCTACTCAGTTGGGCCTAATCCCTAGGGACTAGTTCTATCGATTGGGCCCATCTGAATAGGTTTTATCTGAAGACGGAGACAGGATCTAGTCTTCGAAACGTTGTGTTTGAAATATAAAGAGGACGATGGAAATTGTAAAAAAAAACAACAACAACATATTTGTCCTGTCCCAAAGTCTTTAGATGTAAAATACCGAACAGAGATGGTAGCGGTTTCTCTTCACTTCAGAATACCCACAGCTCGAAAACAGTTTCCATTGGGAGAATTAATTATGCCATCGCATAATCTCCTTGACAATTTGTTTTTACATCTACTTAAAACTTTTTTCTTCCCGCAAGGTAAAAGACAAAAGTTTACTTTCATATAAAATAACAAGTAGAATTAGAGTCGTCAAGAAGTTATAAATTCACGAAGCGGGAGTTTAATTGGATCAGGAGACATGCTTGTACTCCGACTCGATGGGCTGACAAATCGAACAGATTCATGTCGACTAGCATCTCTATCGTACCTTAACTTCTCCTCCTTCTCCTCCTTCTGTTGCTCCCGCTTGGAGCACAGGGCATCCGCGAAACGCTTTCTTTCACTTCAGTTTCTAAATCTTAGTCTCCTCGGAAGGGGGATAAGCCCTTCGCAAGGTCGCTATTTAACACAAACACAGAATAAACACAGACATCCATATCTTGAATGGGGTTCGAACCCACGATTCCAGTGTCCGAGCGAGCGAAGACTGTGCGGCCAGTGGGATCGGCTCGTACATTAATTGAGATTATGAAGGAAACAATTTTTGTCCGTAGGATTTCGAATTACACGTACAACGTTCGGCGCTAAGACACGATGGCGGAGTAGCATTGACAGTGCGGCCATGCTAACGACGCCTTCAGCTTGTACTTCCACTCTGCTGCAAGGCATGTGAAAGTTTTGAATGCAGTACTTCACATATTACGTAACTATTGCTTTAGGTTTTACCGTTTACAGTTGCAAGAAAGTATATATAAATAAAATATATTTACCCCTTATTTTCGTATGCAAAATAGAATATGTTCGTTATGAGAAATGGGTTGGAAACGTAGAAACAGTTTTGTAGTAATAGATTAATACCAGCCATATTTCTGTGAAACTTTATATTTGTATAAAATGAACTGAAAGTTGATTAGCGATATAGGACAAGATGTTGGGGGCACAGTACTACAAACCGGAAGGACGCGGGTTCAATTCCCTATGAGGTCATTGGAATTTTAAATTGACCTAATACTTCCAGCCGCATTATGGCCCTAGGGTCGACTCAGCCTCTAACGGAAATGAGTACCAGGAATCTTACTGGGGATAAATGGTGGCCGGCGCATAAGGCTGACAACCTCACCACAATCGGTGAGCCAATTGTCGAGAAAATGTGAGAGCCTTGACTCTCACAAATTTATGGGCCTCCACGGCCTCTTACAGGGATAGCTTTACCTTTTATATGACAAGATGATGAAATTCACATGTTTGTGTATGTTTATTTTGCCTTTATATGACCTTTGAGTTCATCTCCATGGACCAGAGGTCTTGTTGAGAAGGTGACAGGCGTTCAGCTGGTCAAGAAATTCTCCGACTTTTATGGGACCCGAATTTTCGTTGTCGGCTTAAAAAGAGCCATATATTGGACCCTATGCTAAAGAAATTGAATCCAGTCACACTCTGACGCAATATTAAGATCCATTTTAATATTATCGTCTCATTTAATTCTAGGCCTTCCAAGTGGGGTTTTATCTTTGCTTTTCAAACACAATTTGTAAGGATTTTTTATTGTCTCTATTCACGTTGTACGAGTACGTACACCCCAACTTATTCACCTTGATTTGACTGCAGTATTAATATCTGCTGAATGCTAATTATGAAGCTCATTGCTATGGGACTATCTGCATCCTGCTGCAGTGGAACCACGGCATATTTTGTATGCAATTATATCGAAAGCGTTAAACATGTGACTTCCTCTTAACAAGCAAAGAACGACATAACCTTTGACTATGTTCTGCTTCCTGTTTCATGAACAAGTTTTAAAAAAGTGTGCCAATGCCTGTGACCTTTGCTTTCCGGTGACTCAGTCGCAACGTCACTTCCCATCCGCATAGTCTCGTGTGCATTTCTTTGCGATCACGAGGTGCTGAACAGTCCCACTAAATTTCATAGGCCTTCTTAACTGCCTGCGAGTCACACACTCCACTTCAAAACTGTTCCGTTCCGGTTATATCAGGATGAAAAGTAAAATAAAATTGTCCCTGAGCTTAACTAATTAAGAATTACGCCATGAAGACGTACGGGGGAGTTGATGTATAGATCCACATTTTCTTGACTTTGGCACTAGTTGGAGGTGAGTTGTCAGCTTCACGCCCCGGCCGCTTTACCCCCGGGGAAAGAGCCTCCTGTATCCATTGGATAGGACGCTGGGCGGGCCCCAGTCTGGACGGCCTGGAGATGAGAAAATTCTTGACCTTACAGGGACGTGAAATCTGACTCCTCGGTCGTCCGGGCTGTTGCCAGTCGCTCTACCGACTGCGCTGTCCTTCTCACCAGAATTTTGGTCACGTCTCGCTTCATTTAAGTAATTCTACTTCTTTATGATAATGCGAGTCTCCCGCGTCATTCCAGAAACATGCTCCGTTCGTATCAATTTGGTCCTCAGAGGCGGTCATATCCATGTTTCAAGTGTAAATTCATGTGATATCTGTATAAATCATACACGTTACTTATCATTAAATTAAAAGAACCGTTAGAGTTTGGGTCGAGGTTTGTTAAAATTACTAATACGATTGTACTGGAAGCGACATTTATGACGTTATCAATTTTGAGTGGGTTTAGGTTCTGCCACTAAGACTCCTCTGTGTTGTGGCCCATAGCTCCGGTGAACTCTCAGCTGATACAACAGTGTTGCTGCTTCATCCCTTCTTCTCGACATGGTTGTGCTGTAGTCATATCGCTCGGCATTAAAATATTTGTTCTTAAAAAACATGCAGTGTTTTCTGTGTAGCTTGTTCAATAATGTGACTGACTATGGCCTAGACTCCTGGGATTCAATCTTCGGGAAAATATTGTGACTGAGTATGACCATTTGCTAGGCAACGGCTTGGTAAACATTTGTTCCCACGGCAGCGAATGTTAACAAAGGCATTCCCGTGACAACAGAACAGAGGAAGTATTCGACAAGGTGACTTCTATCCCGGCAGCGTGGCAGTTATAAAAGGAGTTAAATAGTTCATTCAGGAGCAGTAGAGACCAGCCCGGGATTCAGACCACAGGGAGAGGTTAGTAAAGATTCTTCATAAGCCTTCTTCAGACAGACGTCTTTCAGAAGGAGTTCAATGCCTGAGCTATTATAATTGACAGTAATGGTAAAGAAGTGTCAATAAACCCAATCACCAAATCCAGAGCCGACTATTATTCGTCAAGAAAACCCCCTTACTCTGGAAAATAACAAGTTTTCCTTTTCACCACAACATTGCAGTCCGGTTGTGGGCGGCCCACACAACAAAACGTTAACTGGAAATAAAGTGACCTCATAATGCTAGCGCAAAGGTGACAGTTCACCTTCATCTAAATCCGAGGTCAATTCACTGTGTGCCATCGCGTCGTGTGGGCAGTTCCGTCTTTTATAAGCTGCTAACAATGGAAACAGCTTTATTTTTAATCCTACTGGAATTACATAAATAAAGTGTTGGGATTAGAGTAGAGATTATGGATTGGCGTGAAGCAGGGACTACAGACACTTCCTTTTGCTGAAGGTCACTGTTCTCCTTCCCTGATTTACACGACTGAATCCATTGCCTCTTTGAGATATAGAAAAATGTTTCATTTTACTTGGTTTTACGAAAAAATTTCTTGATATTCTAATACTACAGCATTCTGCTCTTTTGTTTGAACTACGTAAAACAAATATTACAGCGTCAAAACAAATGTTCTTAATTTTCAAGGCGTTTATTTAAATCAAGCTGCATTTCTTCAACGACAAGCAACTATTTTCGAGCTGTACATTTCACGTAAAATGTAAAAATAATTTAAAGTTTCGTAAATTATTTAATAGTTAAAATATTTCTAATTCTAGTTATTAATAGTTACTGAGATTATGTGTAGTGGTGCTACAGCTGCTATATTAGGCATTAAAATCAAAACGAAGACAGTCTCTATGCATACATTTTTACACTCTGTTTTACTTTGGCATGTGCTGTATTACACGGGCGGCGATCATTGAAGTATCTCAGTATGCACTGTTTCTATATGCAGTTATGTATATGATTTTTGTATTGCTAGTGGGGTGGGACTAAGTCCCTTGTCCTGCGGCCACTTCTGGCCTACTGTACCAGCCCCAGATGGTAGGGGAGGGTGATTGTGGAGCAATTGGTGGAATGAAGATTGGCAGGGGAAACCGAAGTACTCGGAGAAAACCTGCCCCAGCGCCACTTTGTCCACCACAAATCCCACTTGACCAGACCCTGGTTCGAACCCGGGCCGCCGTGGTGGGAAGCCAGTGACTAACCGCTTGAGCTGTGGCGCGGCCTATATTTATGTTTAATACAGAATGTTTTCATTTGCGATAAACTTCCAGAACGTAAGAATATTTATCCTGACAGTGCAGTTACTATCTTTTTGTGTACCGATATGCTTAACACTCGCTTATTTAGGAGACCTGTAATAAAACGTTTTCGCTTATTAATAATAAATATACATTTTGGTAAAGAATATTGTATTGCGAGATACAGAAATGCAGAGTAGCTTCGTTAAATTCTTTTTAAACGTGCGTCATCTGATACGTAAAGCGACGATACTGGAAATTCACAGAGATCTAACACAAGCTTTTTTTTTTTTTGGTCAGGCGGTAAGTGTCGATGTGTGTGGTACGGTCACTTTTCTGAAATATAATGTGTTGATTGGCTCTTGGTTTACTCCATGGTCTTTTATCAACTCTCTGCGTTATGTAGCGTCGACCGTTAGGCCTATTCGGAATAAAAGTTGCCCCCTTGCTTAACTAATTAAGCACTATGCCATGAAGGCGTAGGGAGGAGTGGATGTATAATCCACATTTTCTTGACCTCGGCACTAGCTGGAGGTGAGTGGTCAGTTTCACACCCCGGCCACTTTACCCCTAGGTAAAAGTCCCCGGTACCTATTCGATATGAGGTTGGGTGGACCCCAGAGCTGGTCTGGACGCCATGGAGAAGAGAAAATTATTGACCCTACTGGTACTCGAACTCCGACCCTTCTGTCATCCAGGCCGTAGCTAGTAGCTACACTGACTGAGCTATCCCGGCTCTCCTATTCGGAATAATGAATTGAACATATATGCATGGAAGTGGTCGTGGTTTATTATATGCTACGTTTCTGTCGTTTAGCAAGTGGGATTAGAGTAAACCATGAACGACTTCAGGCAGGACACCCGATCTCGTGGTTGAGATTTGAACCCGAGACTTCCCGAATACGAAGCAAGAGTTCTAACACCTAGAACGCGACGTCCCAAGTAAGTCCTATATTCCGTTTGCAGTATTTTAAGGGTTATTTTTTGGTGAAGGAGACTGAAAGTTTTATCCTCGCTCAGACCCGTTTGGCACATTTTAGTGTGCTATATCAGCGTCTTTACTGTGGAAGAAAGCGCTGACGGAAATGTTGAAATACATATTCCTTTTTTCACGCAAGAAGCGTCAGACACTCTTTGCTTGTCAAGCAAGTTGTTATGTTGGGGTCCTGCTAATTAATCAAACCATTATTAAACTGCAACTCAAGATTTGTCTACTGGCGCTAGTGTCGTTCACCCAGGAAGTGTCAGCATGACGGAATACGGATCGATCAACTTTTGTTTACCCACTAGACTTTCACAGTTGCTGCTACAGAGAAGAGCATTCACCTTCGTGACGTGGTAGAGTCACGTCATCGACGCCCGCTCACTTAGATCAGCTGAAAACTAAAATAGATAGCGTCTCAGATTACGTAACGTCGCTTTTGCATCCTTTTCTTCGCCCTGTAAGAAAGTGCACGGTTTAGACCGTTCTAAATATAGAGTGCTGAAGAGACTGCTCGCAGCATATAACTGATTACCGACTCGGTCTTATAAAGCTACGGTCTCGGTTGCGTTAGTAGCCCATTGCATTTGATTCAGTCTAAAAATAAGTAATTTGTAATGGTGTTCGGTAGTGTTATCAGATCGAACGATAAGATAAACAAGTTTTGAGCAGTATGCATTCTGTATCATTGCAATGTTTCTGCAGTGTAATTGGGCCGTACTGCCACAATATTAAATATGATAGATATCACATGATTAGACGGCCAATCACAGTAGCCCCGCCGTCTAAGACATGAACTGTCTCGCTCGATCGAACGCTGGGATTGTGGGGTCGAATTCTACTCGAAGCATGGATGTCTGTGTGCGTTTATTCTGTGTCTATGTTGTCCTGTGTGTAGGTAGCGGCCTTGCGACAGGCTGATCCCCCGTCCAAGGAGTCCTGCCATCTGCGTAAAAAAAGATTACGAAACTGAAGAAGAGGCCAGGGCCTAACAAAAGGCTGTAGAGCCATTGATGAATGAATGGAATGATATGAGTAGACTACTAACAAAAAGATGGCGCGGCTAGTGAATTTATGGTATTTTTATATTCCAATGGATTGATTAGTAGACATTTAAAGAGGCTTCTGAACTCGCTAGGCAATATAACGCCGATTGGGAGAGTTACGCGACTGCAAGTGGTGAATATGAAAGGATCTAAGAAATCCGACATTGGCTTTAAAGTAGTTAGGAATAGCACGGTTGGTCAGAGTGGCCGCGGGGTTTAAGGCCTGAACCATCTTCGCCCACTGGAACACTGTGATCGTGGGTTCAAATTCAACTCAAGGTATGGATGTGTGTCTAGGTTTGTTTTGTCCTGCGTGTAGATAGCAGCCTTGCGGCGGGCTGATCCCCCGTCCAAGGAGTCCCATCGACTGCGTATAGATTAAGAAACTGAAAAAGCTGTCAAGGTTCACAAAAGCTGTACAGCCATATATATATATATAGACAGATAGATAGATAGGAATACCATGAACAGTATTATCAGATTCGAACTCTGTACCTCCCGAACGCGCCATTCTAGTCGGTTTCTGTATTCAAATGGGAAATATTTCCCAATACATTAACAATTAATCCATTTTTCAAAGAGTTCAGACTACAAGTTTTTAATTCAGAAGTTTGTCATATGAGGTTCAAATTAGTCCAGTTACAACCTTGTTATCTCTCTTACTGAAGTGATATGTTTTCCATTCAATTTAATGGACAGTCCACTTAGAATGGGGGAAACATAGTAAAGTTCTCCCTGTACATAAACACAGAGACGTAAAGACGTATATGGAAGTTGAGGTAAAGCTTGGCGTTCCAGCCTCTTTGCCCGCAAGGAATTATTCCCGGCTACCTGTTGGATAAATTGCTAGATTGGCCGAGATCCAGTCTGCACATGGCGGAGAAGAGACAAAATTCCTACTCCTGCCGGGAATCGAATCGCTGTCATCCATCCCATGGCCAGTTACTTGTAAGTAATAATTTTTCATTGAGATAAGACGTGATGACGCTTAGCAGTGTTCGCTTCTCGTCTTCATACGAAACCCATAGGCTCTTCTTGCAGTTCCGTTACTACGTAACAGAAACGTAGGGCCTCCAGGGGCCTGTGACAGGAGGAGAACTGCTGAACGTCGCGGTGTACACCGGTGTAAACCGGTACTGTTCAAGAATATCAGCGAAAGTTTAAGAGAATATTCCATTTCTGTCCGAAGAAGTTAACCACATGAGCGTCCGACGTAAGCACGTTATTCTGTACTATGCTGCTCTGAAACAGCAAGGGTACAATTGCCTGTCACTCCCCATTGTTGGAAATAATGTATTGTCACGTGTTGGGGGTGACTTGTAAGACGTGTTTTGATTGGATGATTGGATTTATTGCACGTTATACATTCACAGCACTCGAGACCACAGGCAATGCAGCCCTATCGCTATTTGTACACTTTCAAGTTCACCGTTGCACTAGTCATATCCAGGCAACGGTTTTATCACAGTCTCACTGTCACTTCAACTCACACATGAAGTCTTCTTGACAACCGTCTACTTCCTTCCTTGCCATTTCTTCTGTCACCTTCGACTGCCGTCTCCAGAACTCAACCAAATTCTCTTCAGACTACTGTTCTGTACTCCTACTTTGCCTACTACTACTACTACTACTACTACTACTGTCCTGCCAAACAGTTCTTATAACCAGTTTGCACGGACCCCACGGAGAACACCTTGTTTACAGTTCCGTTACCTGACAGTGGATGTCCTATTGTCGCATGCACGTGTGTTGCGGGAATGTGTTTACCGACCCGTTACCTAGAAATGGGCATATATGACAGTATATGACGGTATGGAGTGGGTTCATGTGTAGGATTTGAGATCCTCTGACAGCGGTGGTTCTGCTGCCTGCTTCACGCTGGTTTCTTGCTTGGCTTATTCTTCTACCATGAAGATGGAGGCGATATGTTCCTCCCGAAACGTCTGTTGACTTTCAACGGACTACACTGCGTTGTATCCCAGAAGATAGAATTCTGGATTAATGTGACGTAAGATTAGGGCCCAGAGGTGTGCCCTCGCAAAGCGGTTATGGACGTTCGGTTTCTACAAGGAGCTCCGAATTTGACTGAGTGTCAGATTCACCTGAAGGGTGAAGCTAAGGGTTCTTGTTCTGCAGACGACACTCATTTCGTTTATAAGACGGCCTCGTAAATCCGATTTCACGTATTTTGTAAATGGCAGTTAGTAATAAGTAATTTCTGAAGTAAAATACTGCGTTATGTTTTCATGCAGCTTTATTTCTGTGGAGAACAGTTCCCTTCGGTAATGAATCTTTCGGCTTGATGAAAATATTGTTCCAATCTTGTAGCCATGATGTTTCTTCTGATCTTCGCACTTTTTCTTGTTGTAACGCCTGCATGACATTTCCTCTAGAAT